>NC_047671.1:17310000-17910000 GCF_011762505.2 Arvicanthis niloticus
AACTCCTGCCACTGTTCAAACTTTGTTTCACTGTGTTTTGTAACAAAGGTGTGCTGTGCCTTCCCACTACTTAGTTCTGGTGGGCAACTGAGAGCAGTTCTTCTGTGGTCAGTCTGGCTGACAGTAGGGAAGCAGCCTGCACCTAGCACTCAGGGTTTCATTTAATAAACCATGGTTACCTTAAAAAGAATGCTAATAGGGATTGAAAATGTATATTCAGAAAATTGTTATTGTTGGAGGGGCAGCATTATCTTAGCGTTGTAGCTACTGGTAAGGCACACACTATATTTCCGTAAACAACCAGGAAGAAAAACATTGAGTCATACTCATGGGGAAAAAGGGATGAAAATAGAAGGAAGGATAGTTGAAAAGGAGGGGGACAGGTACTGGTGACTGGGGTCAAAGTGGTCAATGTAAGATGTGTATATGCATAGAGATGTAATAATGAAACATTGTTATATATAATTAAGATAAATGACTAAAACATATATAAGAAACGCCTTTATCCAGGCCTTTTACCCAAATAGGTGACTATGCTGTCTTAAAAATATATAAACATTTGTTTACATTAAAAAAAGAAACATATTCTTATGTATAATTAAGATAAATGAATAAAACATATATAAGAAACCCCTTTTATGTAGGCCTTTTACCCAAATAGGTGACTATGCTGTCTTAAAAATACATAAACTTTTGTTTACATTTAAAAAGCAATAGCAAACTCTGTAGGAGTTCTTTTCTATGAGATGAAAATATTCAGTTGGTTATTGGTGACAGTTCTAAAGCTGTGACAATATACCAAATTTGATTTTATACTGATTTTATACAACACTGATTTTATACTTCAAAGTGATAAATTTTATGAGTTTGTCAATAAAGATACACTTTTAAAAGCAAGGGTTAAAGAAGAAGTCATGTCACATTCCCTTCCTTCTACATGAGTGGTTCTCAACCTTTCTAACGCTGCGACCCTTTTACATAGCTCCTCATGTTGTGGTGACCCCAGGATAAAACTATTTTTCTTGTTTCCTCATCACTTCAATTTTGCTACTGTCATGAATTATAATGTACACACCTGTGCTTTCTACTGGTTTTATGTAACCCCTGTGAAAAAAAGGGTCCTTCAACCCTCAAATGGGTCACAAACTACAGGTTGAGAACCATTGCTTTAAACATTTTTGATTCTAGACGAATTTAAGTAAGTAGTTTTTATTCAAGTTAATCTGTGGCTTGCCTTTCAGTAATGGGAAACTGACTGACTTTTATTTGACAAGGTTAAGTGACAACTTAAAAATAAGAATATCATCTGAAATGGCCATGTTCTAGTTCATGGCAATCATACTTACACATTTGGTCAATGTGTAGGATTTGATTTGTCCAAATCTGATTTATCCACCTTCTCCACCTCCAGAATAAGAAAGTGACCAGAAACAGATGGGCCCCGAGACGTGTTAGATAGCACTGAGCACGAAGTCCTTTTGCTCTTCACAGCACTAAAGATTAATTAATCCTTATTTGGGGTTTAAAAATATCCGTTCACCTTTGTGGAGAATGATGATCCACAATATCATAATCTTATCTCCCAAGGACCTTGTATATAAAAAAAAAAGAAAGGGCCTTATCAGGTTATTGCGTACAGAAATCAAGCGATCACTCCCTCTGAAGCAGGAATATAACATATTGCATCCAGGGATTCTAAACCGAATCTCTCAACCTAGTGTGGAGAAGGCTCATTTGTATTCTCCAATGCCCCGTTTATATTTGTGTTTATGCAATGCTTCACTGACTTACGCTATTTAAAATTTCAATCTAAAAAGCCATCCTAATAAGAACTCATATAGTTAGGAAACAAACGAATCTCAGTGCGTGCCACCTCTGCACATGTGCACACTTCCCGAGCACTGGACTGAATTCAATCTCGTAGCTTTCCCAAAGATGTTCACGTTAGCTTTCATTAGAGCACCGCCAATTCTTTTGGACTACTGAATCCAATCCATTTCTTTCTAATGCATGATTTTAAAGTTTTAGTTAAAAATTTCAAGTGTAATGAGAGAAGATCCTTTAAGCCTTTTAAAAATATGCAATTACTAAACCAAAGTGTGTACTGACAGCAAATGCAGACTCAGAAAAACTGACTCAATGACAATAAAAGTCATGTGAAATGCTTCCTGGGTATTTTGGGTTGTATCTTTCCCATTTCACAGATGAAAACACTATAATCCAAAGATTAAAAGATCTACCTGAGTCTTAAAGTTTTAGAATGTTTAGAATTTGAAACAGCTCAAAAGTTATTGCCCTACATCTCTCAGCAGACTATTCAATGTCTAGATGTAAGAGTTAGTTTTCTAAGATCATGCCATTGTAACTGCTACACACTCCTCAAAGTTAAGTGTCACAACAAATATATTCAACTGTCAATGTGTGAGAGAATCTCACTATTGTATTGGTTCATTTCTTTACCCTTTTGATGAGACAATAATAATAATAATTCTGACAACAAGAACATTCCTCAGTGCATTGCTTTTATGGGATTGCCTCCTTCTTAGCCCTATAAATATAGAGTTGCATTCAGAGGCACACTGTTCATGGTTGTACAGACAAGTTAGAAAACAAGCACAATGTGGCATAATGATTGAATGGAGAACTTCTGGCCTTCTTCTCATGAAACATGTAAAGGAGAATCTATAGTAGTCACAGGATGAGTCCCTTCAAGGCCAAACGATCAGAATAAGAAGATAAAGTAGACACAGTATAGAATTATCTGTACTGGAGAACAAATGAACTAATGTTGATGGCTGAGACACATGCACAACTGCACTGTGTTGGCTTAAATTTACACAGTGCCATGAAAAGTCAATGTAAATGACATAAATGTATCCATGTGTCACACACAGAGTTTATACGGTGAAGCTATGACTACAATCACATATAACCTGTATATATAGCTTTGTATATCTGTAGCTTTTTTCAAGTTACAGACTTTTGTAGCCTGACTTCACTCAAGCTGAAGAACAAGGCTTCATTTTGTTATGATCAGAGCAGCATCATTTTTATGGGTTGGTGGATGCATAGAAGAGTCAAGTTTCCCTGGGTTGTACTTTCTTATAGAAATGAACATGCTATTAGGTAGCTTCTGAGTTTTTTTTTCTTCACAGGCTCATTTACCCTTCCACCTTACCAATGAACCTTTACCATATGTGAAAGAATACCCATCAATAAGGTTCCCCTTTACAGGAAGCACTTCTAGGGAAACAAACAAACAAAAAAAAAAAAAAAAAAAAAAACCCAAAAACAAAACAAAACAAAACAAAAAAAAACTGGTTCTATACATTTCTTTCCACACTTTCAATGACACTAAATAAAAAGAAGATATAGACAGGCTAACATCTCAAAATATCCCATGGATAAGAGAATCATCAGGACAGACTAGCAAAAGAAAACATGATTTTGGAAGTCAGAAAGTAGCTTCACAAATAAAGGCAGAAGAAGCAGCTCAGTGGGTACAAATGGCCACAGTTTGACACTAAAATTGATAACTAAGCATGTAGTGGCTTCAAAAACTTCAGAAGATTTAGAACTGCAGAGTCAAGTGACCCTGATCAAGAGAGAAAGGGTAAAGGGGGAAAAAACACAATGAAAAGACTGTAAAGAACTTCAGACATATATCTGTAGACCTGCCTGAGCCACAGAGCTGAGCTCGAAAACCCAATTCATGACAGAGAGGAGAAAAAACCCCTTCAGTAATGTACTAAATCTTGGAGAGGACAAGGATTCGAGGAGCCTAAAAACAGGTGTGTAAGTAGAGAATGACCAAGTAAAGGGGGAAAGTGAGAGGCTGCACAGTGAATAATGAGACACATCACCACCTTACCGTGTTTAGCTGCCAAGTGGACTTCTTCAGACTCTCACCAAGAGACTGGGATTTCCCATGGAGCAACAGGTCTAGGTGAGATCTCTAGGTTTCCTTCATAAAACAGCTACAGGGGGACTAAGTCTCTCAAGTCTCAACCATGCACATTTTTGTTCAGGAACCTGTTCAATTATTTATTAATGTAGATTATCTAATGGCCACAAGATGCATTCAAATGTTTAAGTATTAGGTGGATAAAATAAAACCTGCAATTACAAAAACTATACAGCAAACAGAAGAAATCTAAAATGTAACAGGATAAAGCTTAATATTTTAAAAGCAAAAGAAATTAAAAAAAAGAAATTTATACAATAAAAGAGAAATCTTCCAAAGAAAAGAACACTACTCAGGAATGAATAATTGGATTCTTGAATATTCAGATTAAATATACATGTTATAATGGCTAGATTCATATGGGGTATATCACTTGTATAGTAATAAATAATAATACTAACAATAACAATAATGAGAAAACATACAGAAATAAAGCTACAAATAAGCACAAACTCGAACAATGAATTCCTATTTTCCTTGTATTAGAACCATAGACTGTTTCATTCAGTTCCACCTGTGTGCTGCTTTCTCCAAAAGCATAGATAACACAGCCTCTCAGAGGCTGGTCCTCCACTTGTGCCACAAATTCCTGTTACTAGTAAGAGTCAGGCAGTGGATGATTATATTTGCTGAGTTGAAGCCTGTGTTCAAGATGTTGGTCCTCTTTGTATGGATTCCCTCATAATTGATTGTAAAGTTTTAGAAGTATCATCCTGTGGTTGGATTTTTTTAAGCCCTTTTCAACATGCAGAAGGCTGAAGGAAAAATAGCATTTTGATTGATATGTGGTTTGGGATGGCTATGGACTAATATCAGAATGTTTCTAATGGCAATATTTGTAATATCAGAACCTAAAGGCTGATGTTTTAAAATAGTCATTTGTGTCATGATTTATTTGTTTTAACAGGGATACTTCTGGTCATGGTTTACTAATGTAGGAAGAACTGTATTACGCTTTAGAAAAGCTATTTGTTGATGAACCACTAATTATAATATAGCTACCTCAGAGAGCCCAAATGTAATTATGTTAAGTTTAATTATATATCATTAATTATATAAAATATTTAAATTGTTATGTTGAATTGTGCAGCAATAGATGCTGTACATTTTGCTGGCGTGTGGAGCAGATGCGCTTGAAAAGTTTGGATGTCATCCAGAAGTTGGCGAATTGTAAGTGTTTAAGGGAGCCTGATTTATACCATTTATTGAATAACGATAGTTGGTCCTTTTTAGTGATAGAACAATATCGAGTGTGGGGATTAAGTGGCTTATGCCTAGATGGTGCTTTGTTAATTACAGTTTAGTTTAATCCACCAAACATAGAGGGAATCACAGTCTTATTTCTCCTGTACAGCAGATGTAGTGGAATTGTTTGTGTATCTTGTTCATCCTTGGGTAAGCAACTTTGTATCCATGAAAATGATAATATGGATCATATCTGAGTTTTGAAAGAGATCCCTAATGTGACAGAATGCCTTTTTGCATGGAAGATTGAACACTTCACTATCAATTTAACAAAGTTAGTATACTTCATTCATATTAAATCCCCTGACAAGTTTCCATATATGGAGAGCAAAAATGAGGCATAAGAACTAACAATATATTTTATTTCTGTGGTGTATAAATACAGAAAATTAATACTTACGGAATGTGAAGCTGTGGCATGTGCTGATGTATATGTTCAGGTTTGATAAACAAGATGCTGTATTTCCATCTCTGAAGTAGCTAACTCGCACATTTACATCGATTTGAAATAGAGCAAAGAAGAGAAATAGTAATTTAAATAGTAATGTTATGGAAAGAAAAACTATGACTAATGCTTCTGTCAATCAATATGTAATACAATTGACATTTTTATCTTATTTTATGTACTGTTAGCAGTACTTTTAACCAATTCAACTCACTGTATTTTGACAAAATCTCACAAGTTTTTGGAAAGCTCATAATTAACTTGTCTAAAGGAAATAACTTCAGCATTCCCTCCCTCCAATCCCCAATTGTGAAACGTCATAATGTCTGCCACATTTGAGGTGATTTTACTCCACAGAGGTTTAGATTTAGGGTGCCCAATATGTGTATGTTTACAAGATAACTTGTAGAAAAAGCTGCCTTTTGTCAAGGAAAGAACTCTCATATATCTTGGCACAAATGTTTTAAGTTATAAATGTAAACATTGGTAGGTACGTATTTGGTTGTACAGTGGTCCATTCTAATAAAACCTTCAGTTAATATCAATGACATAATAGGAAGACTGTGTCAAAATCTGAAGGAAAGAGAGAAGGATTTTAACTAACAAGCAGGGTGTGGGAGAGGGCAGAATTCTGTTTCAGATCTTGGGTATTCAGTGATGAGAGAACCTTCTAAAAGACTTGTGTTTAGGATGTTGGAAAATAGTAGGTTTCATTCACCATACCAGAGCTTCCCAGAACAGAGGCAATTTTGAGGAGTAGGATATGTTTTTTTTCTTTTATTCCCATCTGTTTCCTTTTAATTGTGTGATATAATATAATTACAATATCTCTCCCTTTTCCTTCCTTGCTCCATTCCTTTCTCCTTTATATTCATTGCTCCTTTTCCCTGATTTTTATTTCATGCACACATGTGTACACACTTACATATATGTTCAGAAGTATAAACTGTTGAGCCTATAGAATGTTAATTGTATGTATGTTTTCAGGGCTAACCATTTGACTAAATTTCATCTTGGAAATATAGCCCCAATTCTGTGTTACTCAAATTCTTATAAACATGATCAACCTTGAGCCTGTTCCTGGCCCAAACACAGCAGAAAACTTTTAAGCTTCCTTTGTCTTTACAAAGAAAAGGGGTGTCAGAGATCACCCCAGACTTCTCCTCCTTTCCTATGACAGCCTTAGGAAGAAGGAACAATTTCTCCCTGACAGCTTTAGAAACACCATCTACTAATTTATGCACTACATCTCCTAGGATAATTGGGATCCAGCCACACTGTGTAGAACAGTCCCTGGCTTTGGGGCTGCCCAGGCTTACCAACTGCTACCCCTGGAGGAGGAAGAGCCAGAGGGTGAGCAGATTGTGTCTGTTCAAGAAGAAATGAGGGGTGGGAAGGAGATGGGAAGACAAAGAAGAAGCATTTGCTAGGTCATCTGTCTGTCGCCCTGGTGGAGCCTCCTAGAACAATGAAAAGCCACTTCAAAGTGAACAATACCATGCTGAGGATGTGCCAATTTACTCAAAGAGGACATGTCACTGCTAAACACATTCATTAAGGGGTGTCTTTTGAACACCCCATTTTCCCACTATTTTTCTCTTCTGAATGAGTGGGAAAAATGAATGAATCGATCAAAGACTCTAGGGTTGGCAACTTACCGGAATGTCACGCAAGATATCTGCATTAATTATTTATATTTTTTGAGATATTTATTTTTATATTTATATTATATATTATATTAAATTTTTTGAGATAGACATTTGCAGAGAATGGGAAATAAGCAAAGTTCTTCTTAGCTTTATGTAATTTCACAGATTTGAAAACTTCCAGATAGGACTTCCCCCCATGCTTATTCTAATTTCTTTTGTATCCAAAATGAAGCAGGGCTTAATACATGATTTGAGGCTTGCAGATTGGAAATAAGGAGGAAAGGGCATCTTTTCCTCTATTCATGTTTCATTTAGGGGACAACTGAATCGGGGAAAGAGATGACAGAAAATAATGTAATTTTCATTCTGTTAGTTCAAAACATTGTTTCTAACCTGGAAACTGATACGCTAGCCTATACTGTAAATTTAGAGATGAACGTATAAAGAACATAATTTAATAAAGATGTAATGTTCTAAGTGATTCCAAGTGTGTTTAAAAAGATGTGCTAACAATATCCAAGGTCTACCTTTGTTAGAGAAATGGAGCTCTTTCTTAGTGAACTTCTCAAACAGTGGACAGTTTAGTTAATAAAGTGTTTCAAGTGTCTGATCAATTATGTAGAGGTTCCACTGAGAAGAGATGCTTCTGCAAATGACAAAGAGGTCATCTTTCTGCTCTCTTGATTTTTTTTGGTCCTAATTAAATGTAAATGTCCAAGAAATTATTTGTGTTTAACTTCCATCTTTTTCAGTAGTTAAAAACACTAGTGATCAAAGTCCGTGGTTTTTTTGTTTATTTGCTTGTTTGTTTGTTTGTTGACCTCCAATGTTGGCCATGAATGAAACATATTTAATTTCTCATTCCTTTATTTGGAGATACATATTGAGCTCTCATGAAAAACTATGCTTCTGCTTGTTTGTTTGTTTGTTTGTTTGTTTTAAACAGGATCTTGCTAGCCTAGAATTTGTTTGTATGCCAGGCTGATCCCAAGATCATGAACCTTTTATCTCCCCTTCCCAGAAGGCAAGCTTGTGATGCTTAGTCTTTTAAAAAGAAACCTCCACTGCCAGGGGATTTCTGTTAGGGGAAAAAACCACAGAAAATAAGTAGCTACTCAATCCAGAAAAGAGTGTAGGTATAATGAAGTATTTGAATAAATTGAAAATATTGTAAAGCAGTTGGGGCTATCGGGCATGCACTTTGCATCCTGATAGTCCATGACAGTCTTGTGGAAATAAACACACTTTTCCTGTATGAAGAAAACTAAATGTGGTGAGGATGACTGTTTTCTTAAGTGAAAAAGAGAGAGATAAATGCTAGGAGGAATCTGTACTTGGTCTAGTCTTCAAATATCAGGAAAAAAAATGAAAGAGTATTCTGCAGCAAAATACCAAGCTGAGAGACACAATAGACACTCATCCTGAGAGTTTGTTTAGGCCCCTGTAGTGACCTTCATTTTGTTGGCTGACAATGTACACAATGCGCCTTATCCATTGTTGTCTTTTGAATTTTAGAAAGGGGTCTAGGGATGAATTTCACTGAAAAATACTTTTACTTGAAAAGTCTGACTGTATCACTCTTAACTGTCTTCTACAAAGTGGCCTATTCAAAGTCAAACTCTTCCTGTGTTAGAGAGGAGGGAAAACATAAAGAAGAATATCAGAACTAGGGGACCAATGTGACCCTTAGAACGAAAGCTGACTAAAATGACTAAGTCTGAAAAATAAAACCAAAACATCTGAAAGGAATTCTGTTGCCTGTTACACTCAAATTAAGTTTAAATTGAAACACAATCGCTGCTGGACAACAGTTAGCTATCCATTACTAGGTGCCATTCTGATGCAGATTTCTTATATAGTGATACTATACCAGACTTCTCATTAGGAACTCGGAAACCACCTGAATGGTGGTGCTGACCACCGTTCTCCAACTGAACAGCACACTGAAGCACAGCCATTAGATTCAATGTTGAGCACTGTCACTAGTACTGAGAAACATTTGTTCATTCTTCCAAGGCTTCCCCAGAAGGGTCCAGTCTTTGAAATCTTGTGTCATTCTTTCCCATTCATGGAAACGAAGCTCATATTTATCATTGGCTTAGTGACCCCTGCTGGGAATGCTGGGAAAGCTTAAGATAATCATCTACAGATTCAAAGTTGGGGTTGCAGCAAAATAGATGCTTGGACCTCAAGCATGCATCCTTTGTCATTCAGGAAAATTGATCTTGCATATCAATCAGCATTGCCTTGATTGGAAGTTGACTTTTTTTATCTTATGAGAGGAAAGAAGTAGGAGTGTAATGATTTTGAAAGTGGTGTATTTGGAATTGGCACATGGTTATTAGCATTTTCCACATGGTTCCTCGTTTCTGTGTTTTTTTTTTCCAAGTGACACTTCTTGATCTTTTTCCAATGTGCCTTTTATAAAAATAAAATAATAAAAAATAAATCAAAAGGCACAGATGACGTCACTTGCCTCAAAATCATTCTTCATCGTCACAATGGCCTTAATTAGCATCATGTGGCAACCATTTAACCCTGGTATTTGCAGTAGGAAACCCCACCGAGCAGAGGTCCTGAACTATTACTTCCATGCCTATTTAAAGAGCCAGATGTACTTTTGTCAATGGGTGAGCTTTTATTCATGTACACATGCAAGTTTGTGTGTTCCAAAATCTTTATCACGGAACACTCTGTTCAAACATACAGCACATTTTAGTTTAGATAAAGTAATATTAATTGCCTACTGGACAATAATAATCTTTACATGCAAAATCGGCAAACAGCAATACTTCATCAGCAGGGTACTAGGATTTTTGTTGTGTTAGACCAAACATCTTGAATAATCCCAATTTAATTTTCATTGTAAGTTGTCCTATTAAGAATATGAGTGTGTTGATACGTTTACAGTTCAGTTGTTCCACAGACTCATCATTAAATGTTGATAGGGAATCCTGAACTAAGTAGATGTCATTTGGCAAGGTTCTTCCTATGAATTTCTACTTATATGGAAAATGAAGGAATAAAAGCACATGATCATCTTAATTTGCTTTCTGTCCTTGCTTCCCTTTCTCTTTCTTTACTTCCTACTTTCCATATTTTGTATTTTCTTCCCTCCTTTGTTCTTTTATTAGCCTTCATTTTTTCCCAAGTTGTGAAATAGATCTTAAATTCATTAGCAGCCCCATTTAACTACTTACCACTGTCTATTCTGTTTAGATGTCTATAGTAATTCATTTGCAAGCATGCTTATTAGCTTGGTGTACATAATGCATTTAAAATAATTTCTCTATCCATTAGAAAGAGAAATTGACCATTATCATATGGTGGAAAACATTCCCATTTTTAAACTGAAATCCAGAGTCTGTTTGGATTTGACCTTTAAAAAAAAAAAAACAATGACTTCTTTTATTTAATTACATTAAACATATATTTCATGTCTTTTCTATTACCAATCAAATAATCTCAATCCATGTGGTTTTTTTTTAAGACTTCGATAGTTTTAAGGAAGTATTAATGAGGACTTTTATAAAAGGCACCACAATTTAACCTATCTGAAGTTTATTCTGTTCTTTGACTGTGGTTTCTCTCTCTCTCTCTCTCTCTCTCTCTCTCTGTGTATGTGTGTGTGTATGTTTTCATTTTTCTTTCTTCAATACTAGGAACAAAGTATGCCTTTTGTAACCTCATAATGGGAGAGAATACATTGTATCTATGCTTATCCTTGGTAATGGTAGCCTTCATCTTCCTTGCTTGTTTTCCTTTCCATGCTCCATTTTTAGAAGACGTGATAATGAAGCCCACTTTCTAGAGTAGGAAAAGCAAAGGAATAGGACGGCACACACAAATACATGAGGACACATAAACACAGACACACACAGACACACAGACACAGATACACACACATTGTATCCATGTTTTGAGTAGAACTGAAAGAAATTTTGTTTCACTACCTTTGGCTGTGGCATTTACAGGTCAGGAAAAACATGTTCTCATAGACTTTAGGAAGATTTTCCTTAACAAAGATTAGCAGGGAAAGAAGTTGTTTTTTTTTTTCTTTTAAATAATTAGCATGTTCAGTGAAGCATCATTCTCCAGACCACTTTTCCATTTTATGTATTAATGAAAGAAAATAGGACGAGGGCAGCATCAGTCAATCGGGTCATTTGACTAGGAAGATGGGTAACAGCCAGCAAACAGATTGCTCCTTCTTGGTCTTGGTTTAATTGCCTGTAAAATGAGGTTGGTCAATGATCTTTAAATATCATTTAGCTGTAGAAAAGCCTGTGTTACACTCACTATTATTAGTTTACATTGTTCTCTTCATCATCTCTTTGTTGTACTAACTGTGTAGTGTAACTACATGGGACACAGTGGCTAATATCAGAGGCATGGTAGTTAAAAACAGAAAGAGACTCAAGTCTGAGTGATACCATTCCAAAGTTTGAATTTCACCAAATTGATTATGTATGATTTCTAACAAAAGCAGGTGATTTTCAGAACTTAGAAAAAAAAAATCTAAACTTAACTGGATGACGTCTTCAGTATAGTGCATATGAGTGCTGAGGAAATGGTGGTCAAATATTGTTGAACAGCAAGTGGCTTTTATAACCAGTATGTGCTTGTATCCAAGAGACTCAAAAACTGCCCTCTCTCCAGGGAGATGACATTGGTTGAACTGTTTCATCCATTTTGTAAACTGAGGCCAATCCTTGCTATGAGAAGTCACGACTTGCTATGAGAAGTCATCCGAGAAAGGACAGTTAGTACTTAGTTCCAAAATCAACATGAGACCTGGTGCCAGCTGAGGTTTGTATTTATCTTCTTTCCTTGAGTTGCTTTTTTTGAGAAGCTGACAAAGGGCATTCACTCAGCTTAGAAGTTAGAGTCAGGCATCTTTTACTTACCCCACGATCTTATTTCAGAGATTCTTTCAGCCTTGAATTAAAGCCATGCAAAGGTTACGTGTTTTATGTTTTTAGCTAGATTGTAAATGCCCTGAAGTTAGAAGCAGCAGTTTTGATATCTTTGTTTTTTCCCAAGTACTTACTACAGAAACTAGAATAAAATACATACTTTAATAGGTTTTATAATGTTGCTCAAAGAGCTCTGACAAAAGCAGTATTGAGAACTCTGGTAAATGCAGCCAAATCTCACAACATGTATGACACAATGCATTTAACTTATAAGTTAAAGAATGGTCTTCTTGTTATTCCAATGCAGAGACTTCAAAATGCTGCCTTTAAATGAATTCTTTAATCATAATGATTGACCAATTTCTCATCCAGGCAGTGTCACGAAAGCTAATTCTCTATTTATTTAGCCCCATAATTATGGGGAAGCATGTGTACACACCTTTCAAAAGGAAGAAGTTAAGAGTCAACTAACTGTTCTGTCTCTCTCTCTCTCTCTCTCTCTCTCTCTCTCTCTCTCTCTCTCTCTCTCTCTCTCTCATTTGCTTCCTGACAAAAGTGGGATAGATAAAAGGCTTCTCGGAAGAAACTGCCACTGAATTGTTTTTGATTTTCCAAGATAAAAGATTCCATTTAAACAGAAGGGGATAGAGATGGACTTCTTTTTGAGAAAGTATATTAATACCCTATCAACTTGTAGCCTGATCAGAAACTATTATTTTACTTGCCATAATACACCAGGTTTCTGGGGAAAAAAATCAAGTGCTTTTTTTCAAGTCAAGACTAAGGCTCAGTACACACCAAGCAAGCAAATGGAAGCTACTTCCAGTATGCCTTGCCTTCTACTGGTATTGTGCGTGAAGTACTTAGACAGGAGATAAAGACAAATGGTGACTAAGGCACCATGTCAAGACTCAGATGAACTTTGTGTTCTTGATTGTACTGATTAGCAACTACACCTCTGAGTGACATCTGAAACTCCACTCCATCCTGCCTTAAGCTGCTGGGATCTCTAGGATAGCATGGCAAGAGAACAAACAAAAGCTAGGAACCAAATAATTGTGTTGCCACCTTGGAGGCTGGAGTTCTCTGGGTATGATGTATAATTGTTCTAATGCTTAGAAAACAGCCTCTTGTGTTCTTCCGAGCTGTGTTGTGGCAGCTGGGAACTCGGGGTTTGTCCCTGTTATTGTTCATAAGAAATCATTTGTTTTGCAGTCACTTGTAATAGGGGTAGAAGGTTTTGTTGTGTTGTTTATGCTGGTGGTTGTGATTTCAAATATTAGAGAACAATGAAAGAAAAAGCCTGACTCCTAAGATTATTCATTGGTCAGCAGTTTCAAACTTCTTTGTGCTCTGTGTATAAGACGCTTGCTTTCATGGTAAACAGTCCACCTTGTTTAAAAATGTTCTAAAGTGCCGTGTGGAAAGGATGGTATGAGAAAATAATTATCATCTCTGTGTGTTTACAAAGAGCACACATGAGTCTGTGCACATATTCAGAAACAAGGATTCCGTGCCACAAAAGATTTAATTAACCTTTTCAGTAGGCGTCCAGCCCCATTTGCTGCCTTCATTACCCCCTCTTCTGTTTCTGCTGCCACTCTATGGCTCTTCCACTTGATTCTGTCCCTCCTCTTTTGTCTCCCCATCCTCCTTTGCACAAATTTTCATCAATGATCCTATTGTTAAATTTGCCAGCTGGCATTAGAAAGTCTTACACCCTTCATTTTCTATAGCAACTAATATATTCCAATATGTCAGATTTCACTTTTAATTGTATTTTATACTCTCTGTATATTCTACAAGCCAGTTTGTTCTTGAAGCATAAGATCCTTAGAAATATTGGGTAGTATACCAAGAATCAAGCTTTGTACTATATATTTTTTTCTCTACCTGATATAACAAGACCTTTTATATGAATATTACGTAGAGGTAAAAAAGGGAAGAAACCTACAAAAAAACAGATTTTATTGGTTAGTGATAAGAGGGGATTTATTACTTCAATTATTACAACTTTACTGTTATGATCTGTGAAGGGCTTTTGATATTAAAAGAAGAAAAAAAAATACTAGGAACACCAGAAGCTTGCACCCCAAGTAGCACTAGGGTGAAGTTGTAATTAGTTTTACAGGTTTTACTTACTTTACAAGTAAGTTTTACATGTTTTGATAAAGCATTCATTCTTAAGCAAACTTTAAGAAACTTTTTGTTTGTTATTTATAATCTGCAGCTGTTTCTCCCACTGATTTTTTCTAACCTATTGTGAAGAGAGTGAGTTTGAACATTCATACCCCAACCCCTATGTATGTAATGCCTGGACACTTGGTTGCTAGGTAACAGAAAGAGTTAGAATCCATAGTGTGTTTTCTGATTAGGCCAAAAAGCAGAAGCCTGCACAGACTAGTCCTCTGAAGTTCTTTGTATTTTTGCTGAACCAAACAGAATTAGTATTGCATGACATAGTACCACTTAGCTTTATACAGCTTCCTAGCAGTTTCTGCTTAATCAAGGCTATAAAGAATCCATACTTGCTTGGCTATCACTACAAAAGAGTGTGCTGACTGTACTTCCCTGAATGGAAACATTGATGTACAAGATCCATTCCCTTTGAATCTTTCTAAGTTACTAAAGTTCATATTCTCAGTGAAAGGAGACTGAGGTGTTCATTTCTAATCTCTCCCTAGAAAGCAAGGTCATTTGATCAAACAGCATCACCAAAACTCCCACAAGCAAAACCAAAACAAAAGAAATTTGCTCTGTAGGCTATCAAGTCTTAACTAAGATAAACGGATTATGTGAAAGTGTCAGGCATATGGAGGAAGAATAGAGGGGTGAAATTTTATTCATGAGATATTTCCTTGGGTGCCCACTGATACTTGAGTCTGACAAATGACGCTATGATAAAGGAGAGGGCATTTGGCCTTTTGTGGGGGAGAATTATAAATAGATAATGTACAATATATTAAATGTTTAAGCAAAATGTAAACAACATGTTTCCGGGATGCAGATGAAGAAGCAAACAAGTTGTCTAGCATGAGCTGAACATCACAGGATCAAGTTTTGCAGACACAAAAGCCTAGCCACCTAAGCTAATTCTAAGCTAATTCCTATTCACTATTAACACAAAAGACTGTACTGGATGATACCTTCTTGGGTTGATTGGCAAAGTGGGTCTTCTTTGTGGTATGTCTTTTCAGCTCCTTTTCCTTCAAGAAACTTGCATCCATTCCTAACTATACATTGAGCAGTATCATTTAACATCCTAACCAACACTGACTTTTCTCCATTATTTGTCTAGTGGCCCCTTTCAAGAAAGCACAGATGAAGGTTGTGTTTATAATGATCCCCCAGAACACATAATGCCTCACACAAAATTTAAACCTTGCAAATGTTGGCTACCTGTGTGATGGCTTTGAAAAGCTTATGATAACTTGGGATCTGTCATCCCTGGTTACAAGGTATGAGCAACTGATTTTAGAATCTCTACTTTTGATGGTAAAAGATGTTAAAGTTATTTCCTTAGTGTAGTGTGTGTGTGTGTATATCTGTGAATGTTTGAGTGTGTGTGTGTGTGTGTGTGTGTACAGTTTCACCCAACACAATCATATATTCTATTGCTTAGCCTTTTACTCTTACTTACAGAACAGGAAATAAGTTAAGGTCAAATCTTTAGATATTTGAAATGCGGAAAAAAAAAGTGTAGGTGTATTTTTTTTCATGGCCCCAACTATACTGTCTGGAACTATTAATACAATATTGATGACATAAATACCTTACTTCATGACAGTTTTTATGTTCTTCCTCTGTTCTGTTCCTCTAGTCTTAACATAATCATTTAATGACAGAACTGGATGTCCATCCCTGTTCTCTTTTCTTTCCTTCTTCACATCACCATTTACTCCTCAAATCCTTAAAACCAATTGATAATACATCAATTATTCTCAGTGATCAAATATGCCAGTTAAATTTGCATGCCATCTGGGGCATGACATGTCAGTTGCAAATTTAAAAAAAATTAATAATATTCATTTGATTGATACTACTGAATTTCATTATTCTCAATGGGGATATCGTTAGGCAAATGTTTCAAAGGAAATAGAGAAATTGTTTTGATTGATTGATTAATTAGTAGGAGAGAAATCAGGCTCTCTTGCCTCATTGAAGAAAGGAGTCTCTCTGATTGATTCTTCTTGTCAACATGTATTAAATATTGAAGAGTCGCTTGTGACTTTAACTTGGATGAGGTAGCCAAGATTGGCCCAAGTAATTCACTAGAAGGGAATGCTTGTGGATTGAATTAGAAATGAGACATCTTTCCAGTCTTTTTGTTCAGCGATGTGATTTTAGTGAAGGGTGACTCAGGATGTCCTTGAGAATAAGAAGAAGGGTTAAGTGCCACTTTTGTGCAATTTCAAACATGAAAATGTATTGTATCTCCCAGATTCTAAATAGTGTATTTTTCCCATAAGAAAATGTTCCCATTGTTATAAAATATTTCAAGATGAATTCTATCTCACTTAAATTCAAGAGGTTAAATAATGGTTTCAATATGGTTCATTCTGGCAGCTTTGAGAACTCAGGAACATAATTTGTATTAAAAATGTTTAGCTTAGTGAAAAACACACCAAACTCACCTTTGCAAACTGCACAAGTGAGGACAGTTTGTTAGTTATGCTCTGTATCTGGCAGAGTACGGATTGCCTCATTCTGCCAGCTTTGCTCCCACAAGCACTTCCAGACATAATCCAGTCCGTATAAACCTCAAATAATGTTTAATCTAATAAAAGAGCACACTTGTTGACTGCGAGCATACACCTCTGTATTTGTCAGGCTCTGGCAGAGCCTCTCAGAACACAGCTATATCAGGCTCCTGTCAGCATGCACTTCTTGAACTAAGCACAGGGATTCCAATGGGGTCACCAACGGAGGAATTAGACTGAAGGAACTGAAGGGGTTTGCAACCCCATAGGAAGAGCAATAATATCAACCAACCACCCTCCCCAGAGCTCCCAGGGACTAAACCACCAACCAAGGACTACACATAGAGGGACTCATGGCTCCAGCTGCACAAGTAGCAGAGAATGGCCTTGTCGGGCATCAGTAGTAGGACAGGCCCTTGGTCCTATGAAGGCTTGATGCTCCAGTGTAGGGCAATTCGAGGGCAGGGAGGTCAGAGTTGGTGGGTGGGTGGAGGAACACCATCATAGAAGCAGGGGTGGGGGATGGGATAGGTGGTTTCTGGGTGGGGGAAACAGGAAAGGCGATAACATTCCAAATGTAAATAAAGAAAATAGCCTATAAAAAATGTTAGAAAGCAACAAATACCCCTCCCCCCACAAGAAAAGAGGATGCTTAAGGAAGTTGCATACTAGTCTATAAAATTATAATAAATTACCCATTGCTTTAAAAAAAAAAAGAGCACACTAGATGAGCACGGTGACATTCAACTTTCATTCAGGCATATTTTTTTCATTTGTCCACATGAAGGCCAGCTACTGCTAATTAATGAGAACATGTCTCAAGCAAAGGGAAACAAAAGAAAAGCAAACAATTGCATATTTAGATTAAAAAGAGAGATGCGTCACCTCACACTGACCTTCATAGAGCAGTCAATAGTGATACAGAATGAGCAAAACAACAACAACACTAAGAAAAACCTTCGTACAATGAAAGCTGCAATCCAACAAAGTAAGCAAGCACCAGTTAGAGCTGACTGGGAGGCAGATGAATCTCAGGTATAAGATGGGAGGAAGCCAGGCATAGTGTCTGGGTTCTCCTGTCACTTTCTCACAGCTTGCCTTAGGAGCTCTGGGATCAAAGATGAACACTACCATGCTCAGCTCTGTCTCTGGAGATTCCGATAGAGGTGCCCATGCTTGCATTCAGGATGGTTTCTTCCCTCAGCCATCCATCTCCCCAGGCCTTGAAGGGTTTTAAGCCAAGGGTGATAAGGAGAGAGTGACAATCTGTAGATATCATTGTATCGTTTACCTTTTTTCCTCCCTTTATCAGAGTACCTGATAAAACATCTTTGAACAAAATGAAGAATTTAATTCTCCTTATAGTTTCTGAATGTTCAGTTTATGATCATTTTGACTATGTTAATTTTGGATCCATGTGTGCCAACACAGAATGTTATGCCATTAATCATATGGTTGAGCAAACTGACTCATTTCATGGTGGATGGGAGAAGGAGAAATGAGGATATAAAGGGATGGAGACAAGATATGCCCCTCCAAAGCAAGATCCAATTGACTCTTGTCTTTCTCTTAGGCCCTACTTCCTTATGGGATATTCAGCTATACAATCAGCAATGGATTATATCATTTTTAGGTTCGTGTTTAAAGAATTCTATTACTGCCTCAGCAGCACCATCATCTGAGATCTAATTTTTTTTTTTTATAAAAGCCTTTCTAGTGCCACTTTATGTCACCAGCATTAGCATGGCACTGTGGTAGAGCATAGAAGGGATGATGATAGTAAAGAAAAGAAGTGACCATAAAAGGCATGGTCAGAGTACATGAGGGGGAAGCCACACAACAGTTAAATGCTAGTTCACAGGCCAGGGGAAATGCTGTTTAGACACAAATGATTATTTTAAAAAAATTTAAGACATATGTTGAGTTTAGTATTTTTAAGACTTTGCCTAGCTCTATAACCCCAGCTAGCCTGGCACTTACTTCATAGCTTGTCAATCCTCCTTTCTCAGCTTCCGAAGTGCTGGTATTAATGGTCATATATATGTGTTGCTGTGTCTACACAATTTTAAGTTATTGTGTTTTGCTTTAAGCCACTTTTCTGCTTTGGCCATCTCTATAAACAGGTAATGATTCCATAGTTTCTATTTCTCGAGGCCTTGGAGAAAAGACATATCAAAACTTCACGAAATGTGTAAAATCCTACACCAAACAATGTTGCTATATAGCTAACACTCCAAATCCTGTTTTACTCACAGCAGACACTGTGCAGAAATCTACTAGTTACTCAAGTGAAAACAAAACAGGAGGAAAACAGACAATATAAATGCTAATTTCATAATGTAGTTATATTCTATCATCTAAATATAATTTTATGGTTTTTTACATTAATTGATATACTGATTGAATTCAGCTGATAAATATCCATTTCAGAAATATCTTTGTTGGGACCAATAACTGATCTAATTTAGTCACTGGAAGTCTGAAATGAGATAACTACCCCCCCAAGTCTGTTTTGAAGATCTTCAAAATTTCTTGGTAGTTCAGGTATAAAAACATGTGTCTCTAAGGGAGGAAGACCTTCTAGTGCCAATCCTATATAATCTATGGCTACAAACCTCACCTTTTCCTCAGTCAGGTAACAGCGAGCATCTTTTATCTCATCGACATATTAACCCCCTATTCTCAGTTTTACTTTTTCCATGGTTTCCAATACTTCTCAATCAGTCATGATCTAAAACTATTAAAGGAAAATTTCCACAAATAAACATATGAATTGCAAGTTGTATGCTAAAAGACTTCATGGTAACTTATTCCAACATACCCCACCCCCCTCTGCCCTGGACATGTATCCTTTCATTATTTAATGTATCCTTGCCCTATCTGCCCCTGGTCACATAGTTACTCAGCTACTGTCTTGATTAGAAGACTGGATATTGTAATATCTGTGACACAGTGCTAAGTCACAATGCCTACATCATTCACCTACCTGGAGTGCATCACACACCGGCATTGCATCATCTCATCACATCCCTAGAGGAGCAGGTACTGCTCAATAAGATACATGTAAAAATTTGCAGTCATATAAATATGATTATAGTATGTATATGTAGCATGCTATAATTAATCAAATTATTAATTGTCACTGTTAATCTGTTCCTCTGGCTGATTTATAAATTAAAATTTATCTTAGGTATATGATATACTAAAGCCACAGTATACACACGCAGCTGATAAATATCCATTTCAGAAATATCTGAACAGTACACAGTATACACATCACAGCTGTGTTTGATATAGGATGCGCACAACCCTTATTTGTAGTGTATTGTTTTGCTTCTAAAAGGGTTTCTACCTTTGACTTGTTGATTTAATGATGCTTAAACAAACACAAAACACTTCACATCTTTGCTTTGTCAATGGGTGTTCATCTGACTCCCTCTGTTCATTTATTAAAATAAACGTTTTATTAGCTTTGTGTCAAAGTTCTAGTCTGGATTCTGTGGCTATCTGATCTTTGTTAATCATTGCATGACCAAATGCAATAAAGTGCATGAATTGAGGCAGTGAATAAGATTTGTAGCTAGTAAGTTCTGGGTAATCACAACCAGTAATTTTGAAATGTGGCTGAATTCTTCCCACAATTAAAATCTTTCATTATGCTACTTCAAAGCTAATTTCTTTCTTGTTTCTCTGAATAGTTACCTCCATTAATCTCACTCTAGGTAATGACGGTAATGATACAATTATATGTAATCATTGCCTGAATTCAATATGTAACACATCAGTTCCTTTGTGTGGTGATTGTACATTTCTCTGCAATCCTGGAATTTGGAAAATTTCCATCATGTCATGCCAAGATCAGATTCAAAAGTCTGTGACATTTTGCATAACATCAGTCAATCAGGTTTTCCAACTGTCCCTTACAGTGTTTGAACAAACCCGTTCATATGGTTGGTGCCAACTGAAGCTAGGGATGAAAGCAAGAGGTAGGTGAAGAAAAACTTGCTGTTTACAGGGATTCAAAGCACTTAAAATATTCAAAGCAAATTGATAAGAACTTTTCATTGACCTACAATTGTGCCCATGATTAATCTGACTAAACTATCAATGGCACAAGTCACAATCTCATGAGTTTATTTTACATCAAGTTAACATTTTAGAGTTTTAGGTCATTTTCGTTATGTTTGTAGGTACTGTTAATAACAGTTATTTCATATTAACCTGTTCTTCAAAGTACTAATAGATAGATGTATGTTTCTCTTTCTAAAGCTATTTAGATATGAATTTTTTTATGTTATAAAGACACATTTGGTGTCAAATGTTTATGTAAGAATTTATCAAAGTGCATTAATGTTCTATTTGCATGGGCTTTCTAAATAGAACCCAACATATCTGTTAATCTTGTTTCTCACTTTTCAGCTACCCTGTGAAGAATATCCTCTTGGCTTTGTTCCCACGTATTCTACCTTTTACGAAAAACATGAGGGTTTTAGTCATTTGTCAAAGGTGTGCATGTCACAATTCTTCCCTTATTCATAAATTGGATTTTTTGATTCTTCTTCCTTAAAAGATGTATTATGAGATGATTCTCACATCGATCCTACCAAATCTAGAATGAGAACTCAATCATCCTTTGTAGCTACTCTAAGTAGATCTTCCATGTAATTCTCAAACAAATCTTTTGACTCATTCTTTCCTGCTCCTTCTTAATACTCTGTGGCTTTAATGGAGTAAAAATTAATTATGTGGGTTATTTGAACTTCCCCCTCAAACTTAATGATTTGAAACTTACATATATCCAGAAATGGAAATTATACTTTTCAGTGACTCCAATTTAAACAAATAAAACCCAAACAATGAGAGCATTTACTGTTCGCTCTGCACCATATTTTTCCCAACTTAACATTGAGTAGTACTAGGTGCTGGGTGACAGGACACATCCTACCTCTTCCCACTCCTTACCTCTGCTATCCACCCCTTTATACAGCTAACATCTCTCTCAAGACTACCAAAAGTGTCTTGTCATGGATCTCATCTTCCTCTTATAATCTTTTAAAGCATATTTTTTTTACATTTTATATATTTATTTATATTTATTCAAAAGCACATTCTGTGTATTAAGTTACATGTACATGTGACAGTCAGAGAACAATTGTCAGACATCTGTCCTCTCCTTCTATCAAACAGGTTTTGGAAGCCTAACTCAGGTTGTCAAAGTTGAAAAAATAATCTTATCCCACTTAGACACCTCTGTATCACAAAATGACAATTTATATTGAACCTTTGATTTTGCTGAAAGCTTAGAGTTAAATCTGAATACCTTACACTGTCTTTCAAATTCCAATGTGATCTTTTCCATTTTCCTCAGTCAGAAATCTCCTGGTTTTCTGACTTTGCTTCTTAAATGCCCCCTCCTTCTTTGAGTATACTTTGTACACTCCAAAGTTACCCTGGCGATAGAACCTTTGTACTGTGTTTCCTCTGACTAGAACATATGTCTGTCCTTGATGTTCTGACAGAGGCCCTTTTTGCTCATTAGTCACCTTTAGTCATGCTTCTTTACCATGTATTTTGTCTTTTTAGGTTGTATGTGGCAGAATATAAAAACTGGGTAACTCATGAACAAACAGTGATTTTATCCACAGTTCTATATACAATGATATGTCATTTTCAGCACCATTACAAAATATCAAAGCCAAGATGTTTTAAAATAATGGAAATCCATTTGGTACAGCTTTACAAGCTGTGAAGTTCAAACACCAGAATTCAGGCTGTGGTGAGGACATAGTTCCTGGTGCACAGGAGGTATTCATCTTTTGAGTTTATTATCTATATGCAGCATTTATATAGCTTATATTTATGAATACTGCTGATATGCATGTACATACATGCATATATATACATGCATATGATATGTAAAGTGACCACATTTAAATTATGTATATGATGTTACATGCTGAAAACAATAACAAGTTCAAGTACACCATTCCAGAGATTCAATTACTCTGATCTAAAAACATTCCTAGCTACTTAAATAATTCTGTTCATTTTATTCTCCTACCCCCCTTTCTTCCTTTCTTTAACTTTCTTACATTGCTTGTTTTCAATGTTTCTGAAGAATGAACCAAGAGCCTTGCACATGCCAGACAACTGTTTTCCCTCTGAGTACTATCCCTAGCCTTAAATATTTTAAGTATTACTTTCCAGTCTTGCAAGGTAGATGTGATACACAGGTAGTACACACAGGGTAGGACCCTGGACTTACTGTTGCAAACCATTTCTTAACCCATGAGTTAAGCTCAACTATGTATACTTGTAACTTTGTCAAGACAGAGGTGGCTTACTACATCAGGAGTCTGATGATCTGGATGGAGAATAGCTCATGCCTCCCTACTAGGGCCAGGTAAAAGAATGAATGTATCAGCGTCAATCCTGAGGAAAATTCTAGTTTCATGCAAAAACCCAAGTGCCAGACTACCATGATGCGTATCTGAGGGCTCTCTAGTTGATTTCTGATCTGATTGGCTGTTGGCTGTCAGAATTTCCAGTGTTACTTACTTAACTACCCCAATGAGGAATGTTTCTCCTGAGACCTCCTGGACACATCATCCAGGATATAGTTGCAACTGGTTCCTTATTTCTTGAGTGCTGGGCATTTGTCTTGTTAGTCTTTTAATCCCACTGGCTGTATCACACCGTGTCAATTTGGACTGATGGTTTTCATCATAGAAACATTTTATTTTACTTCTTATCTGATATACACTGGCTGCCTCTGTTTCAGGAGGCTTCTATATCACAAGTTCTGTACATCAAAATTAGCTTCAGGTGGTTTCTCTACCTTTGGGGAACTACCTAATTCTTTTAAAATTATGGGTTTTTTTTTCTATTTTTCACAAGGAAACACAATTAGAGTTAGCAGTATTTGAATAGCCCAAGTGGGATTTTCTAAATGAGGTAATATTACCTCAAATATATTGATCTACTCTTCTACAAAACTGCCTAAATCCAGAAGCATATAGGTAAGAAAATAAAAGTGTATCTTAATTAAAACTGTTATATCAGACAATTATAAGCACAAATGCACATTTCTATTTGTGTGTGTGTGTGTGTGTGTGTGTGTGTGTGTGTAATGAAAATGTCTCTTGAGTAGAAGAAAACCATCAAGCCTGTTCCCAGAGTCCCTTTACATGACATCTTTGGAATACCACAAGTCTATGTGCAGTTGATTTAGGAGAGTTTGAGATAACCCAATAGTGTTACAGGCTGAAGTTTTAGCATTAAACACACTCACTGAAAACACCCCTCACACTTTTACTTTCAGTCTTACACTCGCTTTTCACCCTTTCTCCTTCTGAAAATGCTAGTGTATGCTAACCTCTAGAGTCTGGCTCGGTGTAATTCTGGTCTCACCCACATCAAGTAGTATCTCATCTTTGTCATTTCATCCACACTCCATCCCCCATGATGATGCTTCTCCTCATTGACTGTTGTCTTCTTTTAGTATTCTTAATCACAAAATGTTACTAATAGATGTTTCTGTAGCCTGCAGTTGGGACCCACATCTTCTGGCCACAGTGTATAAAGATTAAATCTTTCAATGATCCTGTTTAAAAATCCAAATGTTTGTTGTTAAGAGATTCTGTTTATTCTAGCCTGACCAAGCAGTATGGAGTTATCTTTACTTCTTTTCTTTAACTGTTAGCTAAATATACTTTAAGTATATGAGTACTTTTGCAAAAATGTAGGATTTATAAAAACAGTACCTCATTCTGATATTATTTCTAAATACTAAATAAGAGGAGGAAGGGCTGGAGTGATGGCTCGGCCATTAAAGGTTAGGCTCACAGCCAAATATATAAGAAGAGGAGGAAGCAGAACAAAACAAACAAACAAATCCATGTTTGGAAACTATCGGACAAATATTGCTACTAAGTGAAGTTCTATGGAGTTGACAGGGATCTCTAGAATTGAAATAGCATCAGATTCTCTGGAGAGTTAGTGTAGAAAATCTGAACACAGAAGTTCAATCACACATGAGATTATCCAAGTGGGCACAATTTAACAAAACTATGGATCATTGTACACAAGGAATAAAGAAAAATACACAAGAACACTGCTTCATTTTCATTAGTCTTCTTCACTTCCCTCTAACCATTATTTATCTCAGTCTTTCTCCTTTAGAAGTATCTTTGAACACCAAAGTTCTCTTGTGACAATCTACTGAAATTTAACAATCACATGTCTACACTGCCTAGCATTTCCTTTATAGAATACCATTAGGTAAATCTAGCTATGAACCAAGTTTTATGTTTATTTTTTCAATCAATAAGTGGTGAGATGTGACAACTTAATAGACTGAAAGGAGAGTTAATTGTGTTTCTGCTTTCTGCATGTGTGCACGCATGTTGAATGATTAACTAAATTTTAACCCTAAGGTCAATATAGTTTTAATATTCTTAAAGAAATATTTATTGTAAAACATAGTAGTATATAGGCATCATTAATGTAAGATAGATGAACAAAGATATCCATTGCAACTTTTCAATACCTTTTCTATGTATAGTCATTAATTTGATATTATAGAAGAAAAAAGTGTAATCCAAGAGTTAGTTATTCACTTGATTTTATGTGATTCTAAAAACAAACTATTTGTAAGAGCTTAAGGATTTTTAGGTGCTCAATAAAAATAGTATTATATAATAATAGTAGTAATTCTTCATGGTTTTGAAAATGGGTGAATTATTTAATATTCCTAATGCTAAGTTTTGATACCAAGCAACAGTAGCTTATCAATCTCCTCCAATGAATTCTAAGTACAGAAAAGATTAAGAGCTCTGTGCATTTATTTTGATTAAAATAATTTATGTAAATTTTAATTCAAATTAGGTTCAGATTTAGGCACTTAGAATATTAATGCAGAAGCTAGTCCTTTTAGCTTAGCTTCAAATGCAGGGTTTTTGGGCCAAGGACATTGAAGTAAACATTTTATCTTTATTAGCCATCAATTGGCAAGCATTTATTGAGTGGCTTCTAAACATTGGGGAGGAGCCTAGACCTCAAAAAATTGCCATCTGTTGGGGCAATATGACTAAATGAAATGAGGCAATTTGAGCAGTGAAAGCAAGAGAGTTCATAATTAGGTGCTAATTTGCTACAGAGTTTCAAGGAAGCAGAAGGTGATAGAAAATACTAGGTTAGTAGGAAAAAAAAAAAAAAACTTCATGGAAGACATTTTGTCTTGGGCAGCCTTCAAGGGACATAGTTTCAGGCTTTGGAAAAATTGAGCTAAGTAGGAAGAACAGAACTTAATAGCACTCCAGTTTGCACAGTGAAATGATACTCAAGGTTGGATTCAACTGATTAAATTCCAGAGAATTCTTCCAATTGTATTTTCCTTCCTATATTGACTGTAAACTCAGTAAATCTGTGGACCTTCATCATGTCTCAAGACAGTGCCTGCCATGATGCAAAGACATCGTAAGCAATGACCCTTCAATGTGAGATCATGGCTGATACAGTAGGATTTGGTAATTTATATGAGCTGGGAATGGAGAAGCAAATGGGTATCTGATTTCTGTTAGTAAATACTTTATTGATACCACTCTGCTGCAAAGAGTCTATTAGATGTGAGTAGAATTTATTTGACCACTTAAGTATACTTAATAATGGCAATGGCGTTAGAGTGGCCTGCGATGGGATACTTCATTTCTTTAGACATCTCTACTCAAGCTCTTGTAGTAGATCTTCCAGAAATGAAATTGATGCTACTGACTGGCTTGCACTTGCCCACCTGAGTGTGTATTAATAAAACTGGAGTTATAAACCCTTGGTTCACTTGAAGATGTTAAAAGAATAGAGTGTAAAGATGAATCTGAAATACTGATTGAGAGGGTCAGTGAGCTCCTGGTACAGGTAGCCTCTAAAGGATCCAAAGTGATCACAAGTATTTACACCTTTGAATCAATCCCTGTGTGTTGTATTGGGCTTTTTAAACTTAATTCTAGTGAATAGAAAAAGCAAGCAATGGTGTTATGCGTATTGGGGATGGGAGTCATAATAATCAGAAGCTAGCCGTTCCTGAGCCTTTTCTCCTTTCTTTTCTGTTTTTAATCCTGCTTCTTCTTTTTTCTCCCTTTCCTTCTTCCTCTATGGCATTACTTCCATCAATATCTATTCTTTTTTTCCCTTTCCCTCTCTTACTTCTTCCGTTCTTCTCCATCATCCTTCACTCTGGAAAAGGCTGCTAGTGCTTTCAGCTAAAACTGAGACTCCCTGCAACAGCCATATGAGGAAGATGGCAGTGGATCTTCAAGTCCAGCCAAGTTGTCATGTGACTATACACTGAACTGAAAGTTTGGCTAGCCTCACGAGAACCCATGAACCAGACATACCAGGCTACACTGTGCTCAGTTGCTTTGCCCCTATGCGTTCTGAGAGGTAACAGATGTGTGCTACTTGAAGACAAACCAACATCCTTTGTTTCCTGCTGAGCCCCACCCATGCAGATGGAGATTTTGCCTTGATTCCTGTTGGTAAGGAAATCATAGGTGACTGATGAAAATAATACAGGCATTTACATTCCTGGCATAAGATGTATAAGAAGAACTAAGGAGCAGGGAGCATCCTGGCAGAGGTAACACTGGTGCTGGCTTCTGAAGGATGAGCACACATTTCTTCTTTCTTTATATATAGAGGTTGGGTCTACTTAAACTCTTCTGCTTTATAATACTGTATAATTCTGGAATGGAAAGGTTTAAAGAGTCAAGTTGACACCAATTCTGAGCATACAGATAAAGGGCATTTATTGTTTGTATATTCCATATGTAGTACTTAATTTGGCCCCCATGAGAACCAATTGCTATGGGTAGAACTTCTTTCATTATGCCCATTTTGTCAGAAAAAAAAAAAAAAAACTGTGGGTCTGAGGACCTCATTGGCACATCCAAGGTCACAGACCACAGAAAGCCAGTGAGCAACACAATGTTTCTGCTTTGTGAAAATAAGTGCAAAGTCTCAATTAATAAATATAAAAGAATCACCTCAATTAATTTAAAAGAAAGTTCTAGAGGAGGCCAGAAAGATGTAAAATAGGTACTAAAGTGTTTTTTTTTTTTTTTTTTTGAAAAAAAAAATCTGTGTTGTAAATAGTTCATTAGTCAGAAAACCTGGTGTCTCCCAATAGGTTCACTGGAAAGCAAATTTACTGATTTCAAAGGTCAGATACTCAGCTTTGTATGCTCTTCAACTTGATTTATCCAGCACAGACAGGGGGTTTCTTTTCTTGTAATATACTGGTATGAACAGCAAATATAAAGACATTAATTCATTTGCAACATGAAATGTTATTGCCATGTGAATTAAAGTATGCCTTAAACATGACTAATAACTCATTCTCTATAAGGAGACATTCAAGTGATTTTGTGATATTTTTACAAAGCTGCCACTGTCCCATAACCTCATACGGCAGGAGAGCAGTAGCTAGAAGAGTTTACCTGATGCTCCTGCATTGGAGGTGTGTCTGGAAGCAGACACTCCTTTCAGCATGTTGTGATTTCCTTCACACATTAGTCTCTCAGACAGAAGTCACATACCCCGCACTCTGAATCGCCTCCTTTGTAACCTTTTTCCTAGGACAATGGGCAAGATTCCTCTCTGCTTCTTTTACATTCTAATAAATCTATATGAACTGTAGCTTTCCTTATCTTGTTGCTGCATAACGCACATCTCTGGCTCAGTCTCTGAGTGTCTTGACTATGTTTCCCAAAATATTATTCTTTATATTGAAACACTAAAGAGGAGGATATGAACATATTATTTTAGGAAATAAATTATAGCTCACTGTATCCTTTTTTTCCCATAGTTCTACCAAATCTAGGATAGACTATGTTCATTCAACAGCTCCTTTGACCTGTGGACTCTTTCAAAAATATCTCTGCTCACAACTGGACTGACCTTTCCCATTAATTATTTTATGAAAAAAAAATAAAAGAAAAGTCAGAACAGTTTTTTTTTTCTGGAATAATTTGAATTTATTGCGTATTGATGTTCTCTTACGTCAGGTGTTTCCCTGTTTCTAAATTTAGACACTGAGAATCAAGTGTTAGAGGTAAGGGCTCATGGAGGTAGAGTTGAACTTCAGAAGCCATGATAATTCTGAAAGAGCTTTGGCTGAGAGTGTGAGCTGTTTTTCAAGCACTGAAGTGAAGACCAGTAATAATGTTCTCTGACAGGGGCGTGTTGTAAGTCTTATGTTAAATGTGAACAAATTTCCCTTAACTCTTCTAAAAAAAAAATAAAAGAAGTGTACGTTTCTATAAATAAAAGTTTAATGGAAGGCGACTTTCTTTCCTTTCTAGCAGCACAGCAACTTCTACATTAAGCACGGCATTCTGCATTCATTTGTGCATTACTTTTAGGCCTCATGTTCATTCATAATACTTGCAAATGTTTAATTATAACTTATACATTTTCAAGTGAGGTAGTCACATTTGAGTAAGAATGATAGACTTGTAAGGCCCCAGGGCAGAAACAATAAGCATAGTCAAAAACAAACAAACAAACACTAGTTTCTAGAAACAAAGTCCCCCCCCCCCAACCACTTACAAAGAGTTTGTGTCGAGAGCCCAGTCTGTTATCTGTCCTGAGCAGGTTGTGATAAGGTTTTAGGGTCCCCGTGGGAAGAGGAGCGATAGGTCCTCTCCACTCGGGAACTATATATAGGATTGACTGTGAGATGGTTGGTTCCCCAAGAGGGGAGAGAGTACGCCAGAGACAGAGGTTTGGTATTTAATTGCTCTTTACTAATGCACAGCAAACAATATATTATCACTATTGTAACAACCAGGTATTGCCACATTTCCTATGCATTGACTCTATCAATGTTAGTACACAAATAATAAGTTAGTAATCAACAAAGAAGTAAACATTGCAGTAAGTACATTATTACTCATGAGTTATATGACCTGAGTCCTTATGACTGTAGTTTCCAGCAGCTCAGGTCCAGAGAGTGCTTGACCATGAAGATAGGGGCGTTTTGGAGCTTCCAGCAGCTCAGGTCCAGAGAGTGCTTGACCCTTTGGTCTCTCTCGGCTGCTGCAGCAGAATGCTCGGTCTCTCAGCTTGATGATCAAGGGCAGAGTGCTCAGTCTCTCAGCTACAGAAGAGGCCTGAATGGAGGATCACGCTAGCCAGTCATGGCTACCAGTGTGATGAAGTGCTCTCGCCAAGGGCTCCTTTTTATGCTTGAATTAGGGTTACTTCTGAGGTACACGGCAGATAACCAGATGTGTCTGGTTATCTGTGGGGCTATGACTTCATTACAGCTGGTTATCACACTTATTCAAAACAACTTGTTTTTGTGCACAAATATTTTCATTCATAAGGTTTCAAAACAACTTCTGGCTATCACAGCATTTCAAAACAACTTCACTTCAAACTTGTTTTCTTTCCTATTACAAAAACGGAGTTGATCCTGTTAAGGGCCTGCTCCTTACAGTTTGATTGGTCTATAAAGCACAAAATGTTGTTCTTGTGAGCTATGATCTCATGCAGATGTTGTGCCCTCTTCTGTCTCCCAACACCATTTTAAAGGAACAATGGTTTCTAGGAGAGGTAGCTGATTTTAAGGCCGGAACAGGGAAGGCAAAAGATCACCCAAGAGCATCAAGTAGCAAGAGAAGCAAGATTTTGCTCAGAAAAGAAATTGAAGATGTCAGAGATACTGCAGACAACATGAAAGAACACTCAGCTCTCACAGCTGGACCCCAACATAAGCAAAGAATAGAGAATTGCTGAACCTTAGATCCCAACACAAAATAAGTATGCATCTCTCTTTCCTGATCCAAACAGCCTAATATTAGTGGAAGGGTGAAGTGTCCTCTTACTTCATATAAGCATTACAAATTAAGTGTAGAGTGGGCAAAGAAACTACACACCCAACAATAAACTGTTCAAAGAGGAAGATGAGTGACATCATAGTGAGAGCCCTTGGAACATCATTAACAGAGCCAATTGAATGGAGTTATCATCACCATTTAATCGTGTTAAAAGCATGTGTCCTCCATACTGATTGATGACATTTCTCCTCTGTCATTTTCACCCCAGCTTGTATCCCTAGAGCTTAACCATGACAAAATCTGTTATTTTATAAAATATCTAACTAGAATTCTTCTTTCCTAGATCCTGAAGCAGAGAATCAGTGGGTGTGGAGGGAGAGATAGTGACATCACAGTACAATCTCAAGTTTGCATAATAGAAAAAAAGGTTTAAAAGAATGAGATGAAATAACGCAGTTTCTTCAACCTACAGAATCCCTTAATGGTCTATGAGTGTGGTTGAATAACATTTTTTTCTTAAAATGGAATATTAAACTTGTAGACTCATTGACCTTTTCTCTATTTATTTTTCTATTTTAAAAATGGTCTACCCTAACCCTTTGCTTAATATTTAGACATGTATTACATTATACTCTACTACAGATAAAAGGGCAGTCCCCAGTCACCAACAAAACTGTAAGGGCTGTGCTCAGCTATGTATCGGGTGAATCCCATTTATGTCTGATATGCTTATTGTTGTGTGAACTTGAACAAGTCACCTTTTACACCTGAACTTAATTTTTAAACTGGAGATTTAAATAGTAAATTACCTATCATCTATGGTTCCAGGCGTAACATTATATAATTATCCAGCAGTCTAGAAGTAGACCAGAAAAGGAAGTGGACAAAGATACACTTATGTGCACCACAGTGACACCTACTGGATAAATTGAGGCTATTCTCTCTTGTTTTGGATACTGGGGACGTGAGTATTTTATGCAAGAGTCATTGATACTTGGTTTTGAGGTCAGCTTAATAGATTTATGTATTTGGATAGAGAAATGGAAAGAGATAGACGTGTAAGGTCTCTTTTTGTCTCCAATTATTTTTGCATGCATCAGCTAACATATTTCTCACTCCATCAAAAATTAAATATGACCATTTTCACGTTACTTACTTAACCTCTATGGCTCTCAATTTTTGCATTTGTAAAGTAGAAATTAAAAACAATTACTTCACCTTCTTTCATAAAGAGGAACTTGGAACTTCATAGCTTCAGAGCTGTAGCGTGTTATGTAATGTTTGGTTTGGATGAATGGGCTTGAACTTGATTGGCCTCTCAGTACCCATCGTGTTTCAAATGAAAAGAGTTTGTCAGTATTGTATGATAGAGTGGGTCTAAGGTCAGAATCCTGGGTACACTCCTTCCAAAAAAATGTGAATTTTATCAACAGGATAGATTTAGTATTTATTAGTTCTGAGCATAAATGATTAGGGGAGGTAGTTTTCAGGTGGCCATTTCTCCAGCATTTGTCACAAACTTCTTCCTGCAAGTATTAGGCTGCACATGCTCTTACATGTAACATTGTATTGTATAAGCCCAACTCTGGTATTTTGAAGTTCTTTACCTAGTTTCAATATGGTAACTCCTGGACTTTTGATATTATTGTCCATTCATGTAGTAGGAAACTGAGGCACAAATCAAATTGGTTTGATCGAGTTGGAGCTAGAGAAAAGAGCACTCCAATCTTTATCAATCCAGAAGCAGGTAACTCAGGCCATACATCCTTGTCAGATGAAAAGTTCATTGTTTTTGGAGCAATCTTGAAACAACTGTGGTCAGGGCAGTTTTTTCTCGGTTTTGTTTGCCAGTGTCTTGATATTTATTACCTATACACATTACATCCTTCAAGTCACAAGTTGTCACTTAAATGCTTTTGGTAAGAAATATCTACCAAAACCCCTGTTACTCAGTAGAAATATTTTGTCTTTATCAAATATTTGAATCAGGCCCAATTTCTGAGGAATATAGTTATCAAGACCTCTATATGGCTATACAAAATCTAACGTACTCAGACAGACACCAATCCTCATGGCCTGGATTAAATTTCTCTCTTAACGTTTGTCAGCTATCATTGACCAAGCAGCCCTGTTTAGATAACTCAAAAATTAGATTCTGTAGTAGATACCTCACCCCATTTTACATGTATGTAATGTAAAATGATACCACCTAATATCTCAAGGAATCCCCATGTATTTGTGATGTGACCAACTAAAACTGTGGATTCTGCTACTTCTGTATGGTTCCACTGAGTGTGCAATTTCTTTCATTCTTAGTCTTCAATAACTTTATACCATGGTTGGGTCTTATTGTGTGTCTCCTCAAATACAATATATCTTCCAGTTTCCAGGTTAATTCCCTGTCATTCAAAAAGTCTTGGGCAATTCTTTCCAGCATACCTTGTCTAAACTTCATCCCCTATGTCATAATTCAGTTGTAGTGATTGTAATGTCTCATTCTTAACCAATAGCATGATAGTATGTAACCTCTTCTTGAAACCATCAGAGCCTCAGAAGGGAGTTTTCTATAAGAGTGTGTATGGTTGTGCTGCAGAACATAGAGGAGACCCAACTTGTTTCCTCTCAACAGGTCCTAGACTTTATTGTTCTCTATTGAGGATTTTATTTGGCTATATTTTAATTTTCTGCAGAGGTATGATATATATGAGTCTTGAGAAGTTAGATTTTAGTTGAAGAGAAGAAAATAATAAAAGAAGGTTGTGAGTATAAGGAGCTATTCATGGAGTTGTCTTTCTTGTTTCAATAATGAAACACAGAGGCTTCAAAGCTGCACTATTTCTCAGGGGGAAGAGAGAGGGAGACAGAAAGAGAGAGAGAGAGAGAGAGAGAGAGAGAGAGAGAGAGAGAGAGAGAGAGAGAGAGAGAGAGAGAAAGAGAGAGAGAGAGTTCACATTTTGAAGTTCATTAAATTTTGTCAATATTTTAAATCATATGTGTGAACAAGCTTTATTACAAAATAACTGCTTTAGTTCAAATTTTTATCTGAAGTATGTTGATGATGACACCAATACATGCAATGTCCAGAAAAAATACTTTTGAGTGTCAAGGCCAAAACCACCCATAAGTGCATTGTTAAATAGAGGACTTGCAAATGCCATATTTCTAAACATAAAGTTGAATATGAAATGCAATCATTCATCCAAGAGATTCCATTGAAGAACAGCTGTTTAAGCCTTCTGGAAGACATTTTTGGAAGTATGATTGAGAAATCTATTTTGAATATAGCAGGCGCCACCTTATATTCTCTGATATTCTTCATTATCATTAAAGGGTATCATCTGCTCTTGGCTTTTTCGTGTTTTAATTTGCATTCACACTTCTACTATAAGGTCACCTCTTTTACTCAGCTTGGTAAAACTAAATCTAATTTTAGCTTACAGAAAGTAATCAGGACCTAGGTGCACCTCATGAAGTTGCAGAAGGCATGTGGAGAAATGGGTGTTCTGTATTCTGTCATTCCTAATTCCAAGAACACCTTTCTTTAATTCAGTGAAAGCAAGTCACAAACCTAGGCCAAGTTCAGATGAGAGGAGAAACATGTCTTTGAGAGCTTTAGGGCAGGGGTGACTTTGAACCTTTCTCCATGTTCAGAAACTGTCAAAAATTTGACATCAAAACTGTGTGCTGTGTTTTCTTTAACTTTGGAAAGAATGTTAGTTTATCCTGCTTAATTATAAAATGTATCTGAATCAAAGTTGAATCTGGGAATCTGAATCTCTTCTGTGCATCGATGAGGGTAAAGAAAATATTCTTCAAACCTTTTTTTTTTCCCCCATGACCACACGTGTAGAAAGAAAATATAATAAAAAATAATGAATCCTGTAAAAGTTGTGGAATATTTATAACTTTCTAAAATACACATCAACATGCATACATGAAGGGTGCGTGCACACACACACACACACACACACACACACCACAATAAATATCCTTTCTCCCTTGTTCTTCAACTCAAAATTCTCCCTACTATTCTACATCTAATTTAAGCTTCCCTCCTTTATATTTTACTAGAAGTTTCTATACACAGGCACCATCTTCTGAACGGTTCTATGTTCACTCCATGATAACCAAGATATCTTTAAGGAAGTGAGCTGAAGTACAGTTTTTTGGTATACTCTGTCCCTGAGAATGATGATAAATTTTTCATACTTATCCTGCACTACAATTGTCACTTGTGTGCAATGGGCATTTGTTTTGTTTTCCATAATATTACCCAGAAATAGACTTAGTAATTTAAAAATCTCTAGGCAAATTCTTCCTGTGTCAGTTGCCAGATACAGCTTGCACAGGACCAACTATTTTGGAAATGAAAGCAATTAGGAGTTTCTAGGGCAAAGATCATTTGTTGTTCCAGCAGCTGTATCCTTTAAAGCACTGGCACAATTGCTCCAAGGACCACATGATAGTGCCTGGATTGCATTACTACTCACTGCTACACATTCCCCTGCAATAGGGGGTTAATAATGAAACCCCCACAAAGCTCTGCATAGCAAACCTATTGTCATGGTAAATTTCATTGTCCATGCTGGATTGCATCTATGATAGCCTCTGATCAATGACTAATATAGTTTGGGAGATTTTTCCTAGTTAAGCAACATATGGTGTGTTCTGATAAGGGCTTATCTAATATAATACATGGCCCCAGACCATTTTTTTCAATACAATCGGTACACATATATTACATTAAAATATCTCCTACTGTTTTTTCTCCCGTCACTTTGCTAAGATAGTATTTTCTTTTTTATTTAGCACAGTGTGGTGTTTTTTATTGCTATCGTAGCCAGAACATCTACTGTCCTGCAAATGTTTCCTGTGCTATGGTTATGACTTATAGGTTCTCATTGATTGAGTTAAAAGGCCAGAGCTGATTGGTTTTCTTTCCTTGTAATCTCAATAGGACAGCTGTCAACCTACACACACACACATACACACACACACACACACACACACACACACACACGCATATGCACACGCACACGCACACTATGATTCCTGAGCTGAGTAAACCAATACATGAGATGGAAGATACACATGCTGTGCAGTCTCTACCTGCCCTTCTTACAGACAATGTGACAATACTACAATATGGTGATGCCACATCAAACTATGATGAAATGAACTGTGACAGTAAGCATGCTTTCCCTACATATCTGTGTTCGTACTTTCTAAAAGAAAAATAAACAACTTAATATCCAGAAAATATTTCTTGAATGTTTTAGAGCTCTTGGGTTACATCTGTGCCCATCTGAATAGTTGCTGTTATGACTTCATTTCCTCAAGTGGAGAATTAATGCTTGATATTTATGATGACACATCTTTATAATCTATTTCCGATCTTTAATGTGTGAGCTAAATAAACTATTCTCCTCTCTTAAATATTCCTGCCATGTAGTCATAAGCCCTTCAACTTTTCATTTGTATGTGTGTGCAACTGTATGAGTGTTGTATGTAGGTACACATGTTCATGTATGCTGTGTGTGTGTGTTTGTGTTGGATAGAGGTATCTGCTATCTTTGAATATTTGCTACTTTCCAATATAAATGTAGAATTGAAGAGTTGTGTAGGAATACTTAAATTAATATTTCAACACTGCATCTAAGATAAAGTGCATATTTAGCATTGTGTGACTTTCTTATTTCCCTTATAATGCTGACATTCTATGATCCTGTAAAGTAGGTAGAAAAAAACCTGTTCATATGGAAGAGCTTTGCAATGTAACGTGGCATGATTACAAATCTCTGTCAACAGGCACATAAAACTTTCAACTCTAGTACACGATAAAATTCAAACATAATAATTATTTGCCACCATACACTGAAGGAAAATATTTTAGTTTTAGTTGGTATAGTGTTCATCTTCCCTGTGCCCTTACCACATGAGCTACCCATTTGTGTAAGGGAAGAAAAGAGTGGTAAGTTGTAACTCATTTATTATAAATTAGGGTCTTGACTTAAATAAATATTTGAGGCTTTCTGGAGCAATTTTAATAATTTCCTGATACATAGATACCTTAAATAAAATTACGTATAGATATGCTCCCCAATTATTTTTACATTCATAAATGTTATCCTTCTCTTACTCTAAAATTTGTAATGAATAAAACAGAGAGAAAGACTTCTACTCAAAAACATGAGCGCTGAAGTGGCCCTACTATGTCCTGTCCTGTGGACAAATTAACTGTTAATGAAATTAAATGTCCTAATGTTACACAACCAATACCAGCCATCAGCTATTCAGAAGGGATTACAGGTCTTGTTTAGAGAGCAGTATTGTTGAGACCTCATGGCTGTAGCTTCTCTAAAATTACAAGAGATGAAATTTTACAGCAAACTTCATGTTATTTTGGCTCATACGTTTGGTATCTCCACCCCCTCTTCTGCTATGATTCCTGAGCTGAATAAACCAATACACATACTAAGATGGAAGGTAAAAAAACTTGTGGGGTTTGAATCCTTGACCAAGAACTATAGGCAACTAAGATATTCTGAGGAACCTCAGGGAAGAATCCCCAATTTTATCCAATACTAAGTGGGCAGCCCCAAAATCATATACATACAAGTAACATTATATGGACTGAGCATGTTGGCATGTTGCATTTATATATTTGGTAACACACACATACACACACACACACACACACACACACACACACACACACACACACACACTTTTGTGACCACAATATTTTTGTTAGGGTTTCTTTGCTGTGATGAAATACTATCACCAAAATCAAGTTAGAGAAGAAAGGGTTTATTTGTCTTCCACTTCTATCACACACACACAAACACACACACACACACACACACACACACACACACACACACACACACACACTTTTGTGACCACAGTATTTTTGTTAGGGTTTTTTTGCTGTGATAAAATACTATCACCAAAATCAAGTTAGAGAAGAAAGGGTTTATTTGTCTTCCACTTCTATATCACTTTTCATCATTGAAGGTGATGAAACAGGACAGGAACTCAAACAGGGCAGGACCCTAGAGCTGATGCAGAGGCCACAGATGAGTGCTGCTTACTGGCTTGCCGTGCCTGCTTTCTTATAGAACCCAGGATCATGAATCAGTCTAGGCATTGCACCACTCACAATGCGCTGGGCCCTCCCCATCTACCACCAATTAAGAAAATGCCTTTCCGGCTTTAGTACAGCCCTAGCTTTTGGAGATGTTGTCTGAACTGAATGAGGCGCTCTCCTCTCTGATGACTTTAGCTTGTGTCAAGTTGATATAGAACTAGCCAGGACAAACACTTAAAGAAATAAAAGCTATGAATATAAGAGAGGGAGAGAAAGAGAGAGAAAGAGAGAGAGAGAGAGAGAGAAAGAGAGAGAGAGAGAGAGTGTAATGGAGGTTCCTAGGAATAGTTAGAGGAAAGAAAGAAAAGATGAAAATACTGTAGTTATATCTGATTTTCAAAAAACCAAAACAAACAAACAAACAAAAAACGCAAAAACACATTAACACCACTCACGGCCTCTGTCTTGACAAGAGTCCCTCCTCCTTTATCGACTGAGCACATGTGGGAGAACAAGGCATCTTCACTCTGCTGATGCCTTATCAACCTTTAACTCTTCTTGGATAAGAAAGAGGCTTTTAGGATTGGCTTTTTACCATCCCACTTAGTCGTTGTGTCTTTGCTTGGACCTGTAGGATGTGTTACAACCTGGTCCTTTGTAGTCTAGGCCTCATTTATGGCTAGTCATGCCTCAAACTCTCTTCATGCATTGAAATATGAAGCTTTGAGGTGCTGAGTTCGCAGATGGTGAGATTATCTTAGGCATTGTGTCCACAGCTGTGCCCAGTGCTCTCTCTTAGCAGTGTCTTAAGAGTGCATGCTGTGTAAACTCAGTCTAAGTAAATACGTCTGGTTTTTATACAGCATGAATAGATGCTTGTCTCACTGCTTTCTAAGTAGATATTTTATATCTACTCTTCTCCGGAGGGAATTGATGGGTAACTATCACTGATTTATGGCTACAGATTGGTTCATCAAGGATGTCAGGAGTCACGAAGTGGTTTTGTTTTTCCTTCTATTCCTCTTCTTCATCCTGCTTCTTCCCTCCTACTCCTCTTCCTTCTTCTTCTGTTTTTTTGTTTGTTTGTTTGTTCTGTTTTCTGGGACATGGTTTCTCTATGTAGACTTGATTGTTCTGGATCTCACTGTGTAGAACAGACTAGCCTTGAACTCAGAGATTCACCTGCCTCCTCCACCTGAGTGCTAGGAATAAAGGCATGCACTGTCACCTCTGCATGGCACTTAGGCTGTTTCCTAGGGAAAAAGAAGGAAGGCAGTTAGCTGTCTAGAGGAATTGTAGTAGGTCTGATGGTCTTTGAAGATCTTTTTGTAGTATTTTGTATTTGAAAGAAAGTGAGTGTAGGCTGAACCAATGCTGTTGTTGTTATTGTCGTTGTTGTTGTTGCTGCTGCTGTAATGATGCTGATCAAAAGCAATGCAAAAGGAAACAGAAAAGTGGCAATAGTTTTGTATGTGGTTAATACTTACTAATATTTAGACTGTTATGCATAAACATTGTTTCTTTTGGGCTGTGTGTTTGAACTCTGTTGATTTCAATCACCACTGACCAGACTAATTGTTTTCAAGAGGAAACTTTGTTGCCATAAAGAACTCCTGCACTGCAGCACAGTTGCAGCCTTGGGCTTCCTCGTGAATTAGTTTGTTTCCTTACTTTTTCCAATTCACCATGGCTGAGCTGTACCTGGAGGAAAAGAACAGGATTACTTTTAATAGTTTGGATACAAAGAAAGTATCTTTAAAGGCAAGCACAGGTACGTTTACAACTTAAAGCAAAGGGAGAAGAACCCAAGAGTCTTCAGGGAGAAGTAAAGTCTAAGCTGATATTTAAAGAAGGAAAAAACTTGAGATGATCAGAAGAAAATGGGTGACCAAGAGACTGTATTCATGATCTGCCTGTGGAGAAGCATCAAGAGGAGGAAACTACAATCTTCAGAAAGTGAAATTGAGCACATTTGGAATTCTTTTACTGCAGCTTGAGAAATGAATAACATTATAGAGACATAAAAAATATTACACCATTAATAGTTTTTTTATCATTTTTACTCAGTTGAATGTTAAACTTATCTGATTTTTTTATTTTTATTTTTTTGCTATTTCATGTTTGCTTAAAGGATATTGCTTGACTAGGAGAGAAAAGTCCACCTTTTTTTTTCAATTGCTTTCTATGTTAGTGATATCAAGCAAGATATGTAATGTCTGTGCCTCTGTTTTTATCTTACCTGTCTAAGTTTTCTTTGAATTGTCAAAAATAACTTGCATCTACTTATGTGTAGTTGGCTGCAGCTTTAAGATTTCTGTAGAGCTTTCTGTGGCCATTACAAAAAAAATTGAAAGGATATTCCTCAAAACTTAAGACTAGTAATACAGTATTATTAGACAATTCCATTTCTGAGTACATATGTCCAAAGAGTTGCACTCTTATATTCACTGAAGCTTCTACATTATAGTCAAGATAAGGAATCAATCCTATTTCCATCAGTCACCAGGAGATGAAGTAAATATACATATCTGAATGCAATTCAGCCTTTCAAAAGCAGGAATCTTGTCATTTGTGACAGGTTGAATAGACCAGGAAGATATTAAGCCAAGTAAAATACATAAAGCACAGATAAGATGAATTCTATGTAGCAATACTTATATGTGGAATCTTACTTCAGAAATCACAAATCCACAGAAGCAGAGACAATGTATTAGTGGTTACCAGGAAATGGGAAGGGGTCATCAGATTAAGGAACTTTTATTCTGAAGATATAAACTTCTAATTAGGAAGAATAAACCAAAAATAATTTTTAATTTAGAGCAATGTTTTTTGTCATGGACTTGAAGTCTTCTCCCCATGGAGGAGGGGGCGATTGGGGCAAGTGAATGATGTAAGCAATATGCTAATTAGCCTGATTGAAATATTCCACAGATTAAATCATGTTGTTGTATACTATAACTACATACAACTTATATTTGTCAATTTAAATATAGCAGAAAAAGATATTTGAATAGCCTCAACTCAGATACAGAAGCCTGGTAGCAGGGTCATTTCCGATGGCAGAGGCCAAATTTTAAAGTTGTTATAGCTCATAAGCCCAGACGGTCCACCCTACAGTGCAGCTGAGGACGTGTGGGTGAAGATTCATAGCAAGAAAATCCATAGATGTGTTCAGATCTTCAGCCATGAACACCTTCCCAACCAGGCATGAACGTGTGTAACACACACATGCACAAGCACAGGCACTTGTGTGTGAACACACACACCATGGATGGAGAGAAGTTAGAGATAGTGAGACATGGAAAAATAGAAGAGAGAGGGGAAAGGAGGGAGGGATGGAAAAAGAGAGAGAGGGAGGTCTTTGAAGTAGAATTGAATGCCATAGCTTACTACCAAAAGCTGTGTCCTCATCTACTGGCACTTACACACCTAGGAATCTAAGTGTTAATCAAGGACAGATGATAGATCTATTTTGGTGTGCCACATCTATTTGGTTAGGCTCTACTCTTTCTTTCTTTCTGCCTCTATTCCTATTTTTTTCAACAACGTTAACAAAGCTCTTTGTAATGTAGCATGTACACCTACCTCCCTTGCAAGGGACAGAATTTTCTGATCTCTAAGTCCTTATCTGCTGGCAATGACTTTTAAAACATAAATTTAAAAGGTAGATTAGGGACTAAGGAAAAAGCTCAGTGGCAGAAAACTTTCTTAGCACATGAGAAGTCCCGAATTTCAACCACACCACTGCTTAACAAAAATGACCAACTAGATGTAGAATGGATTACGATAACAGAGTATTTAGTCTCAAAATGGGCAAAAGCAAAGCAGAGGTTTCTTCAGGGGCACCGTCCCAAATCTGTACATTACAGAAGAACCCGGCATCTGTGCCATCAACTTGACATTCCTATGAGCCATCTAAAACAGTGTGTGTGTGTGTGTGTGTGTGTGTGTGTGTGTGTTTCTCTGATGTCCCTGATAGCCACACAGCAATCAACATCTTTGATAAAATCCCATTGAGGAGAATGGACTACTATCTTTTAGTCTTCTAATACCAAATGCTTTTATGCAAAGTATGTTATAGTAACTGTGTTTTAAAATTTCCTCGGAGTCAGTTAAATATGTTCTAAAGATTAACACTGCCATTAAGTAATTGGAAAGGTTCTTATCTGGAAAAATTATTATAAAGTGAATTATTAAAAATTAGATTTCAAATCCATTAGAAAAAAAAAAGGCAAATTATGTGAGTTTCACTATTCCATGGAAATAAACCATATAAATGGGTGATATATAAAAAGAAACATATTCAATTCAATAAATTAGTAAATGAATATGATTTTTAATAGCTGTGGAATATAATATTTATCCTGTTAGAACAACAGAATTAGAAGAAGCAGTGATTGGTCTCCTGAGAGGGTCACAAAGGTATCCTCAGAGTAATGAGGTTTTTCATTAACCTACCATGTTTCTAGGTAGCATTTTGTTGAATTCAAACATTTTGAAAATGTTTCCTATCCTCCTCCACGAACTATTTCTCAAATTGAAATCTATTTTAAGAAAATAACTAGAAGTGTGCACAAAAGTGCTTTCTAAAGCCACTGATTGCAGTTTACTTCTTAACAATGAATGGTCGGAAATAGTCTGCACTGCTACCATATAGTGTCATCATAAGAGAAAATATTTTATCGCTATTAAGATATCATCAGATGATTTTATCACAGAAGAAAACATTCCTATGTTGAAATGTTGAGGAAAGAAAGGTAGACTAAAAGGGAAAATTTTCAATATGATATATTTTTTTCTTTTCTTTTATTGGATATTTTCTTTATTTACATTTCAAATGTTATCTCCTTTCCCAATTTTCCTTCTGCAATCTGCCTATTCCATCCCCCTCCTCCTGCTATTATGAGGGTGCTTCCCCACCAACCCAACCACTTTTGCCTCCCTGCCCTGGCATTCCCCTGCACTGGGGCACTGAGCCTTCACAGGACCAAGGGCCTCTCCTTCCATTGATGCCCCATAAGACCATCCTCCTCTACATATGCGGCTGGAGCCAGGGGTTGCTCCTTGTGTATGTACTCTTTGGTTGGTGGTTTAGCTCTTGGGGGTTCTGGGGGTGAGTGTGGGTCTGCATGGTTGATCTTGTTCTTCCTATGGAGTTGCAAATCCCTCCAGCTCCTTCAGTCTTTTCTCTAACTCCTCCATTAGGAACATGTGTAGAAGAGCAAATATGACATTCATCAATACATGAGTAGAATGCATTGAAATATTAAATATAATCTTGAGACTTGATATTGTGATTTTTATATTTTCTATATCTTTTAATTTTACATAGTAATTAACTATGTCTTTTAGCACATAAAATGAACAACAGGCTTATTTCAAAATATAAATTCCAAATAGAGTATTTAAAAATATTTTTTCATGTTTTATTAATTTCATGTGCATAAATATTTTGCCTACATCCACATCTTGCACTGTGTGCATCAAGTGCTCACAAAGACTCGAATAATACTTCAGATCTCAGCTAGGCATTGGTGGTGCACGCCTTTAACCCCAGCACTTGGGAGGCAGAGGTAGGAGGATTTCTGAGTTCCAGGCCAGCTTGGTCTACAGAGTGAGTTCCAGGACAACCAGAACTACACAGAGAAACCCTGTCTCAAAAAAACAAAAGAAAAACAAACAAACAAAAGACATCGGTCTCCTGGAACTGAAGTTACAAATGGTTAAGACCTGCCACATAGGTGTGGGAACTGAACTCCTCTGTAAAAGAATCACTATTCTTGAACTCTGAGCTAACTCCCCAGTCCATAATGACTATTTTTAGCTGATCTTATTTCCAAAAGCAACTTTGTTCTTCTGTCTTTGATATTGACATTTAGGAAGAAGAGCGAAGATGTTCATTGAGAATTAATACTTAAAGATGGCAGAAGCTGTACTCTGAGGAAAGGAATTATGTGACTAATAATGAGATAATATTTAATATCTAATAAAATAATTATTCTTCCAGGAAAAACATGAAAGCTAATGATGACTGTTTGCTTGGTAGTTAACCATTCTGTCTCAGGTAGATACTTTATTTTCCACACAACCATCACCACGAAATGACGTTTTGTTCCCCACATTAGGAAATGTTATATTACATGATTTGTTCTTTCGAAGCCTGAATTTCAGAATCCCTACAAGTGATACTCTTTCTCAATTTTGCTTATACTGGCTAGGCAAGAGTGAAAGGCAAAGATAGATAATTTATTCAATATAGCCAATTTGAGAGGGAAAAGAAGCCAATAGAAGTAACTCATGAATCTCTAAATCTATGTTTAGGGTACTGACTTGAAGTTTAAATACAGGGTATAATATAAATGTCATTAAATGGTCCTCATCATGGTTTGGTCATGCCTATCACTGACACCCATCCTGTCTCTTATTTGACACCCAATTTATCATCCCTATGTGAAATCTCTTCCTTTGACTGGCAGCAGAACCCTGGTATTTTCTTTTCCATGTATAAATTCCTGAAAAATTATAATTCCTTGGTGTCTATTATCACTCTAGTACAATAGCTGAGAAGAGAGGGATGAATGTCTTCCATATCTTTGTTACTGATACAGAAGTTATAATTCTAAATCCCTATTTAATATCTATATCCACCCTTAAACTATAAGAAGCATAAAGACAAATGCCCCAGACTTTCTCATTCCTGGACATTCAGTGTTGAGAACATTATTTGGAACATAGAAGATTTTCTTGATAAGTGATTCTGTGATGAATTTATTACATATTTATTAAGTTTGATGTGTAATTTTGGCTGTATTTTTTAATTTACTTATTTTTATTTTGTGTGTAAGGACATTGTATCTACATGTATATGTTTACTGTGTGTGTGCTTGATGCCTGTGGAGGCTTAAATATGTCATAGAACCCTGCGACTAAAGTTAGAGACAGTTATGAGCCACCATGTGGGTGCTATCAACTGAACCTGAGTTGGGATGTTGATGAGTGCCAGCACTTCAGCACCTCTTCTTTCTCTGATTTATTTAAGGGAGAATTGAAGTTCGGTCTTCCCAAAGATCCTCATTTCGTTCCTTAAGTAGAGAGACGGGGAATGGGGAAGTTAAACTTCAGATCACTGTGGAAATCATGTGACATCTGCCTCTTCTTTTCATGTTTTAATGTTCATTTTGTAATCAAGTATCAATTTTTCTTTTGGTACTAGGAATAACATCAATGTTTTACAATACTAGACAACTGCTCAACATTGAGCTACAGTTCTGACCCGATACTGATTTTTTTTATCTCTGTCAGAGAATTAACAGTTGCATGTACATCAGTTTGATTGTACCAGAAAGTCCTGGATCTATGTAGCTGAATTAGAAGACTACCAGAGCAAAAGAATTTTTGCACTTACCTCAATTTGTACTAAAGCCTGCTAAGTGACAGTATCAAGTCTGAAGCATATTATTATATTTGTATAGCAAAAGATTTTTTGTCTAATTATATATTATATGACTTCCATTTGTCATAATTGACATATACTTGGTAAACTACTGAAGTTGATTCAGGGTAATACATATTAAATGACTTGCATATATTACTTACTTAACCTTTATCATACTTTATGAAGAAATATGCTTTTAACTGACTTTGCAAAGTAGAAAAGCAAATGGAATACAACTAACACAACTGAACTGATTACTCTCAAAGCATAAAGTATTTATATGCCAAGAGGAAGCACCTCAGGTGTAGAAATATCCATGTAATGTGTGTTGCACAAATGATTGGTGCTAGAATTAAGATCAACAGTCCTCAGAAAATTGCCAGGCTCTCCTGAGAAGCATGACTTTTGAAAACATTTATGTTGGCATTCTTTATTTTAATTATCTGAGGTGACATACTTACCCATATCCCCCTTGTTGTGCATCACGATTGGCATTTGACCTGTTTTACTTGAAGCTTTGCAAAAACGAGATCTGTGAAATGGGTTTTGTTTTGAGGGTACAGACATGAGGAATTTCTGAGCAAATAAGAGCTATTCTCAGACCTTAGTCCACCATTTATTGTCAAATGGAAACCTCTTGTCTCCAGCCTGTCTGCCTCTCATTCTTCACACTTGTCCTCTAAGGAAAATAGAGATAATTTCATCTTTTAAACTCTGTTTCCTAATCGATGGAAAGGGATATTTGGGACATAAAATTGCTTCATTGTCTAGCTGAGAATTTCCTGAAAGCCAATGACAGAGCATGTGCTGAGGGAATTCGAAGCTGATACTCAATTTTTCCAGCTTCTCTAGCTCAGATACTTTCTTGCACACACTATGTCATTTACCTTTTAAGATAGTGATCAGAAGAGAGAGAACAGTAGGATTTAAACCAAAGAAAAGAGAAAGTGATTAAAGACTACTGTAGCCTCCTGGACGCCAATTGACCATCTGCCACCTGTTAATATTTTGAAGCACATTTTGCAGTATAAAGAAGACATGGCATTTTATGGGTATAGCTTGTGACACTACTAGGAGACAGTCTGTCACCAAACTCCCAAATCCTCTGGCTCTTATACTATCCTCTTTCCACCCCAGCTGCAACACTGCCTTAGGTGTGAGAGTTGCTTTGTAGATGTCCCAATGGACTGGGCTCCACAACTCTGCACTTAGACTAATTATTGTTTTCTGTAATGAATTGTCACTGTTGCACAGAGAAATTTTGTTGGTGAAGAATGATAGCTACACTCAAAATGACTGCCTAAAGATGAACTGATTAATATTGAGAGCAAGAAAAATCTAAAATTAGACAAGGAAAAAAATGAGGACTCCAACCTATGCAAAGAACTACAGGTAGCCAGAAATGTTGAGAACAGGAGATATAGTCTTCATCAAGGAAGAACACACCAATTGGTTATTCGGGGCCAAATGGTCATTCCTGAGAATATACATACAACTGATATTAAACAGATTGAGGAAATATATACATGTGTCTGTAAATAATAGTAAGGATAAAAAGAAGACTATAAATTTGAAAAAGAGTAAAAAGAGGCATATATGGAGATTTTGGTGGAAGGAGAATGTATGTAACTATATTATAATGACAAAAACATGAAAGAAATAATCAGAAAGAGAGAAGACATGAAATATCATTTTGGCCGAAACTTATGCACTTGTTAGATCTTTTATTGTCAACTTCCAGCAGGGAAGTGTTTAATTGCGTCTGTGATTGAGGATGATCACACTGATTGTGCTCAGGCAACAGCTAGGGAGAATTCCCTCCTTGAGCAAGCTTTGAATTTCAGGTTACTCATCATTTCTTAGCCATTATCAATGTTGCTGTTACTGTCATCATCATTATCATCAGAAGGGAAGTGTCAAGCCTGTAATTACACATGGCACAGTGCTAAGTGATATACAAGGAGGCACTTGGTTCTTGCAGGCCAGATGTACATAATCAAAACACACTCCATGCCAGGGCAGACCAATATTACCAGTTCATGTAGAAAAGATTCAAGCACGGAGTCAGTGAGCAGCTCTGATGAGGACTTAATTGCCTGGGCACTGTTTCAAGGCCACAGACTCTTATTTGGTGGCTAACCATCTACTTAAGTACTACTTCTAGATGACTGCTATGTTCTTGGAAATGTGCTAAGTATTTAATGTGTTGTTTAATCCTCAAAACAGCTCTAAGTGCTATGATTATTCCAAACCTACTTACTAGAAAGATGACAAGTTAAGGGCACATCATAAAGAAAAGTAAAGAAAGATGCTAATTCAAGATAACTAATTTCAGCTTCCACGGGCATGGCTTCCAAACCCATTGAAACCTGTGAAAAGGTCCAGGGAACTTGGGAAATAGGTTTGCTTTGCTTCCTTGTTAGAGATTTCATCGAGCAGTGTTTACAAGATTGTAGAAATCTAACTAGTTCAGCATGAAAGAGCAATTGAGAAGGAGAGAACTGGCTTTGGAGGTAGACTCTGAACTTAGCCATGTAACAATTTTTAATACTGCAATGATAAAAAAGTTTAGAAAGCATCAAAGAAGTGAAAGGAAACTGAAGTTGGTTCGTGTACTAAAGTGAAAAGAAAGAACTGTAGTGGAAAAAACAATTATCCTATCCAAAGAGGATTGGGTGGAGTAGAAAAGAGTCTAATCATTTGGATAAGTGTCTTAGCCATTTTAAATCTGATTATTTTATAGCACATTCATCACTAATCCAAAGTGGGATTACAATTAAGTTTTGGATTTTCTGATGAAAGGAGTCTATAATTATATGTTAATTATGGACTTTAATCAATACTGTGTGTTCTGATACTTCTATAGCCTGCTGCCCTCAACAGGAACACACACACACACACACACACACACACACACACAGACACACACACACACAGCAGAGTGGTGCTTACTCTTTACTCACAATAGAATGTTTTCTTATGTGGTTAAAAGATGTTATCTTTGGCAGTCAAAATAAATTGAGTAATTTGGTTGGTCTTAGTTGGTTGTTAGACTACTTCATATGTTTTTGCAGGAACGTGTATAGCCTTCATTTTGAGCACCTCATTCCATTTGGGAAATGATCTATGTAGGTGGAAGTACTTCTTGTCAGCAGGGTCATTGCAGCAGCAGCTGGCAATCATAGATTCTACCTTTCCTTAGCTAATTCCACAGAAGACCCCTACAGGAGAGCATTAGATCTCCTCAGGCTCGCCTCTTCATCTCTCAAGCATTTGATTTTCAAATCCTCTCCATGCATCAGAAACCATCAGGAAATTATTGATCATGCTCAGACCTGGGCAGTACCCTCAGCATCAGTGATTCGGAAGGAAGCAAACCCCAGACAGCTACAGCTTAAAATTGTCATCAGGTGATTTTAATCTTCAGCCAGAACAGAGAATATGTATATTACAGGATTGCAAACAGTTTGTTGACAGCTCTGCTTTCTCTACTCCCTTGTTAGACACCATTTACTGAGTTCTCATCTTCTCTCAGGGTTCCTAGTCCCAAAGATGGTATGCGAGTGAATTTGAGCCCCTCCCTCAACCTATTCAAAAGTCAGCTACAGGATTTAACCACCAGCTCCAAGAGTTCAGTAACCAGCCAGGATCAAGTCCTTACCTGCAAAGCAGAACTTAGACCTTGCCCTGGATTCTTGTGTTGGCTAAAGAACTACAGTGTTGATGTCTGTAGGGGCTGAACAGAAGTGAAGATGCCAATAGGACTGGCTTCTTTTCAGCTTTCCTTTCTGAAGAGTTGAAATTACTTTATTGTAAAATTCGGACTTTCTCTTTTGTTAGGGCATTCAATCTTTTCTCCGTGTTTAAAGCATTGCCATAATAAGGGAAAACCTACAAGAGTGGAATGACTCCCGCTCCCCCCCCCAACCCCGTGAACAATTTTTGTGAGACTCAGCACGAGTTTGATGGCTTATAGGGGACCCTTTTGTCACTATCTTTTCCTACACTATCCCTTCCAGCTGAATCACGCCTCACCAATATTTCGGCTATGTATAGTCTAGGTCTCTTGTCTCTTCCTATAGTGTCTCATTGTATAGTCTGCTGATGACCGCCATCAGGCACATCAAGACATTAAATGGTGATTCTTATTGTTACGCTTTTTGGATTAGAACACAAATTCTGAACTTTGGCTCAGAATCTAAGCAATCTGAGTGTCGCATTTACCTCGCTCTTTAATGGCCGTATGAGCTCAAGAATCCAACTTATCCCACAGCACCTCTTTGCTTCAGAAAGGCAAGGGCTGTATCACCTCCTGGATCTCTCAGCTCCACTCACACCTAGGACGCAGATGCAGCGCTGAAGCCTGCAGCAACACTCAGTGTACTGTGTTCTGATTGTCCCTAGGCAGGGGCCATCACTGGGTCCTGGTTTGCCAGACCCATGCCTGCAGGCTATGTCTGCAGCAGCAGGACAGCAAAGCCCATGGGACCCCTCTTTTTTCTTCCTCCTTTGCATATGAAACGGGCAATCTGTCATGCTGGCAGTCAATGGCACCTGTGAACCCTGGGCTTCCTTGGGCACCATCATTCAGAGACTCTCTTATTGTCCCCTGTCAACCTGTGATGGGCAGGAGGAGAAGAAGAGTTCTTTTGACATCCCTGGTGGACAGGGAGGAAGATCCTGATAACATTATGGGATCTGACAGTGGCAGCTGTTCACAGAAGCCTTTGTAGTCTTACTTGTGGGTGTTGATTGAGTGTGTGCATCTTGTGCTTGGCAAGTTCTTCTGTATGACGGATGGTGAAGATAAATAAACGTGATGCCAATTAAAAACACTATGCAATTATCCTTGTCCATACTGATGCCTGGCCTGTCAGAAAGAGACTTCACCTACAAGGGAATAAAGGTAGTATATTATATTGGGCTATCATGGGAAAAACCAATCTGTTTTGGTAAGGCTCTATGATGCTTTAAAAGACTGTCCTTGTTACTTGTCTGCTTCATACATAATAAGGTTTTACTTTCTTTCAGTTTCTGGAAACATCATTTCCGTGATAAATAACTAATTTTAATAAATATTAAAATTTTCCTTCAAGCTTTTGGCCAATCTTTGAGAAAGCCTCTACGGTACTAAAAACTCAGAGGGAGATGAACAAATGTGTGAATAATGAGTGACTGAGAACTAGAGCAACACACTCTTTCACCCTGTCACCCTACCCTGTGCAGGGTCACCTACCTTAAACCATAATAATTTTTGTCCAGACAGTTGTAGAAAGTATGTGACATGTCTGTGCATAGTCTACCATCAGATAACTGACTGTGAGCAGGCTCAAGGAAGTAAAACCCACCAAGCCTCTGCAAACTAGTCAAGCGGTCCAGATTTGTAAAGAGTACGAGCTACATCAGTCTTTGACCTTCGGTACACAGGGGAGTGTGATATTTAGTGGGGTAGGGATCACGAAGCTAAATAAAAATGTTTTATTTTAGGTTATTAAACTGTATGTCATATAACCTTTAGAAAAGCACACACTATAAATCAGAAGCTTGGATGTATAGGGTAACTTATCACTCATTTAATAGGCACTATAATGGCCTTTGTCACTCAAGTCACTTCTCACCTTTTTCTTATTAAAATTGCCAGGATCCTCACATCTTGTTTGCTACAGAAAGGAAAGGTCCATCCACTTGCCCGCACCCTCCAGCTCAGAGTTCAGCAACAACATTTCTCTATATGGTCTCAGATCCTGGCATTGTGATGATGCTCAGGAAGCATGAACAGCATATCTGCCATAGCATGTGGTCCCAAAGGAAGCAATTTGAGAACCTAAAGCTACATGCATGTGTAATGGACACCAAGCATAATTCTGTCTCCAGGGGACTTTCAGCCCATGGGGCACCATCCCACTATAAACTGCACAGACGACAGGTTTTAACTTGTCTTTTCAGGAAGAGGGGAGGATTTAAATGAGCATGAAGTGGAAGAAGACATACGCAGAGGACTGTGCCTGACTCCATTATCTCAACTCAATAATATATAGAAGGTTCAATGTGGTTGAACATTTAAAGATTATGACTTCTATATGACTTGTATTTTACCATGTACATATAAAACAGAAAACAACCATAACAAATCCTAGCACAAATAAGCTAAGAAGTCAGGGTAGAGGTCACTGCGGAATGACACTTGGCTAGTTGTAGTGTGAGTAGAGCTTCTTGAAACTGGTAAACCTCTTTCTTCTTGTACTGGCCACAGAGACAGCTCACCTCACAAAGACTGACTTGTATACTATGGTTGGCATGGTTTTCTGGATCAGTGTTTGCCTTTAATGAATTTATCGAATCAAAGAATGTGCTTAATAATCTTTCATTGATTTGACATACTTTGACTGGAAAGTAGGTCACGTGTATAAAAATCAACTCTATTCTTCAGATGCCACAGAGACTTGACCAGAGATAATGGAACAAAATTATGTCACAAAATAATATTTCCATTATTTCTTTCTCATAAAAAAATTGAATTTGGTTTAAGGAAGACAACGTAAGTTTTTGTCAGGATTTAAATGGCAACATTGCCACTCCTTGTAGCTGCTTTCCCTAATAAGAGGGTATACTCACAGAGGTGACAGGAAGATATGATTATTCTAGTAGTCTAATATGGGTTATGTACCCATTCACCATTTTCCTTAAAATTTCAGCCTTTGGATAGCTCTGAGAGATATTAAAATTATGGTTATTCAACAAAGGCCAGACACTCTTTTAAGTGGAGTACATGGAGATTGCTTAGGCTATTGGGAAAACTGCACATACTTTTAGAAATTCAAGATTTTCTTCTTACTGTTTCTTTGTGCACTTAAAATACCAATATACTGAATACATTCACCTCTGTGTCAGATTATTGTTTATTAGTCTTTGGCACAAAGTTGTACAGTTTACAGATTATCTTCAACTCTCCATATACCATTCTATATTAGACTTTTTTTTTTTGAAGACTGCCACACACTAATTGCCATTGGATGGTGCAATTAAAAATGAACAAAATGGCAATTATGCAGTTGTGTATTATACAATCTGGAAACCTTAAAACACAGGGCACTTTTTTTTTTCAGTTGTGAAAGACTGAAGCTTAAAAGCATAATATCAGTAACCTCTTAACTCTGAATCCTCATTCCTTGTCTCTCTCAGTACCGGGGGATCCTGGCAATCCTTGACATTCCTTGTATTATAGTTATGTTGTTCTGATCTCTGCCTCTTTCTTAATTCACCTTCTTCCTTGTTTGTCTATATAACTCTGTGTATCCTCTTTCTTTATATGGACTCCAATTAACCTGAAATTAAAGATGGTTTCATCTCTAATAACACACCATACAATCCTACTATTAAGTAAGTGTGCTCACAATCGGAGTTCCCATGGTATGTATTTGTGACATGCCAACATTCAAATATTTATGGAGACCTTACTGAAAAGACTTCTAAAAAGTTTTTTTTCTAAAGTCAACCATTTGTTGTCTGTAATAAGCACAAAGCGAATGACTAAGAGACTAAAGCTTTATTTTAGTTCTCAGTGTTGTAGCTTAGATGGGGAGGTTAAACACTTGGATATTTATCAGCGAATTGCCTTTCAGTCTATTAGCTGTGCTGTGCATCCTGCTGGGAACTGAGTATAGGAGGGTGCAATTAAGAAACAAAATCTGTCCTCATGCTAGTTATTGTCACATGTGAGAAGCAATATTAGTCTAAAGAACAGCAAAACAAATCTCTTAAAGCAAATAACTTAAATAGCAATACAGCTCACCACACAAGGCTATAAAGATGAGAGGAGGCCCAGGTTTTGATCCAGGGTCTACAAGGAACATTTGCTAAGAGAAAATGGTACTTAAGGAGAAACCAAAGCATGATCAGGAACTAGCCAAGTGCGAATCTATGAACATTCGAGGTCAGTTTATTGGAGACAGAATGGATACAGCTATGGCTAGGACATGTTGAAGAAACACTGAGGGGAACAAGATAAAGTGTAGGAACTAGGAGCTATATAGATTTATATAGCTTCCATTTAGGATTTGGGGATTCCCTGTAATGGGAAGACATAGAAAGTTTTAAGCAGAAAAACAAAACCAAAAAAAAAAAAAAAAAAAAAAATCTGAACTGCCTTTTAAACATAATCTCACCTGCTACTGTTTTGAAAAGAGATTGGTACATAAACGTGATCCCAGGGGGCTGTGAAAAGCCAGCCCGGTGAAGTCAGAGATCTCAGTGAACATGAAGCATTCCAGACATATGCCTTCAGCTTCTGTTGCTTCGGCTGATCTAGAAGACTTCCAGTGTAGTAGACCCCTGGATGAAGGCAACACGGAGTTTGGGAGAAATTTGTATATCCCACAAATTATAGAAAGAATTAATTTTTAAAATGCTAAAATAAAACATAGATTTCATATAGTGGCCATCTAAGATTAAAAAAAATAAGGTTTTATTGTGGACTCTCTGATTGTTTTCTCTAAACATGGGGCATTGTTTTTGTGTTTGTAGTCAAAAATAAGAATTTTGTTTGTGTAGATTTGTGTGTTCTCTGATAACTCTGATGAATGTTAGTAGGACCTAAAAGCACTGTCACATAGGGAAGATACTTTCTCCTACCTAGAAGTATTGGTGCACTAAACCTCTGATCTCAGAGAATATCTAATATACTAATAAAAGGTTACTAGCAATGAAGGCTGTCTTTACCATTTACCTTTGTTTTCTATCTAGAGTAGATTTGTATGTTAGCTAAGAGCAAGGGAATGTAAGATTAAAAACAAAAACTGTGCCACAACTATGAAAATAATTTGATGACCATTTATTAAAACCATGTTTGGCCAACTCTGACCTACTACTCATGCGTGGACCTTTATACATGGAAGTCTTATGCACAGCTTCTTTTTGCTGCCTGTGTCATTGACTGAGAGATTTTTGAGCAACTGCCTAAAGAAAAGGATTTTCCTTTCCTGGCAGAAAACATATAGATGAACTCCATGGATCTCCTAGAAGTTTTATCATTTTTACCCCCTGTCATAAAACTGGAGATTCCCCTGCTTCTAGAATTATGCCTAATCCCAACGGAATACATGGCCACCAGGTGACAATGAGGTAGGACATGGGGGTGAACTTGGCAGAAGGCCCCAGAACCATGGCTTTTCCTGCATTATCCACATGACTAGGTTGCCCCCATCAAAATCAACAGGACCGTATGGCAATGTTCAGAGCTGAAATTATTTCAAATGGGTTCCTGTGTAGTTACAACTCTTGACTTGCAATCTTTGGGATTTCAATTTGGAAAGTCATTCAAGTGAGTAATTTAATGTTGGGCTGCTCCTTCTGTTTTCCATTCAAGCTCAAAAAATTCTAAAAATAATGTTGTGATGAGCAAACTCTGTGTTTCCCAGGACAGTAGGGGTTACTGTTCTCTTGCTCCATGTATAAAAGATTATGCGAAAACTGAATATCAACAAAGCACAGAAGTTGATAAAGACAAGTCTTATGTATATGAAGATGGTTTTTAACTCCGAGATAACACTTTATCTTGAGTGATATTATCAAATTTGTCTTCAAATATAAAACTTAACTTATTCCAAAGGCTACTCATTTAAGGATATTGAGTTATTAGAATCACATGGATTCTCCTCAGTCATTCCTCTAAATTCCTGTTTCTTCTCCAAGTATAGTAGTCTCCTGGGTATAAATGTATCTCAAATCACTTTTAAGAATTAGTTAGGATGCAGTTTGCTTTCAATTTTATGCCAAAATTGTATAATACACTCATGTTATTGGATGAAATACAGAGTTCTGTAAAGCTTCTTATGAAAACTTCTATCCCTTTATACTCTACCCAAACTCATCCTCGTAACTCTTGTTTCTAATTCCTGAAACAGTTTCTTATAGGAACTATTTCATTATTTCTATGAGATGTGCTTATATAATTTCTGTTTGGTGTTTCCAATTGAGATGTTTCTTACTTTCTCCTATGTCACAGATGACTTTCATAACTGTATACATTCCCTTCTATTGTGAGTTCCCTCTTAATACATGATACTCTTAGGCTTCCAAAAGTGAGATATCTTAATCCTTTTAAAATATATATAATTTTTCATTATTTTTATTTTGAAAGATAATATAGTATGATTGTCTCTGCTTTCCTGTAGACACATGTGTTCCTATTTTACCAATTGCTTGCACTTGTTTTTCACAAGTTAATGTACTTCTTTACCCATCATTCTGCTCATAAAAAGCCTCTGGATTTTTCAAGGGCATATGCCAGTGTTTTCTTCCCACGTAATGTTCATGTAGACTCACAGTCTGCTCAGGTTTGACAGTTTGGCCATCATAAACTGAACCCTGCTGTGACTACCACCATGAGGCTTCCCCTATGTTTCCTGCCATCCTTCATGAATCGCTCATCAAAAAAGGTTAAGGGATAAAACTAAAACTTTATATATCAAAAAATGATCATAGGAAATCCCTTTTCTCACCAAAGAAAGGAAAAGCTACCTATGAATATTACTTTGGTTGTCAGTAATCTCCCTTGATCTCCTTCAAATGTCTCCAGGGCAGCAGCTGTCCATCTGGAAGTAAAATAATCATCTATGCTGTAGCTCATAGTTGTATAATGAACAAAAATAAACCTTTCTAAAGATATTTACATTTATTCCAGGCTAGGGAAACCTTTCATAGGAAAAGACGTAACTGGAAGTGTGCTTGTGTACAAGAAATGCTGAGGAAGCTGATATTTAACGGAGTTAGAACCCTATTGAGAGTTACTATGATCAAGGCACATCTCATTTTCCAAATGCACAGCACTGTCCGTTTTCCCTTTAAGTCCCTGCTCTGTCTTTGGAGGATCTTGATATAAATGTTTAAACCAGAAGTTTTCTCCAAAGCTTCCAGCTCTTGCAAGAAGACCAAAAAATTAGACTGGTGAACAATGAGTGAATGTTTATCTCATGAATTATCATAAACATGTGAGTACAGTCTCTCCTCACTGTTCTAATCCTTGCCCTGTCTGCTGCCACACAAAGGATGGAGACTGGTGATGAGTGACAGGCATTTTCTCATCCAGTCAGGTACAACTAGAAAAAAATGCTGATGTATTCACACTTCAAAATAGATAGAAGGAACAGCAGAGATAAGGTAACTGATCAAATCTAACCAGCATGTCGTGTGATGAACAGCACAGTCAATATGTTAGGCACTGCAAGAAATAATTTTTATCAGCCCCATATCATGGGTAATAACATTTTCCCAATTTATAGAGGAGAAAGAAAGGTTAAACACTATGGTTCAATCACATCACTGGTAAGTGGCTGTGCTTGAGTTCAAGCCTGGGCATTCTTACTTCATAGTTCATGATCTCAACTGTCCTTAGTTACTTTATCTATAAGCCAACCATCCTCCTCCCTCTGTTATCTAGTCATTCTTGCATGATGAATTGCTTCTTTATCCTGCATCTCTTCTCTGTTGCATCTTCATTTAACTTGGTTCATTGTGTCCTGGATGATCTCGTAACTTACCTGCTAGTTCATCCACTTTTCCAGGCATCATCTTCCACACATTTCATTTCTACCCTGCTTCAAAATGCAATAAATGTCCCAGTGTTGTTTACACACTCTCCATTTTCTAGTTTTTAAAGCATTTCTTTCCAAGCATTTTATATTTTTTGTTAGAACCCAGGTCTTACATCTCCAAATATAATTCTTTGATTCAAAGCACAACATAAAAGCTAATAAAATTCAAGAATTGTGTCCTGATTAGACCATTTATTATAGGCTAAATGTAATGATCAGATTATATGCCCTCTTTGTACCTAAGTTTTCATCTACAGAATGGAGATAATGGAGGCAACCAAATTATTGCACACACACACACACACACATATATATATATATATATATATATATATATATATATATATATATATGATTGTATAATATAGTAAGTAGCAGATTTAAAGAATGACATAACAATAGAAGTTATTTCTGACCTTATCACTATTAATCATAATTTTGAACAAGAACCTGTCAATTCTAGGAAAGCTCTAAGGCTAAAAAATTCTCTAGCTTAGAAAATCTATAATTATTTTCCAGCTATGGGTCTCATAGAGAGGGTTAGCTTCCCATATCACTCATGGTGTTTAATACAAACAATTTATTTCATGAGTGGGCACTGCAGTTCATACCTACATTGCTGTGATAATACCACAGTTCTCAGAAAACAGTAAAAAACAGAAAGCCAAAATTACTGCCTATAGAGTTTAGCAACTCTTTTATTCTCTCCATTTTGTGAGCAGGAACTCTTATTCTGAGTTTGCTGTCATTTGCTAATCTTGAAAACAAATTTTTAAAAGATATCTATGAATGGATAGCATATTTAAATAGATTCAAGAGGGACATTTTGTATTTTTCTGAGGCTGCTCTGAACTAGTAAATTAGAACACTTACCGGAATCAGGAAAAAGACTTAGAAATGCAACAAGCAGTTCGCCATGAGGCCAATAGTGTATTAAATACCAGAGTTTCAGGATCCTGCAACCTTGATTGCATTTATCTATTTGCTATTTGCTCTGCCCATCATAGAGGAAAAAAACAAAGATCACATTTGTAGTATAACATAATGGGGCAGGTGGACATTAAACATTTATTTTAAGCATTAAAACTACTGAGTTTGTAAGTCTAGGGCACACATACTTTTATCCATTTACTTTTATATTTCCTTATATTGAAATTGCTAAATTCACCAAAATGGAAAGTAAATGTGATCTGAGTAAGTTAACTTTTCGTGAAATATAACCAAATACTGCTGGTCAGGAACGCAGGAGAGGAGAACGTTGCTGTGTGTGTTTGCTGGAATTACATGGCTGAATGCACACTGTTATTATTGGATGCATTGTGGACTGGTGTTATTTTGAGTTCTGTTTAAAATATATATTTGTGTTTCAAAAAACCAAAACAATGCATTTAAAGCCTGTGGCCCATCAGCCTCATTGTAACTTACATTTTCTTCAAGAAAGATTAATTTTGTGTTTGTAATGAATTTGTTATTTATTTTTCCAACTCTTCCATTTCATAACAATAATATCATTTATATATTTAATGCTTTCCATTTTTCTCAGCTGTTAGACAATATTTGGTTCAGTGTAGATGCGTTTCATTTTTAGGGTATTGATGTATAGTCACCAACAAGATATCTTTGATATGGATAAAGATGTGATTTCTAATTCCCAGTTTTTGAGATTTGAAATACCTTTCTCCTATTCTTCTGTAATTATGATTATTTCCTTCTTTTCTCCTTCCTTCCTTTCCTCCACCTACCATACATATTTATTCTTTTGTTTTAATGAATAAGATAGAAACCATTGTGAAAGCAGAATTAGGTGCTCAAACCTGTTCAGTAGTTGTTACTGATAAGAATTATTCTAGGCAGGTGCCTTTGAAGCAAATTTCTTTATCTTGTCAGTGATTGTTACTAGGCATTGGGACAGCAGTACTCAATACAGCCAGCCCTCCCTGAACATGCAAAGGTTTCTTCATGCGGTGCTTTTTTTCTGTCCTTCATCTCTTAAAGTGTGGTGTTTGCCTTTCTTGCCCAAAGACTGATACACATGAGAATGTAAGAGTAGGATCATTGTGTGCTGATGCATCTCCCAGGAATGATGAGAGGCAATGAAAAGAGACAAGTACAACCTATTTGAAAGATGATGCCCTCAATTCCCTGTTAAGATGGATACATTGTAAATGGAAACTCACGGCTGTATATTGGCAGGCAGGTCATTGGAAAGTCTGGATATAGAGAATGATAACGTTGTGTCTCTGTCATGTCTTTTCATTTTGCACTCACTTGAGCAATTGCAGGGATGCAAGAGCTAGTGCATCAGTTATACAAAGGGCCCAAATGAAGGCCCACGGATGGATGAGTCCTGATGGCCAATAGCTGACAGTGCTCGAGGTCTTGAAGGATGATTGCATTGACTTTTTGCATCTTTCATGCAAACGAGGATTTGACAGCTGTCAAAAGGGCAGACTGGTCTCTGGAATCCCCAGAGATCTATGTGAATAGCGTGCTTTTGGAGGAGCGATTCCAAACACTAATGGGCTCTGAGAACCACAAATCAGAAAAGCATGTGCTTCTGAGACCCAACTCACCACAGACAGGGTCAGATTCGGTGAAAATTGGATTTTAACAATTGAATTTATTTAGCTTTTTTTTTTTCCTTTAAGCATAATCTCCACCTTGAATAAAATTGTTATAATAAGGGGTAGAAAGCTTTAGCACAATAGGAAGTAGATAAGGCTTAATTTTGTAGTCTGCTTTATTGTTGTTGCTTGCTAATGTGGCTGCTTTGTGCTCATGCCCACATTTATAAGGGAATCCACACTAATTATCACTCCGGTGATGCTTCTGTCTCCCTCTTACTGCCTGGGAATGGGAAATACCCCTACCTTGGCTTAGTTACATGTTCAGATTTTAATCATGAATTGTTCCTTCTTGTGAGGTTAGCATTTTGGATGGTGCATGAGCGAGTGAAGGAAGTATTTAGTGATCTTAATACAAGGAAAGTAGAATGAAGAGCCATGGTCCACACTGATCTGATTTATTTCAGTAGCATATGTATTGTTCTGGTCACATCTTCTGATGATGAAATTGTTAGGAACCAGGACCTGGAAAGGATTTTAAACATCTTCTTCAAACTCATTCTCTGCAGCGGTTGAAATGCTAAACAAAAAAGAAAAAAACAAAACAAAAAACCAGACACTTGTTAAAGGGGACACAATCAGGACTGGCTCATCAGGAAGAAATCTTTGACTTAAACTCTCTTATCGTTGCCTCAAAGTATGGACTTAAGATCTATGTAAAATGTGTTTATTTCAAAGCATATGTAATGGCAAAATATCTAAATAAAGCATACCATCTCTTTAATGTGACTCTTAAATTCACATGTGACTTTTGTATACAAGTGAATAGGAGTATAGTTCTCAGCTGGTGATGGTTTGGGTCTTCCCTGAATGTAGTAGTAGTGATTCTTTTAGGCCTTATTATTATTCACACTCCTGGTAACTGGCTTTTATTGACTAGAGACCTAATTTCCTACAATGTGCAAATGGAATAAACTTTCTGTACAGCACACACCGTCTCCCCACAGCAGTAGTCTGGGCAAAGTGGCCATATATTAATCATTGACAATCAGGGGAGTGCTCACATGGCTTTACAGAAAGACAAAATATTCTTTTGTTGCTGTGTTGTTTTCCCATTGGCCTATCATGGTTCTAACAAAATATATCCACCCCCCAAATTCGAGCTTCCTTAAAATCCAATGCTCATTTTCTGCAGTAGTTATCTGAAAATCACTATTCTTTGAAAAAGTATACGAAATCATAAAGATGTTCATAAGTACTGGATTCAAATCCTGGTGCCTTTGCGTACACATCTCACAGAAGTTGCAGTGGGGAGAGCTCAGCAGCAAGCAATCAGAATCGATTCTGAAAGTAAACAGAGTATAGCTGGGCAGGTTGACAGTATAGGAAGTCAAGTCCTCTCACGCATATGAACACACAGATGGGGAAAGACCAGGGAACAGGAGAGTCTTGACTTAGTTCTCACATGAATGTTGAAGGTGAAGTCACCTTTTCTCTCTGTGCTGACCACTTACAGTTTCTTGGGGGAAAATAGATGCTACAGTATCACCTCACACCCTAGGAACCGAGCATTTTTAAACACCATTGGCTTTCTGGAGCTTAATCTTTATCCCTTGTTGCAAACAAACCAGTAGGCTGACGATACCGCTTAAACAATAGAATAAAATTTGTCCATCTGTCATTAAGATAATTGTTATTGATTTGTCCCCTTGTAATTTTCTGCCTTTTGTTTTTCGATGTTGGTTATAAATCACACCCACAACAAGCACAGAGCCTGTATTTGTGACTGTTATGTGGTCCTGATAAGGCTGGGCAGCATTCTTCCCCTTCCTGATGCAAGTTATTGAGATTGATTGAAGCGCTTTGCTTGTCCTATCCCAAACATTGTGTAATTAATGCTTCATTATGTTAATACATGCAAATGTGAGGGTCTGTGTTTGATTGAGGGGTGAGAGAACAAAAAAGGATTAAAGAGTTCACTCCAAAGTACAAATTAATTTATTGCATTGCTAACTGGCCTCTGAGGAGTGAGGGGATAGGCTTCAAGAAAAAAGAAAAAAAATGTGCAGAATAAAAGCACAGTGATGTATTTTTCACAGGTGGTGTCTGTCATAGATGGTGGATACATAAAGGTCATTCAGTCAAATGACAGAGGCCTCAGCTGAGTGGTGATTTCAGCAGAAAAAAATTCCTGTAATTGTATTGTTTATTTTTATATAATTAATTTTAAATATTAATTATATAAAATTATTTAAATTTTATATAATTTATATTTATATAATTTCTATTAATTTATATAATCTATATTAATTTAACATTATTAAAAATTAAATATTTATTATGTAATTATTTTTATAAAATTAATTATATATTTATTTATAAGTAAAAGATTGCCCCAGTCACAGTTTTCCCACCGCCTCCCTTTGCCTCTGATAGGGTATCACCCCTCTCTATACTTCCACCCTGGGGCATCAAGTTTCTACAGGATTAGGTGCATCCTTTCCCACTGAGTCTAGACAAGGTAGCTCTCTGCTACATATGTACCAGGAGTCTTGGACCAGACTGTGTATGCTCTTTGGTTGGTGGTTCAGTTTCTGGGAGCTCCTTGGGGTCCAGGTCAGGGGTTGTCATTCCCTTCAGTTCCTTCAAGCTTTCTCCTAACTCTTCCATAGGGGTCGGTGACCTCCATTCAATGCTTGGCTGTAAATATCTGCATCTGTCTACATTATATCTGCATAATCAGCTGCTGGTACAACCTCTCAGAGGACATCTATGTTAGGTTCCTGTCTGCAAGTACAACATAGCATCAGTAATAATGTCAGGGATTGGTGCTCAGCCATAGGATAGATAGATCCCAAGTCGGGCTGGTTACTGATCTGCCATCTCCGGTCTCTACTCCATTTTTGTCCTTGTGTTTCTTTTAGATGGACGAGTTGCCCAATGATGGGGATATGGTACCTGAAGATACCACCTCCAGTAGTCAGACAGGACCCCGAGAGGGATGAGAACACCAACCCACCTACAAAACTTTTGACCCAGAATTGCTTCTCTCTATAGTAAAAATTTTAAGGATAGAGAAACAAGAGACTAATGTGTGTGTATGAGTGTGTGTTCCTGTGTGTGTGTGTGTGTGTGTGTGTGTGTAGGATATACATAGTGTAGTAGACGCATAAACACCATAATCATATTTCAGCAGTTATATGTGGTCAATATTGACATCATAACTTTATTTAAGACATGTTAGGAAGGGAATTTTAATCATTCAAAACCTCAAACGATTATTTTTCTTATTAGCAGATGGTTCTTTCTGATTCTCACTGTGATCATTTTGATTTATTTCACAATATGTGCTTATATGTGTAGTTCCTTATTTATTTTAGGTAACAATTAAACATACTTGCATTTTCTATGATATGCAAAACTATAATGAGGGTCTTTGTATGTTTTGGTAATTTTTACTGATATATTATTATTATTATTATTATTATTATTATTATTATTATTATTATAAAAATTCTTAGGAAAGGAATTACTAGTGCCTACATATTTTTATGCTGTAAATACATATTACTGTCTTTAACAGCACTTTGTGCTCTCAATATCTCTCATAGAGACCAATAAATAGTTGCTGAATTTAATCCAACATAACCCTCCTTTAAACTGTCATAACTCTTGAGGTTACCCATTCAGTCAAGTTGTGTTAACTAATCATACCATGTATCTTTTGTGATTACTGGATAGTGCTCCTCTTTGCCCACTAGGTGATGCTATTTTAAATCCTTTTATTTTTTATTTTTATTTTTATTTAATCTTAATTTTTTTACACTCCAGAATTTATCCCCTTCCTGGTCCACCCTCTGACTGTTCCACATCCCATACCTCCTCCCCACCCCCTGTTTCCATGAGGATGGCTCCACCCCCAACCCCACCCCCACCCCACCAGACCTCTAAACTCCCTGGGGACTTCAGTCTCTTAAGGGTTAGGTGCATCTTCTCTAATTGGATCCAGACCCAGCAGTCCTCTGCTGTATATGTGTTGGCAGCCTCATATCAGCTGGTGTATGCTGCCTGGTTGGTGATCCAGGTTAATTGAAATTGCTACAGTGTCCTCCTACAGGGTCACACTCCTCCTCAGCTTTTTCCAGCTTTTCCCAAATTCAGCCTCAGGACTCAGCATCTTCTGTCTATTGGTTGGGTGCAAATATTTTCAAATGACTCTTTCAGCTGCTTGTTGGATCTTTCGGAGACAATCATGATTAGTCACTTTTTTTAAATCGCTCCATAGCTTCAGTAATAGTGTCAGGCCTTGGGGTCTCCCCTTAAGCTGGATCCCACTTTGGACCTGTCACTGGACCTTCTTTTCCTCAGGCTCCTTTTCATTTCCATCCCAGCAGTTCTTTCAGACAGAAACAACTATGGGTCAGAGCTTTAGTTGTGGGATGGCAACCCCATCCTTCACTTGATGCCCTGTCTTTCTGCTGGAAGTGGGCTCTACAAGTTCCCTTTTCCCACTGTAGAGTATTACATCTAAGGTTGCTCCCTTTAAGTCCTGAGACTCTCTCACCTCGCAGGTCTCTGGAACATTCTGGAGGGTCCTCCCACCTCCTACATTTTTCCATTCTTTCTCAGGGCTTCGCATGCTTGCATTTTCAACGTTTGGACTTTGAGTCAGGATTTTGAATTCAAATCTAGGCATGTCCAGGATTTATAGCAAGGAGAGTCTCGTGTGTGTGCTAAACAGAGAACCGTAGTGTAAGTAGAAACTCAATTTTTGTGGGAAAGTAATCTGGAAACTGAGAACTGCAAGCTGAACATGTATTGTCTCCTTAAATATTGACCCATTAGAAACATTTAGAGGAATGACGGTAAGATACTAATGACTACTAGCTTTACTGTTTATTTTATTTGATGTTATTTCTGATGGTTACATCAGAGTTTACAAAAGATGATAATATGTGGCCCTGCCAAATTCTCTTCTTACAATGACTACTTCTGCAATTAAAATTCAAGCAGGCCCCAAAAGCTAAGCTGCTTACTATGTATTTTTATTTAACTCATTTATATTTGAGAATTTTATGTAGACATGCATGTATGTACACATACACATAAGCTAATTGGTTCCATTGAGTGTTGATCTTCTGTACCTATATTCAGAGCTAAGCACTTGTAATAAATCCTATTACAAAGTTCATCCCTGGATAAAACAAAGTCTTTATCCATTTGCTGCCTGGAGGTTTTGTTTAGAATTAGGCCTTGAGAAATCTGTTCCATCTGTGTTTTTGTCTCAACTGGAGTTAAAATCACATGGGACTTGTTCAGGGAACCATATTGTCCAGATTCCATGAGTATAGCATCCCTGTCGTATATGGAGAATTCCACCGAGCAGTAGGCATCCTGGTCCTCTGTGTATACATCTCTCTTCTTCTTACTAAAGCTTCAGGTATAGGTATTGTAATGTAGATATGAGGTGTGCAGACCCCTGATATAGTAACAAAATTAAGAGTCAGAAATATAATCTTCAATTAAAGATATTTTGAAGTCAATCTCATTCACTGGGACTATTGACTTCTGCATCAGTCTTTTTCCTATACCTAGCCTAATAAAAACTATATTGCAAAAATGAAAATAAAAACAAGGCATATACTTGTATACTGGTCCACTTCTTATGAAAGGAAAAGTTTTAAAATGTAATTAATATTTTCAGTGACTTTGCATATTGGCAGGCAGATTACATTCTTATTGGTCCATAGTCTCATACCCTTTGGCCTATCTCAGCTTGGTTCATTTGATTTTAGTTCACTTCTAGATCAGTCAACAACCATCCTTCCAAGTCAGCTGTGTGAAATAGTCCAGTATGCACAGGCTCCTTACCTATAGATAAAAAGCTTCTGTTAATAGGTAGCCAACACTTAAATGAATAAGAATGAGAAATTGTTGTCTCCAATGTAATTCATCCCAAATGCAAAATCATGGAAATGTTAAATGTTTCAATGTAGAAATATATACTCTATTGAATATTGAAATTTGTCAGTACCTGATAATATTTTTCATTATTAGATAAATAGACTCCTTAATATATATCTTTCTTTACATATTCATAGGTAGGGGTTCTAGAACAATCCCTGTTTATACCTGTCCTGATAACTGTATAAGAAAAGTGCACTTTCAGTCTCAAGCATGGTTTTCATAATAAACTATGAGATCATTCACTCTGCTAATTAGCTTGAAATTAGCAAAAAGAAAAATGCACAATGTCACATTTAGCCTTTTCTTGAGTCCTACCATCATGTTGTTAATGCTTATTTTATTCTATGGTGTTTGTGGGGAAGGTTGATATGGTGCTATACAATAGCAGCTTCAAACAAAAGCTATTTTTTAAAACAGTGTCCAGCCATGACACTCCAATGTATCCTGGAAATGCTTGTGCTTTGTATCCTTGTGGATGTCCACAATGCTTTTAGTCTGTAGAGTCTGATTAAGAAAGGGACTCCACTCAACGTGAGGCCTGAAGCTTGTGAGCCAAATAGAAGACTTATGGACTTATTTATAAAAACCCCTTCAGTGTGTACAATTTCTGCTTTCTGTCCTCTGGATTCATTGAACATATTAAAGTTAGTAAGACATTTTAATCCTCCTTGAGAAAAATATGGCCCGATGCTTTCTGCCTATCTAATATGAAGTTAAATAAAAGCAATAAAATGAATTTGAGTATTTTATGCACCTTTTTTTTTAATTTTGAGAGATAAAAATCTGGCTACCTATGTTGAGGAACACATATCTTCTATGCTATATCAAGGTATTGATCAACTTTAATTGTTATGTAGTTTATTTCTTCTCATATTTGGCCATGTGGGATAGATCTAGATTTATTTAGACTCATAGGTAGCCATGAGAAGAAAAAAAGAGTTGAATAAAGTCTTTCTAATAATTGAATATTTATTGCCTGGTATACTGGGTACCTCACTTTCAAGCTTCCTTCTCTTTGTTTGTCCATGTTTGACATACTGGGTCTCTGCTCTGACTTTAAAATTAAAGATTGGGCCAGGCAAGAGGATAGAGATTCTGAGCAATCCCCTGAGCCACCCTGTAGACACTCAGGATGTGAACACAAGAGTAATTTTTTCTTAGATAAATGATTTCCAAAATCTATAGTTCAAAAAAATGAATTTTATACCAAAGTATTTGTGTAGCAGAGGATGCTCTAATGTGTGCCTTTTCTGTGATTGCAAATTTACATTACAAAAAGATTTAAGTGTTACAAATGTACAAGATGGATTTTCTAGACTCTCAGTAACCAGGGGGAGGTCTTTATTAAATATTTCAGTTAAGATCCTGTGTTTCTATATAATTCATCTCTGAATTGTTTGGCTCGGAGTATTTTATGAAGTCTACAATTCAGAAAGCATAAGGAAGGGTAACAAAAATTAGATAACCAGAAATATGGAGACAAATCCGACACTAGAATTGAGAAAACTATGTGTGATTTCTAGAGACTGTCTTAAATAGTTGGCTGTGATCAAAACAGTCAAAAATATCTGAACTCACCCTCATGCACAATGAAGTTAATTATCTTCCTGATCAGTAAGGTTCCAACAGGTAATAGGTAAACTCTGATTCATCTTGAATACAGACAGCATCACAAATACAGAAAAACATGATGAGGAAGACAATGCTCACTCCCTGTAGGGCTCTACACAAAACTTCAGCAAATCCTTCTGCTGAGCCGTGGGCCAGAATGGTGTGTGAGCCAATCTTCCCCTTCAGTCAACACTACAGAAGAGAATAGAGTTCTGCACCAGTAATTGGTTTTGATTATTGTCACTTATTTTCATATCTATAGCATTCATTGTCTTTTCCATGCAAAAGTAAGGGCACAATTTTTCTTGGCCAGAGAGAACAAGAATTAGTAAGAACTTATGAATAAATTTAGATTTATTTGATTATAGTACAAAGATCCTAACTGATTTAATTAATGTTGTCTAAAATTCATACAAATTTTGGGAGTTTGAGATTACAATTCAGACAGCTACACCAGAATGTAAGTGTTAATCTAATAAAGAACAGTACCTTCACTGTTATCAAGCTGCACATTAAGTCCACAGATTCTCTGATCTGCCAGTAATATGGAGAAAAAAAATGAGGTATATAAGAGCTGTATAAGGGGAGTGAATTGGAGAGGAAGCAGGGACACTTGGCAGTGGTCATGAGTGACAGGAACTAAGCATCCTTGGCATCATTATGGGAGTATTGACATTGCAATAGATATCATGTGTTATACTAAATAAACTCAAAACATTTTCTCCTTTTGATTATTTTTTCATCTGAAAACTGAACACGAATTTCCTTTTGAGGATTCAGGAAAATACACAGATTCCCCTACATGGAGTTAGCTTTTTCTATCCTTCAAGGAGACCTGCTGTTTACTATTTTGATACAGTTTAGACTTTTACTAGTTCTGAATGGTGACACTCAGGGGAGTATAACTTTGCTTTGATTCTTACAGATTTTTTTTTTTCCTTCTTATTAGAGACGATGTGGTAGAAATGCATAAGGATCAAATAGGACACATTCATGAAACACAGCTGGACGTAAACTCATCTAAAATGATTGAAAACGAGATTAAACGGCTTCGGGATGCTAAGTGGGATCTCTGTGGCCCCATCTTCTACACAACCTTCTTCCTCTCTGAGACTGCATGTTACCAAGGCATCTTTTGAAAAGCTCACTGAGCTGTGGCAGGGAGAGCTCTTATGATGCCTTTTACAATAATAAAATTAAAGAATGTTTTCCATTATCTTAAAAATACTTTTATGTAAGCCAAAAACCAAAGGCAATTAAGATCATCTTTTTAAACATAATTAAGGGTTTTCATAGGGTACTGTTCAAATACCAGGTGTATTATATATCATTAGTAATTGGAATATACTGTACATGAAATTTCTGATGTGTACTGTTTACAAGTACCCTGCAAATAAACTGTGGGATGCAGGGAATTGGACCACTAGCATATGGACAGTGGGGTCAGCCATCCTAGACTAGTGACTCTTGGAAGGTGTGAGGAACCCGAATGGATATCAGGAAATATTAGGTATTTGATCTTAGAAATGAATGAATTAATTAACTATGCTTTCTGAGAACATCACCTTTATCAGTAGCCAAGAGATTCAATGTCATTTTTGAAGCCTTGAATGTTGTTAAGTTGATTCCCTAAAAGCATAGAGTATTAAGGAGAATGAGGAATGATGGCAGCCCAAAGAATGAACCCTCCTCACTATTTACAGCATCGTCGTCCTAGAAGATTGGTCAGTAAACCATAGGCAAAGTGAGTCAGATATAGCCTCTTTATCTGCTTTTAATTGCAATAATTTAGGCAGTTGGAAATATTTATAAGAGTTTTGCCAATGTTTCAATAGCTGGTAGCCCTTATAAGAAGAAAAAATGTATGTAAAATCACATGTATAAGACCTTCATCATTTAAAATCACACAGATCATATGTATGTATCATGCACATGCGAAGTTCAGAAGTAACTTTCTTTGTCCTTTTAAGTATCCAAAGCATTTCATTCTCATAGCCTTGGTCCAAATTAATTGAAACCATATAAATATTCTATGGAGAGAGGGGGGAGAGAGAGAGAGAGAAAGAGAGAGAGAGGAGAGAGAGAAGCAGGAGAAGGGAGGGAAGGGGAGAGAGAGTGAAAGAGAGAGGCAGGGGAAGGGAGGGGGAGGGAGGGGGAGAGAGAGAAGGAGAGAGAGAGGGAAGAGAGAGAGAGAGAGAGAGAGAGAGAGAGAGAGAGAGAGAGAGAGAGAGAGAGAGAGAGAGAGAATCTCTGAACAAATCTTAATCTCCTGGGCAGTGCAAGGCTCATTGGCTTGCAAAGCAAACCTTCTGTCCTGGTTATTATCATCATGGGTTTTTCATCTTTGAAGTCACCATGGTCTTTACAGAAAAATAGCATTCTTCTGCCCAGACAAGATATAGTAAATATCACACAAAATGAGTGACAGTATTTTAATGAAAACTTTTGGCTCCCATTTTTTGAGAAAATTGGACTTGTTATAATACAAATATTTTATCAGTTAGAATACCTACATCAGACATCATGCTACAGTGTCAGCCCTGAGTTTTGCTGAATGTTTAAGGTCTTCCCTGGATATGTCAGACGGTTAAGGAATTAATCCTTTCTGTTTGTGATAGTAGTTTCCATAAGATGAATAGTTCATTTCTCATGAATCATGATAAACCAGCCCATGATTTGTCAGCAGCATGACCTCTGCAGTCTTTTATTTTCAAGAGAAAAAGCTCAGATTCAATTTTATAGCTAATGAGGTGGGCTGTGGGCCTCTTGGTACTTCCATTAACTACATCTCTTTGTGGCCTTATTTTAGACCATGAAAAATATATCACAAGTTTGCTATGGAGTAAATCTCTTCATAGAATAAATTTCTATCTAAATTTGAGGGTAGTTTTTCTACAAGTAGTAAAAGTAATAGATAATGGATTCTGAGACAATTTTGATATATAACTGTGTATATTCTAACATTTTAGACCCTGCCCCTTGTTTTATTGATGATTGAATTGATTCCTATGTTGCAGTACACACTTAGAAAGTTAGGGATAAACAGATCAACCAAAGCCCAAGTCTCGTCTCCACCTGGGATGAAAGATTTCTTTTGAAACTGACACTGTTTTTATTTTCATAAAAAATGTGTAACTCTCTCCAACGATTTGCTTAGAGTTATTACAGGCTCTTTTCTTTGATGAGTTACTGAAATCACCATGGACTCTACCTGTCCAATGAGTACAATATCTGGCCACTTCTTACTATTTCCACTGCAATAAGACTAAATGCCAGCATTTAACGTCTGTTCTTGAAGTGACCACTTCACCAATCTCTTTGCTCCTCAAAACAATCATTTTGATTTTTTTTAAAACAAGTTTGTTTTAAACTTGGACCTGTTGTGTTTTGGGGGCTGGGTAACTCAAGCTTAAGAGCATCTGTTTGGTCTGTTATAAGGTGTAATGCAGGGTGCCTCGACTCTCCCAGTAGCACTCCTCCTGGTTAAGAATCAAAAATGTCTCCAGATATTGGCAAACACCCATATGGGAAGGAAACCAATCCCCATTGAAAACCGCTATGAAATATAAGCTAAAACTTTGAGGTTTCTTCTCTCCTGTTGTCAGTGATCCTTTGTTTTCTAGGATGGAGTACCCAAGAGATTCTTCCTTTCCATGTTTCCATGTCAATTGCTATTGCTCGTGTTCAGGTCTTATTTAGGCAGCCAGACTGTCCTGTCCCTATAGCTTTTGCAATCTTCTGCTATGATCCTGTGCCTTCGAAGCTGGAGTTGGGTTGTAGGTGTATCGGCTGGGGTTGAATACTGCATTCCCACTTGTTTTCTGCAGTGTGATCATTGGAGACTTTCTATTATAATTGCTCTCTGCTACAAGAAGATGGTTCCGGGGACGGGGGAAGCCAATGCCAAGTGGTCAGTCCTGAAATAATATGCATAAAATTAACTTGATACAGACTGGGAAGGTTGTACTTGTATATTTTTGGAGAAAATATAAATGTAACAACAATTTAGAATAAATAGAGGTCATGGGTATGAAAGCAGCAGGGAAGGACAAGATTGGAAGAAAGAAGGGGGAGGAGAAAATGATGTAATTATCGTCTCATTCAATAACTCTTACAAACAAACAGGAAAGTAAAAGAACTAATTTCAGTTTTCCAGTCACCAGATCTTCACACATAAACTGCCATTCCTCCTACTCTGAGATGGACTAATGAGGGATTAAAAAAAGAGAGAGGAAGATAACTTGCACTTTACCACACTGGGGAGGGGAAGGTTCAAACACAGGGCAGATGAAGAACCACATCAAAGTTTCTCTTTTAAGTGTTAATTTTGCATGGGTCTGGGAAATGATAACCTAGATGTCAGGCACCTGTTGAACAGAAAGAAAAAGAAATCCATTATAATTTCTCCAGTATCACACAGCACAAATTGAGCTGAGACTTAAGAGATTTAGCCCTTGAAGCAGAAAAGGGCTGAGAAAGTTACTCACCACTCCAATTTGACTCTTATCATATTTTTTCACCATTGGATTTCGCCAGAGGATACTCTGAGAGTTGCCTCGGGCACATTTTTTTGCCCTATGGAAAACTCAGATCTGCACAAAGCTTCCTCTGCTTACAGAAGATACCATGTGCCCTGAATTTCTGATACGGAGCCTCTGGTGGATTGACTGAGAGATTTTTTGCTGGGGTGTTGTTTTTGAACTACACATCTTATGTTTCTATTTCCGAAATGTGTTCTTGTCTTGTAAAGGGAGAAAAAAAAATAGGGCCCACCATGTGAAGAACAAATCGGGTTCAACAACCTTTCTGGGAGATATTTGGTCTTGATACATGATGTCAGTGAATGACTTGACACTAAAATCACTCCCTGATTTACTCATGGTAGCATCCCATAAGTTCAGTGTTCTTTATATCTCTTGGATCACTATGCTGGATTCTGTGAATCTATATGATGCTTGTTTATTTTCGCTATGTGCTAAGAGAAGAATTTTATAGAATACAGACTGGTCAGATAAAATTGAGTATACCAATGTCTTAAGTTAAACTTGAGATTCCTATGTGAGCATATTATGCAAAGCTCCATGTTTAAAACTGACACACTTTGGGACTAGGAACATAGTCCATTTTTAAAAGCATGCATTTCTACTCTACAGAACCTAGCCTTGATTCCCAGCACTCCGCAACAATTCACAACTATTTTGATTTATTTCTTTATTTTTGAGTATCTTAAAGACATTTTATTTGTTTGGTTGGTTGCTTCTTGGATTGCTTGCTTATGTACAAAGACTAGCATGGTCTTGTTTGTTTAGGTAGATGGTTTTTAAAAAATTCATTCAAATTTCCTTAGTCCAACTTAATGATCCCTATGTCTGTCGTGTACCGATGGCCACACTGACGGCACACATTTAGTCCATGTTGCTAAATCAGATCTTGGAGACTAGTGCCAACCATGCAAGAACAAGGTCCCTGCCAGAGCTTCTGTGAGTGACTCCAATAGAGCTGCTGGAATCTTGCCAATAGAGGGCCGATGACAGAAAAGCTTACAACCATTTGTAATCCAAGAAATTTGACACCTTCTTCTGGGTCTCTGAATGCACTAGGCATGCAAGAGGCACACAGACAGACATTAAGGCAAACCAGCCATATACACAGAGAAAAGAAAAGAGAAAAAAGAAAAAAAAGTAAAGAAGGGAGAAAAAGAAATGAAAGGAGAAAAAAGTAAAATTAAAAAAAAGAAAAATAAGAGAATCACAATGCATGAAAAATGCTAAATCAATTTGAGTGTTTAGATAAACAAAACATATTTTAGTGTAATAGATCTATCAGTATTTGTTTTTCCTAAGACTTAGGATATATTAATCATGGTAAAATACTATTCACTTTAGCATATTTAATCTACACATAACTTGTATCCTTAGTTTTGTAAACTAAACCCAGCAGCTTTAATGGAGGATAAAGCTTTTTCCTTTAAACTTTTCATTTAAACTTTTGTTCATCTCTGCATTTCTTTATAAAAATGATTCTTTATAAAAATGCACCTGATTTTCTTCTAGGAATTTTTTTGCATTATTTACATTCAGGGATAAATACCACATACCAAATTCATTTCTGATTCCTCTTTCTTCATAAGGAAAACTAAAGTTGTCTGGTGTTGGAATATATTAGTATCTCTGAAGAGCTCGAATGACTATAGTCTTTTTAACAGATGACCAAATAGTCTGAATATTATTTATGCCTAGTTTCTCAAAGAAGTATACAACGCTAAAATTGCTGTAGTACAGAGCAAAGACTCACTGCCCACAGGCTCTGAAGCCAATAGCATAGTACTGATTATGAAGTTGTCTGTGTTCTATTAAAAGAAATTTATTCTAATTCCTAACAGTATTTTTCTGGGAAATAAGTTGAGCTACTTGGTTATATAAAAATATTTGTGCAGATGTCCTGGCCTTATCTGAATTCACCTTGACTCACTTCCCTTGTGCTGGGCTTTCAATGAATATACACATTTTCTGTCTGAGCTATCTGATACTAGTCTTAGGTCAATATGAAGTTCAGAGAGTGTTCCTCAGACTACACAGAGTAAGCATAATCCTGGTTTGGCCATCTTGACACTAGAATGAACTAATAGACACATCATCCAGTTACATGACTGACACCCCAATATTAGAGAAAAGCACAACTATACTGCTGAGTTAGAATCAACTAAAAAAAAGAGGTAGGGGAGAGAAGTCCATATAAAATATCTCATTAATGAAAACCTCTTTTAGGAGGGAATTGTCACTGTTATAACTCTTCAAAAGACACATTTAATAGCTGTTTGCATAAGTTTTGCTCGAAGTGGAAATTTTATTTTCTACTTAATAAAAGTTTTTGTTGGGGGGTAGGGGTGTGGAGGGGAACTTCAGCAGAGTTCTGGTTAGGATAAAGTGAGCTCTGATACTGTAAACATTGGTCCATGACCTGGCTCCTTCCTCATCTTTCTTCAGCCTTTTAAAGAGATTTGAAATGAATGTGTGTGTGTGTGTGTGTGTGTGTGTGTGTGTGTGTGTGTGTGTGTGTAATTGTGAATGAGTTGTCTGGGGAACACCATGACCTCATTGTTTTTGAACAGAGTTCTTAAGCTTCAGTTACTGTGAGTCCCCTGAAAGGACTACGAAACACAGGTTGCTGCCTCCCCCCAACAATGCTACCATTGTTGATTGATAGGTCTTTGCACTATCTACAATTATAGTTTTAGCATGTTCCCAAGTAGTGTTGACTTTGCTAGTATGAAACCTATTCCAAACTTTACATTTGTATCTACTGAACCCCCATAATACTCATGTATGTTTAGTTCCATTGATTTCAGTAGTAGATTTTCATCCCCAAGTTCAATTCATAGCCTTGAAATTATTTTACAGTTTTGTAAGAACTGAAGACCAGAGTTACTGTGCCACATATCCCTGATGTCTGGGGATCCCAAGGAAGGTTAGATCTTTCACAAAATTATTTTAATTTCCTTCAACATAGATTTCTTTGTTTAAAGGAATGGTGGTGGTGCCTGGGTTATCTGGCTCAGTTCTGAGGATTTGGGCATCATCAAAACCTCTGAGCATCTTAAAAAAGTGTATGTGATTTAAAATAGATGAAATTATGCAAAGCGGTTCTGTGGGGATTTGTGTGACATTTTCTAATCTTGAGCACTTTCAGAAACTTCATTTCACGTTTGTGCTGCTTTTCATCAATTTGTCTTTTACCTTTCACGGTCTTAACTGCAAGCTTTCACACTGTGGACTCACAACAAGATTTCTGATTCTACCGGGAATTATTTTTCACACTCAACAATGTTTGATATTGTAGATAAAATATCGTACAGCCATTCCAGGTTAGCCTGCTTATGTGATTCACTGGGATTTGGTGTGAGCAAGAATATGACAGGGTAAGGAGATCAAGCACAAAGGGACAATGGTTTAAGTACAATTTCTACCTCTAAATATTCAATATAACTTGAAAGAACTTATCAGTTTTATCCATTTTTTCTTGTTGCAAATAAATATCTGCCCTCCCCAAATATTATAGTGGAATCATTTATTTTGGCTCAAAGTTCAGAGGAATTTATAATCTGACATGGGAGTGGGAGGCATGGTGGCAAGAGTGACAAGGTTGGCTTGGTGCATGTTTTTGAGCAAGAAAGAGATGATTGGAGATGGAACTGGAAGTCTAACTTTCTGATATCCCCTCCCCATTTTAATCAATCTGGTCCCCTTTTCTAAAGGATATACCCAACCATATACAAACTGGCTTTACCCATCTCAGCTAATTCCTCTGAGAAAGAAAGACTCTCAAAGACATGGCCATATGTTGTTTCTCCTTATGAATATGAATTTGGACAAGTTGACTACAAAGAATAACTATCAAAACATTTTTTGCTTCTTTTTGTTTTTACATCAGAAAAAAACAACTAAAATAAGTGGTATTATTTTTCCTTAGAATCATCTTCAAAGAATAGGTCTTCTTCTGCAAGAAAACAGACATTACTTATCTGCTCAACATAAATCCTAGGCAAAAAATTTTTGAAAGATAAAACATATGGATGATGGACCTATTCATCAGTTGTGTGATTATATATCTTTCACTTATGTTTTGGCTAATACTCAGGTCAACACTTGGAGAGGGCAGAAGTTAGAGACCCACTGTTATTTAATACTTTTACTTATGAGCCCTGCAGTTTCATCACTCCTGCCCATCCTTCTCCCTAACTCTATTATCTCTCCACTTCCAAAATTCACGATATCTTGTTTATTTTGTATGTTACATGTATACACATGTACACAGAGCCATATAACATAGTGATTCCATTTGTCAGTGCTCATATGCACATGTGTCTAGAGCTGTCCTTTTGGAACTGGACAAATCATGCAGTAACTTGTTTCTGGAAGAATCTTGAGGTAGAAACCTAAAGGTTCTTTGAAAGTTGGTTGAATGGTGTTTTGTTGGGGCAAACATTTGAAGGAACATTTAGTTAAAGTGGTCACAGATATGAAAGTGTTGCAGCCCGTACTGCCCGTTCCGGTCCAAGGGTCAGGGTCTAGCGAGAGAGAGAGTGGGGATAAAGGGGAAGAGACGCAAAGAATGGAGACAAGACAGAGATTCTGATCAAGTCTCGTTTATTGAAGGGAATTCTGAGCTATTTATAGGCTTTTGCCACGTGCCTTGTAGGCGCGTGGATACCACGTGTCTTGCAGGTGTTGATATGACGTAAGCCTTACAGGCGTCTATAGCGTGGACAGCACGTGCACCGCAATGCCTTGCAGGCGTGGATAGCACATGCGCCTTATAAGCATGTATGGTGTAGATAGCACGTGGACAACACGTGAACTGCATGCCTTGCAGGCGTGGCCACCAAGTGCACCTTGCAGCTGGGGGCAGTAAACAGCAACACAAAATATGTGGGATATCAGAGTGTGCTTCAGCTGTTGTAGGCTATTGAAAACCAAATCTTTCATCAGGGTATATGGTTCCAGATGGCTGCAAAGTTGATCTAGCCGCTTTCTGCTAAAGTCGGCTCCCAACATGAAAGAACAAGGCAAATTCATGTTTCTCTGAAGCAGACACAGGAGAAGTGATATTCTGCTAAAGCAAGCATGTGAAAGGACATGTGATGAAGGATTCTCTGCTAACAACAGACATGTATTGGTCTGCCTTACATCGTATAGTTGAGCTGTTTTTGTCTGGACACCAAAACAAAACATCTAGTGGAGTACTGCAGTTTGTTGCCCTTGCCATTCCCAAGGACTCGGACTGATTGGATGCACAAGACCCGTGCTGAGGGAAAAGCCATGCAAGGCCCATGAAGGACATGTGGTGTTTGGAGGGTATAAATAGGACTGGGTGGACAGAGACAGAGACAAAGACAGAGACAGAGACAGAGACAGAGATTGGCTTGCTGCTACAGCTAGCTGTGCAAAGCTTGTGGGTCTCGAGTCTTTGCTGATCTTCATTTCCCTGAGAAAGGCACAGCAGATAATTTCTCCTGATGCTCCTGTTCATCCCTCCTGATGACTTGAGCAATAGCTGAAGTCACATCTGCTAGGTTGTGTCACCATTGTCACTAACGCAACTCTACCAAACTAGACTGCTGGTGTAACAGTAAAGTTTTGGGGAGTAAATCAAGCTGCTGCTGCCTTTCGAACCTGTGAACTGAACTGCTGATTTCCAGACAATACAGATGGAAATTGTTTCAAAGAACATTTCTAAACAGGTTCACTTTCCCCATTCCCCATATCCTTTCTTTTCCACTACCTCTGGTGGATGGTGGGCTCCAAGGGAGGTTAAAGTTTTTAAAAAACCTTCATTAAAAATAAGGTTTGAAATAATTAAAGTCACAGATTCTGGATCTCAGCAATCACTGGCTTCTTATAGGTTAACTTCTAGGGGTGAGATCATGTAGAATTTCCCCTTCCTCCACTGGTGTGTCAGCTAATGCCGTTATGCCAGCATGCAATCATGTTTCCTGGGTACATTTTTCTCAATTATACTAGGGAGGAGAAACAATCAAGCAGTAGATATAGCAGGCCCCTGGCTCTTGTCATCTTTCCTCCCTACTGATTTGTGATTCATTTTTGTCCTGAGCCTTCGGTGGCAGAGTTGAGTTACAGATGTATCCATGGTGGCTGGGTACCCCATAGTTCTTTTATTCCACATTCTGGGCAGTTGTGTCTCTCTGTACTTGTCTCCACCTATTGGACATAGAAACATCTTTGATGAAAGCTGAAACTGCACTTATCTGAGGGTATAATGAAATCTATTTAGAATATGGTTAGACATCATGCTAATTTAGAAAAATGATAGTAGGGTCTCGTTTCAGATTTATAACCTCTCAAAGCACTATGGTTAATAATGGTTAATATAGTTATATTAATAATAGTTAATATGGTTAACTATGGTTAGTGCTTTGACATTAATGAATAAGGCACCATTTCCCTCCCACTGATAAGTCCTTAGGTTTAAATAGACAGCTGTTGGTTATCAAGATATTAGTGACAGTCTATTTTGGGAACCTTGCTAGGCCAGTCACTGTCATGGTTCTCAGGCTTTATGGCTGGGAAGTCTCCTCACTGTTTCTCTCCCTCGGCAGCTTACATGGTACCTTCTGCTATGATGAGTTCCACTGCTCAGGGATGAGGCTTTTAGATCAATTCCAGGTCAATGTCTCCAAATTCAGTAGTCAAAGTTTGTGGTATCTTCAGCAATAGAGTCTTACATTCAAGAAGTCAACTGTATTGGTTACTTTTTGGCTTCTGTGATAAAATAACTATAGGCAACTTTCTTATGTAAATGTTTATTTTGATTTACAGTTCTAGAGGAATAAGAATCCATTGTGGCAGGCAGCCATCGTGGCAAGGCAAGTGGCAAACCACAAAGTAAGAACAGGAAGCTAAGAAGTCCCATTAAACCTCAAACGCAAAGCAGAGGAGCATACTAGACGTAGAATGAGGATGTAAGCACTCAGATCCCACTTTTTCTCTAAAGCTCCCCAGACAACACCATCAGATATGGACAAAGTGTTAAAATACCAGAGCCTATGAGAGACATTTCTCATATAAACCATCACAGATAACAGAAATAGATATGGCTCATCCTGTTTTTGAATACCTTCATATTTTCCTCCAGCCAACAACATGAGAACTGATCGGTTTTCATGCCCAGGACTGGGAATTTCATTAGAAAGCTCGTGGCTCTTAATAGAAATACTACTACTCCTCATGTGACATGACTCCATTAATATGTATGTATATAGACACATGTATGTATACACACATATACAATATATTTAAACTTAGTTTACAAAATATTACGTTTCCCTGTGGTTTCTCTGAACATTCTTAGTGTTTTTTGTTGACCTTTTTCTCTCCCCTCCAGTTGAAGCTACCACATGACCTATTTTTAAACATGTTAGGAGAAAATGAGAAGTTGCTAATCTATATTATCAGTAGTTGATACATTAATGGATTATTTCTTAGACATGTGAGGCACCTTACAAGAGGGTCAGAGACAGCCCTAGCATCATGTATGCTGAAACATTGACGTTAATGTCATTTGTTATGTCTCAAATAACTCTTCTCACTTTGGATCTGTCTTTTCTAAAATATTAAGTAAGGCAAGCTCCTGAAAGCAAAGAGCTTTCGTAATTTCAAAGCCATATATTTAAAGGATAATTGTTATAAGGAGTACAAAAAAGCTCAAATTACCAACAAGCAGCAAGGGTAATTGTATTACAGAAAAATTAATCTTTACTTAACTTCCCTAAACCATGTACTCACAGCACTGAAAACTGTCATAACCTCCTGTTTCAGAGTAAGGAGATTATTTATTTGTGATAATGGGCACAATATGCTCATTAACATGCTGTCATAAACAGCTGTGCTAAATGTATTATGTGCTCTGTGACATAAATAATGTACTCAGCATGAGGTTGTGTTTAAAATATAGGCCCCGGGTAGAACAAAAATGCAATAAATGTTTTTTTAATATAGTTGCCTAGTCTTCCATTCTAAATTTATTTCTTCTGTTTTAATGCTACTTAAATGGAAATTGTGGACATTATTCTGATGGAACATCTTGACATTCAATAACATTAGAACTCTTGTATGCTTTCCCACCCTCAGTGCACCTCCAGCCAGCTTTTTGTGAGAAAGTGTCTCCTTATAAATGAGAGGAGGCAATTAACTTAGAATGAATCTGTATCTCAGTAGACTTAGTAGATTCCCTTGATAGATTTCCACAACTCATTCTTGTGCCAATCCTTTCCAAAATATGTGCTGAACAGAAAGATCTTCTATTGCCATGAGTGCTTCCATTTTGCATGTGAAGGACCTGAGATCTGAGGACATACAATGACATTTAGGAATGCACATATTTAAGGCATATAGACAGGATAAGAAGCTAGAGATTCAGACTCTCAATCTGAGGTACTTTCTATTAGAGAAACAGACTTCTTCTTTATAAGTGAGATGGACACACAAAAGTTGATCTGTATGGGAAAGATCTTTAGTTGACCCTGACAGGATCAGATTGGAGACATCAGGGTCCTTTATCACTCTAGCATTACTGTGATTTTGTAATCAATATGAGTTTGAGCAAGGTTTTAGATGTTTTCCTTGGGTAAGTGATCTGGTAGCATGGACTTACCATCTGATCAGAAGTGATGCAGTTCACTGGGCATGCCTCAGACTTGAGATCTAGCTTTAGAAACACTGGGAGTGTGACCTTGGAACCCTGGGAGAAAACAGCTGCAGTACCTGTGTCTTCCTTGAAAATCAGGAATACTTCTGACCATGAGAGGCAACTTGGGTCATCTCATGATGATCATACTAATTACATTAATTAAGATGTCTGCCATTTAAATCACAGAAAGCTAGCAAATTTTCCCAAAATGACCAAGAGTATTCCCCGCCCAGATATATTAAAAATCCTAAAGAATCTGTGGTTGTCATCATGAGAAAAATGAAAGCTACAGCTTGATTTATGGGTATTTTTAAAGAAATTAAATGTAGCTTTAAATGAATAAAGGAACACCTCCATGAAATTGATCATCACATGTCTTTTTTGATGCAAAGTGGATCAGGAGAAAGTGGGATAAAATAGTGGCCAGAAAGTACAGTTAAAGTTTAGCAAAGATGCAATGTTAGAAAGAAAACACCAAGGAATATTGTAGAGCTGTTAGCCTCAGAGATTGTCAAAATTGAAAGTGTCTTGACTTGAATGACTTAGGTTCATAACTGTCTGAGCAAAGTGAATAAACCCTATGACCTCCTGAGAACTTGTCAAGGTCTTGGATTTATCAGAGTACTAATAAACACTATACTGAAATGCAGATAATAAGATTAATCAGGTCCACCATATCTTACCTATCATGCTGTTGACTGGTCAGTCTTAACATCTTCTGGTTTTATGTGGCAAATACTAATTACAACAGTCTAAAGTTTTCAAATAATGAATGATGTAATAATATTCTTATTTATAGCTTATGAATTGTTATCTTTTCTATTAATATTATCAGGTATAATTGCTTCATTAATTGTTGCTCACATAAGTATTTGTCTTATGTTTAATACAGAAGTCCTGCTCTTCTTTTATCTATAATTGGAGGGTAAAACAAAACCAGAAAAACAACTGCTTTTCGAAAACTAAGACTTGTGACAGAACATTGGAGAAATTGAACTCATAACTTCTCAGATGGCATGGATTTAGTTCCCTTGTGCTCTCTTTTTCCAGGTTTCCAAATTAAACCTTTCACATCACTTCATTTTGTGTCTGAACCTTCTGATGCTGTCACAATGCGGGGAGGAAACGTCCTGCTCAACTGTTCTGCAGAGTCTGACCGCGGAGTTCCCGTCATCAAGTGGAAGAAAGATGGCCTTATCCTAGCCTTGGGCCTGGATGACAGAAAGCAGCAGCTTCCTAACGGGTCTCTGCTGATACAAAACATACTTCATTCCAGACACCATAAGCCAGATGAAGGACTTTACCAATGTGAGGCATCCTTAGGAGATTCTGGTTCAATCATTAGTCGGACAGCAAAAGTCACGGTAGCAGGTATGTAGGTGTTTTCTTCTCTCTCACTTCTTTTATCTCTTCGATCTTTTGTAGAAATGAGAAATAATCCTTGTAAAAGCAATAAATGCACATTTTAAGACTCATTTTTTAAAATTCAAACAGAATCTATAAGCTACAGTATGGTTGTTTGCAATTATATCAAGCTAACTTTACATACTTTTTTGTGTAGTGAGAACATTTGAAATTACTCTTTTAGCAATGGCAAAGCACACATTACAATTATAACTATGGTCACTATGCTGAACCATCAGTCTAGAATATTCATGTTTCTTATTCAGATTAATACTCTATACAACTATAACCCCTGGACCCATTCATACCTCACCCTTCTAACCCACCAAGCTTCTCCCGATTATCATTCTGTTTTCTGAGTTCACTAATTTAGATTCCACATGTAGATAAAAACATGTAGTATTTCTCTTTTCTTTTTAAACTTATTTTCCTTAGCATGATATGTTCCAGATTCAACAAGTGGTCTAAAGTAACAGAATGCTTCCTGTTTTGTGGGTTGATGTTGTTCCCTTGTTCATGTATCTTACGTCTGCAGATGGCCATGAAGGATGATTGTAAACAGACATTGTAGTTAGTACTGCAGGAGGCATGGGGTTACAGACATCTGATTGTCTCACTAACTTCATCCCTAGGTGATAATGGACCTGGTGACATGCGTATGGTTCTTATGCTGCATCTAATTTTAGCTTTCTGAGAAACATACGTAATGCCACATATTATTTTTTCCACCAACAATGCACATTTGTAAGTGAACTAAAAGCAGATTAAGTGAGCCATATCACATTCTCTCTCTACTAATTTTTTTTCAATGAACAAATGAAGCCAGCAGGTGCGGCTCAGCAGTGTGCACAGCTTCCTGTAATCTGCTTCCACAACAAAGCTGACTCAGAGGGACTCACCACTTGCGTGAATGGGTGGACACTTTTTAAGTAAGATTTTAGAAAAAAATAAACCCTAATCAATTCTATTTTACAGACTCAGTCATGTTAAACATTCATAAAATCAATGCTGTAAGCCCTGACAGCAATATATTTTATTTCAATCAGTGTCCTAGTCTATAACGTACACCTCAAGTGAAAAATAAAAATGTCCCATTAGTACTTTCAAGGGCAGCACCCTTATTGACATGCCTAGCTCAATACGAAAGGATAAGATGGACACTTTTCTTTTCATCTATGGATATTGAAAATATGCATAAATTAACTAAATGGGGCAGGGTGCTTTTTTGAGACCCAGGCTGTTGCTGTATCTGCTCCAACTTTTCATTTTTCTAAGCATTTCCGGTTGTTCATGCAGTATTAGATCCGTGTGGAGAGTTATCACAACATTGTTTTTACTAGTGTCTGTAATGACTTAACTGTGATGTAGCCTTTGAATAGGTAGTGCCTCCAAAAGGGAACATATAGCAAGCTAAAACGTGCTTCACAACCTGTGGAAATAGCAAGTCAATAGAGGTAATACCTGGAAAAAGCCATAAGGGAACCAAATAGTGCTGATTCTCTAGTCTTGGAAGAGCAGCTTCTATAACTATCTCATACACAGACTACTCAATTTATGGTATTTTGTTATAGCAAACTAAAGTAGGCTCATCCATATCCAGTTCCCTCAACTGATGTGTTCGGCTGGGTAGTTGGCTATCAGCAGAATAATATCCAGCCATTCTGAATTGCCTTAGAATGACCTGGATTTGACATTTGTAAGTCCCATGTTCTTGGAAACAATTCAGCAGCCAGGTAAAACTTGTTCCATCATACTGAAAGGTACCCTGCCTGGTTTAGTAATGACATCCTAAGTCAATGGTTCTCATCATCCCTATTGTTACAACCCTTTAATACAGTTCCGCGTGTTTTGGTGATCCCCAACCATAAAATTCATAACTAACTTTGCCACTGTTACAGTTGTAATGTAAATATCTAATATGTAGGGTATCTAAAATGTGACCCCTGTGAAAAGGTCAGTCCACCCAGAAGGGGTCGTGACCCTCAGATTGAGAACCACTGTTCTAAAGAGACAGGTGGGAAGATATCCTGTTTAAGTTACCTGGAACTGGTGAGAGATGAGATTTTGGAATTTCATTGGTGTATATAACTCATAGAAAGGATGTGAATTTAATAATAATTGTGATTGATTAAGAGGCTCCTGTGGGATACATGCTGAGAATTAGGGAAAGGTTTTATATCTGGGGAGAGGGACATGCACCTTGATTTTCTATGGCATGTCTATTTCTGGACTTGTGGACCCTTCCCATCAGCTCTCCAAAGGGCCAAAGTTCCTCTAACAATAGGAATAAAGCAAGCTGTCATTTTGATGCCCTGTTACAAAAGGCAACTCTCCCTATAGTGCTCATGAGAATGTCCTGACTGTTACAATTTCTATTTCCCCGCAATCCACGTTCAGTTTTATGTTTTCACTGTTTCAGTTGAGAAGTGAGGAATGATTCCTTCCCTGTGAGATATTAAAATAAAGTGGCTTTGCCTTTAGTATTATTCTGTGGAAGGGTAGGCTCAGGGATGTAGTCGTTGAGGTGCAGTCTCATATTAGATTGTATCATTTCGATGCAATAAGGCTCTTCACAGCATTTTAAACACTTACCATGCTCTTCAGCAACACGGAATACATCAATGTTATGTCTGCTGAGGTTACGATTGCCAAGCCACTAGAATTCACAAGGGGCATATATCTTCTTTGCAATAAAGACCATAGTCCTGATCTAATCTTATTTTTAAAGCATTAGCAGTCAATAAACCAGTTACCACTAAAAAGGTAAGAGTCAGCTTTGTCTGGGTAAGAAAAATAAAAAAAAAAAACCCAAAAAACAACAAGCAAAAACAAAACATAGCTCTTGTGTGTCCTCAGGTACAGTGTAAAACCGTGCAAGCAATGGTTCTCTTCTGCTTTGACACGCTCAAAATGTTTGCTTGTTATTGTTGTTGTTGTTTTTATAAAAAGGAAAAGTGGCAAATGAAATCACTCTTTGATCAGACAGAACACTTCATGCAGTCATCGTGCCACGCACCATTCATTCTATTTCCAGGAACCTCTCGAGTGCTCTTTAAATCCTGAGTACACACTTTGCTGGAGAGAGAAAGAGCATAGAGAAGATGGGGTGGGGGGGGGCACAATCACAGGCAATATCTTTTCAAAGATTGCAATGTAACATGCTAATGAAAATGGTGGGCTTTTTTCTGTAATGTGATTTTTTAGTTCAATTAGTAAAAAAATAACAGCCTCTCCAATCTCCATTTGAAAGTAACTTGACTGGGATTGGCTTTGGGTGGGCATTTTTATCTTCATAGTTCTAAGCTAAGAGACTGCAGTCTTTCTTTGCTATGCCCATCTCAGTACAGCTAGAAAGTTGAGCTTGAGGGGAGCAGCAAAGCGGCCTTTTGTTTTCTACCATGCTTTCCAACTTTTGCCAAAACACATCCATTGTGTTTAGCTGTAGGCATGCATCATGCCAATGGTGACATGGGCATTGGCTTTATCTACCATATCACACTCTTCTCCCTTCCTGCTTCTTTACTTTGCTTCTGTTTTAGTTCTTTATTGTACTTGATCAGATTTAAGTGCCCTCACAGCTGCCCATTTATAGATACATCCTTGATAGAACAACTTGTATATCTCAATTATCTTATCTTGTCAGTTCAAAACCATAGCAACTGCTCCAGAAGGAATGATATTATCTAAGTCAAATTTGAGTAATCATGCCTAAGAACACAGATTCACATTCCCCCGAATAACAGGTTTTATGATGGTAGAGGTAGCATGGACTTTTCCAATCAAAGGAAATAAGTTCATAAATCCATGAGTTTATCAAATGCGTTCATGGGGCATCAATAGGTGTCTTACAGCAAAGTGGAGAAAACTTTAGCTATGTGTTGCTCAAGTTATTACATTCAACAAACTTTGCTTAATAACCATGAGAAAGTAGGACAGGAGGGGCTTGCTAATAGTGGATTATTAAAGAATTTTGCTTATAGATCTATTGCAAAGGTCCAATTAGTCATTCAATACAGACATGATTTTTAAAACACTTTTGCCTCACACCATGCAAACTTCTAGATGACTTTAATATTAGAAAATGCACTATGCCAATAACAAATAGGTATAGTACTTTATCTATGTAGGTTCCTGGGATGGAACTTGGGTCCCCAAGGTTATATGCCAAACATCAGCTCTGTGGCCACTTTAAATGTTATCTACATTGTAAGTTGTAGTGCTGAGTAAATTATCTCTTAACAAGAATAGTATTATTAATATAGCTAATAATTATAATCCTGATAGTATTGTGACTATTATTTTATCATTGTTATGAAATGAAAATTTTCAATAATCCTAGTGATAGTTTGAAACCCTTGAGACGTCGACTGAAACACTGACTACAGTCAAACACAGTAAATATATGTTATATCCTTAAATCTGAGAATTGCTATTGCCATCTGTGGATACAAGTGGGCAAGTCTGAATTTAGATCTCAAAAAATTCAATCAACTTATGATGCTTTTCAAAATACCTGTAGCTAAAACATTTATTTCTGACCAATTGATTTATAATCCTGTCAATGCTGTTAATATAAATCTTATTGTCCACATCAGGCACCCTCTCTCTCTAAAGAGAATATTGCTACAATCCCTTCTGAAGAAGATTCTACATTATTTTCTTAGTTTCCTTAATGTCTTTCAACTGTAAAAGGGTTACTGAAGCAGGACTCATGATGTGTGGTGGTGACTTACTTAGACTCTGAATTTCACATATATGTGTTCTTCCTCCAGGAAATAATTTCAGTACTAAAGAAAAAAAATGATATGAACAAACTTCCTGTGAATGATCATAGTAGATGCACTGTAATTTATTTTTCACTGATATAATCATAGCCAAATACACACACACACACACACACACACACTTGCCTTTTACACAGTCTATTGTCCACATATATTCCCTGTAGGTTCCAAGGTACACACACACACGGAACCTAAGAGAAACATCTTATCCTTACATTTTTAGCAATGGAATTGGGTGGAGTCCGATCAAATAAAGTGATAGTGACCAGAGATTGATGAGACAGTGGTGTGTTCAGCTGGATTTGATTTTTGTCAATGTTGAGCATTTATATAGTCATATTAAAGCAACTAGATTTGCTTTGTAGAGCTCTGCAGAAGACACATCTATTTGTACGACCTGACACATATTTCTTAATAGACACGAATGCTAAAGTTGGCAGACAGAGGAGAATGTAAGATGCTATATAACTTTCTATGAACAGAGACAGGTACAGAAATTCTGTAATACAGGATATGAAACAACTCCGGTCACTCAGCTTCTCAAGACAGCTGGTATTAAAGGCCCCAGATAACGTCCTCCTTACTAATCACACAAGCATGCATTTTAAAAATTTAGTTTACACTGTCTATATACAAACTGAGGAAAAACAATAATACCAGTAATTGATTGTACTTATCAATCCTTTATCTGTTTCTTGAAAACATCAATTCTATGGAGGAAAAATGAGAATTTCCTCTTGATGATTTTACTCTCAAAGCTCGATATTCATCAGAGATATATTACAAATCAATCTTGAAAAATAGAGAATCTGCCTTTGTTAAGTAAGCATATGTGTCTTCTAAGAACACACTTTATTTTTTAAGTGATTTCAAGCTTCAATCCAAGATTGCGTATTTTTTTTTTGTCCTCTTTCTTCAAGACCAAGACAATAAAAGAGCAACTAAATTGCATTTACTTCCGTTGTTATGTCATTCAGGGAGATGTTTTCTTTTTCTTCTCTCTTACAATAGATATTTCAAGATGCAAACTGCTCCATTTTGCTTTTAAATAACCCAGGCATTATAATTAAAATTCCCTTGTGGTTTTTTTTTAAATAATTAGTTACTCGAGGAGTTGTTTCTATGAGTTCCCTTCCAGAATCCCTCCCATTACAATGAGTTATGAAATAATTAGGGGAAGCATATTATGGTAAGAGAAGCTAGAAAGGGCCTTTTGTGAAATGATAACCTGACCTTTCCATGCTTGCTTAAAAGGAAACAGGAGAAAAGCTTGTCTGACGGGAAGGAGAATAAAATACATTGCCTCAGGTCACTCAAATGTTATATAAAGAAAACAGCAAGGAAATATGCTCATATTCGTTTTCTCTACGGGAACAAATATAAGAATCTTGCCTAGAAGGTCAAGTTCATTCACTGAAGCAGTTTGGAAAATGGATCCCTGGGCCCTGGAATCTCTGAAAAAGTCTATTTTAGGAAGGTTCAGTTAAGGAGTAAACCTTCCATTTGTCACTCACAGGCGTGCTGTTTACTGTCCATTGACGAGCAGGGAAATAAATTTGTCTGATTCTATAATTTTTAACATCTCTAATTATCCCCAATTTACCTAAATACTCTCACTAGTTTGTGCTTAAAACATAAAAGAGAAAGACCATGAATGAAATTATTTTGTGTGTACTAGTCTACAGGTTTTAAATTATTATCATTATTGCCAAGTAAACCTTGTATAATTGCTGATATTGCCCTCAACTTAAATAATTGAACTTTAAAGAGGATTTTATGTTTCTCAATTAGCCATGGTAATAAGTTAGAATCAAAACATATTCCTGAGAGGCTGGGCAGATCTCCTCCAGTAGAAAAATGGAGGCTGAGAAGTTCCTAGGTCTTTCACTGTAGAGTTAACAAAATGAAATTAAATATCCACCAGTCTTTACCTATCTTAGCATTGCTATGAATTCTAATTCATGTGGCAATGCTAATTATGAATTACTCATCCAAATTTAATCTGCCTCGGAAGAATGGTGTGCTTCTTCGTGTTTCCTGTGACGGCGTGGTCTTTGCTGGTGTTCTAATGGAAAGGGTGAACTAGCTAAAATAAGTCAGGTGATAATAACCACACGTTTTTCTTTCCTATTCACATCTTCAAGACTTATCACGGATGTGGTACTCATCTCTCACAGGGTTTGTGATATCCCTGTGTCTATTACAGAGGCTTATGCCCCTGCAACAAAGGACATATTGATATGAGAATAAAAATGTCATGTTTGCTTAAGGAAAGTCTTACCTCGCACATGAGCCTTGCCAATGAAAGAGTTGAGGATCCATGTATGGGAGCCTGTGTCTGTGCTTTCTGCTGCATTTATGAAAGGAATGAATGAGGGTCAGGAAATATGATCTGGAAAATAGCTCGTGTATGATGACGATAAACTAGAAGGCCCTCGGCACATCCTGCTTCTTCAGAGACTTCCTATATCTCCTCCCAAGATATGGGTTCACACAGCCATTTCGTGGAGATCTTACCACGCGCATTTGCAGAGTTAGATGACACCAGTTTCACAGAGGAACTGTGGAATGTGAGCGCTTGGCTTGCAAAGCGCCTTATGTTGTGGTGCTATTTCTTGTGAACCACCTCTGATTATCCTAAGCAACACAACTGTACATCTTTACCTCTCTATTTAAAATTCAGTAGTTAGAGAAGAGCATTTTTATGCTTTTATAAATCAGGATCTGGCATTGAGATTTTTATGACAAATATTAGCAATTCAACAAAATTACGTGGAGATCTTTGAATGTGAAGGTATTTGTTTTTATGACATATAAAATTTTTTCCACACAATAACAAGCCACTCAAACCTAGAAAATGCTCTACAAGTAGAAGAATAAACAGGAAGCGACTGTGGGCAATATCAGTGTGCAGAGTACCAAAGTCATCTCATTTTTCTTTTGTCATGATGAACCAGAAAGAGCCTGAAGACCAAGCATAAACACAGTTACACACTTATTTATTTCCTATCAGAGTCAATAATGTATATGTTTGAAAATGCTGAGTAAAAGTAATAAGTATAATTACTCATGGCTCCTAAAATTATTATCTTAATAGTCCCCTTATTAATTTATATCTGTATCTATGTAATCTATAGTAATAAAAGTAATTGGTCACTTGTCCCATAATAATTAAATATGCCTTCTATTAGAGGAGAGAGAATAATTGAAGCTGAGTCCCTGTGACCCCTGAAGCCACTGCATGTTCTTATTACAGCGACCAACTTGACTTGAATATGGATTCGTGAGGTTAGCACAAAACAGAAACAAAATTACACATTTTTCATAGCAATAAAATAACCATACAAGGTTTTGTATGATCTACTTCCTTTATTGTATGCTGAGACTAAGTATACATAGACATACATGTAGGCACACACAAGGTTTTGATTCTTACAGATACAATCAACAATTCTTTCAAAGGTTCCATAAACCTTAGCTAGTACCAGAGGTCAGAGCAGTTTTCTTTTACTTAAAAGACTTGCTTTGAAAACCTTCCAAATATCCAACGAGCATCCTTTTGCACTGAATTTATTTCAGTTTCTTGATGTAGGATTTTTCTCTACATAAAACTTTTATATGAAGGCACTGGATAAAGTGGATCATACAGAGCTATGGGGCTCTCTGCTTGAAGGTAGCTAAATTCTGACATTATTTCCCAGAACACCAGGACTCCTTCAGACGAATCATAGAGTAAATGCAATTTCAGAGTTTGATAGACATCAGCATGCTGTGTGTATATGAGGTGCTTGCTGTCTTGTCTCCCTTCATGCTCACCAGATTATTAGGTTGGCACAATATGTTTTTAACCTAATTCAGCCTCAACCAAATCTATGTGGCCATCAATACAGAACAGACATTTCCCACTTACTTGCCTTTCTGTCTCTGTCTCTGTATCAGTCTCTGTCTCTCTGTCTCTTTGTTTCTCTGTCTCTCTGTCTCTCTCTGTGTCTTCTTCCCTCCCTCCTTCCCTCCCTTCCTCCTTCCCTCTATAACTTAAATCTAGTGATGAACACCACAGTCACAAAACTCATCATTTGATTTATAACCTCTGGACTGTTGTTCTATTCCACCTATTTCTAAACAACAACAACAACAAAAATGGTTTTTACAGAAAAGAAAATAAGGGTTGTTGTAACCCTAGGGCTCTACCACCTTTACAAAAAGGCCACTCCTGGGGTTCATTTATAGTGATTCTACCTGGAACACTTCATCAACACAAAACCCATTCTAGGGAACAATGTTAAAGATTAAAGCTAGCTATACAGATTCAACCTTAAGCCTCAGCCATAATTGATTTTATTGCATTGGATTTTTGTGGACCATCTTTGAAAGGGAATTTAACTCTAAAGCCTAAACTATGATAAGAGAAATAAGAAGGTATTTTTTTTTTAAATCCAGACACTCTCTGTTAGGTCTATTGGTGTATTGGGCACATTATAGCCCAACATTATAGCTGTTTCTCGATGATCATGGTCATTAGAATCCTGCACAAGAGATCCCCTCACTTGAAGGACATAAGAGAAGATGACACGCATGGACACCTTGAGCTTACTCCCATATTCTCATGACTCATTTCTGGATTTCGCATTATAGTGAGAAATGGTCTATATACTAAGTAATTCTTTCTTTAAAATGCAAGATTCCATTCTTACTATACTGTTCACAGAATTATGAAACCATCACCACTCTCTGGTTGTGCAAAACTGTCTCACTTTCATTTTTTCCTTTAGCTACTTCCTAGAAAACACTAATACAACTTGTCTTTATTGATTACTTTTAACATAAAACTTTATTTTAACACAAAATATTGTTTTTTGGCCCATTTTCTTACTTTGTGATGTATCTTGAAGCTATCTCTATGTTTTCTTTTATACATCTACATTTTGATTGTTATACAATAGTCTATAATTTGCCATTCATACACCAAATATTTTGCTTCTAATTTTCAATGGCACTTCAATGTGTGTTTTTGTATTTAGTGGAATTTCAAGTATGAATATATTTGATAAGCTCTCTAGAAAAATTTATAGAAAAGCAATCACTGAGTCAGAACATGAACATATAAATTGACCATGGCGAGCCCAAGATCCTCTGTTCATCTGTTCATCTGCACTTAAATATCAGAAGCTAGAATTTAGTTTAAAACCATCAAATAACCAAAAATAAAGCTGGTTTCTCCTTAACTTGCAAAGTTCAACAAAGTCTGCTGCATAGTTCAAAAGGAGGGAGGATGGATTGAAACTGTCAAAACTTCCACAAATATTCATTTGTTGGAGAAAACCTTGTATACAACAGATTGTAGCACAGAGTACTATGGTTCGTACAAAGTAGTCCCTGCTTTGTGTGAAAGGAGACGTCTACAACTATCACTCCATGGATGGGTGTGAGATAGAACCGGCTCTTAGGTCAGCACTGAAAATGTTAAACTCCATGTCCCTGACACATGACAGTGTGCCACATTAGCACATGACAGAAGAGGAACACTTGCTGGTGGGTTAAAGGCCATTAGAAGTCTGGCCTGTGCCTATATCTTTGGATTTATGTAAAATAACATCAGTTTTAAAGAAAGGGGCTAAGCTCATGATTGTGCTGTCTTATGTATTTATATATTTGTTTTGTATGTTTTCTTTTCTCATCTCTCTTGCTAACACTTAAGTTTTTAAAAAAGAAAATTCTTATGATCTGCTTTCAGGTATCTTTAGCCCATATGTTAGGAGACATTCTAACCTCTTTTGCTGTCTATAACTTGTCAAAGTACAGAGCATACACCACTGTATCTCCATAATGTAACTGCACACATACACATTTTCTGCAGCTGGTCAATGACTTAATTAAAGAAAAAGTGGGGCACCTGCTTTAGCTTCCATGGGTGTCAATCTTTTACAAACTTCATTAGCTGAATGGAGTGATGCAATAGTTAGGAGTGCCCAGAGACAGCCATGACGTGGAGCCTATTCACAGAGGTTTACTACCTCTGTGAATGTAAGCCATGTGTGGCTTAGTTTCTCCAACTAGACAGTGGAGTAGAGGGCAGTGGATTTATCCTGCAAGGATGTTGTAACCACAACCTTGTAATACTTAGCAGAGAGGCTAGAAAGCAATAGGAACACAATAATGAACAATTCTGTTTTAGGTCAAGATTTAATGTAGTGTAATTCTCTAGAAGGATCTAAGATAAGAGAAACTCACAATGAAATAGTCTTTTCCTGTGGGGAGGGGGAGCCAAAAGACTTGCTGTCTTGTTCTCTGTGGGCATGTGATCTATCTCTCATGTATAGGCCGTCAGTTCCTGCCCAAATGAGTCCTGTGCAGAAAATTGAGCTTTTTGTGGCCAGGATTCTCCAGAATCAGCACATCTCCCTTGTCCATCAAACTTAATAAAATAATAGTATGTTAGAAAATACATGTCAAATACTCAGAGCTTGATTTCATTTGATCATTTGCAAGTACACTCCTTCTCCCTCCGCAATACTGAGATGTAGAATTTGTGGAGGCATTGAAATGTTGTCTCTGTACTAGCATGACAAGAGTCCCTTTTCCTTCCAGAAAGGCATGAACTGCATTTGAGCCAATTTGCCAGCTGGCTGTTCTTTCACACATCATGCATGCAAATGGTCATTAAAGACAGAAGATATTCCTTAGATTTAGAGACTCAGTCTAATTTAACAGCTATAGGTTCATATACATCTTGATTAGTTACAACTGACTTAGGAAATCATCCCTCACTTTCTGCTATTGTTAAAACACTCAAGCTGTAGCCCTAGTTTTTCAGGGGGTCTAAATGTATTTCTTCCAACAAAGCTATCTTCCCCCACCCCCTCAGATTTGTACAAATATCTATAATGGGAATGTTTCTTTTTAAAAAGGCTTTTTTTTTTTTTTTTTTTTTTTTGAAAATGCTTTTCCTAGAAAGCATTTTAATGATCAGCATTATTTATGTAGACCATATAATTATGCAAACAACTTGAGCCTTTTCCTCCCAGAACTCTTATAACTTCGCAAGCCTTCAGAAAATGTGAATAAGATTGCAAGATAATGCCCCAATACGTGTTTTTAGTGCTTTGGAAAGAAACCGTGAGTGCAGAGTTGAGAATGTGTGTGGTCGGTGCTGTGACAATAACAAGGATGTTTATAAAGGAAGCAGCATGGCAAATGCTAACACATGGTGGAGGAGGGAAGCAATTTGGTGAAGTGAAAGACGCTAAATGTTTTAATTTTCTTCCTTGCCAGTAAAATCTTGTAAAACACGGTGACATATTAAATTTTGTATACAACAGTGGCTCCAAGAGCCTGTCAACATTTTCATTATGAACTCTATTTCCAGAACTTTATAGCTCGGCTTCAGGAATTCACTCTGCCCCAACATTTGAAGTGCAAGGTCGTACCTGGGGAACATGTGTTTCATGTGTTTTAAAAATTATGAGTTGAAGCATTTCTCATTTATACAGAGTAACCTTTCCATTCATTTCTTAGCTTTTCTGCTTCAAGAACTGCTTGCAGGCAGACTTATGAGAGGCAGGTGATGAATAAGGGAAATCTAAAAGTCTGGTCAATATATTCTGGCCTGTGGCCTTTACTTACTGAGTCTCAGGGTCCTACTTATCACTCAGCCAATCATAGAGAATATAGAGTCCATTACACTGCCCTCATCATTTTGGACTAAACTGTTTCACCTGAGGTATAGACTGAACCAAATATCTGTAAACATGACCCTGATTGACTGGAGATTTCTTAGTCTCCAGTCTGTTTGTTTTAATACGTTTATTGTTTTGTGGAAGCCAGAAGACATTTTTCTAAAGGTTCGCAGTGTTTTCTCCAACCTTTCTGTTTTGATCTCTCTCTCTCTCCTCTTCAATCTCTCTCTCTCTCTCTCTCTCTCTCTCTCTCTCTCTCTCTCTCTCTCTCTTCTCTCTTCTCTCTTCTCTCTCTTCTCTCTCTCCCATCTCTCTCCCATCTCTCTCCCCTTTCTTTCTCTACCCCTTCTCTCTCTGTGCATATACATATTTGCAAAGATGGATATTTCTCCCATATCCCTCCAATTCAGTACATTGTAGGTTTTAACATCAATATTAATAATGTAGACACCCTCCTAATGCATTATATTCTTGACTGTCTACAGCTAAGTCTAAAAAATTACTTTTGTCAAAGTTACAATTAAAGAAGGAGGGGAATAAAAAGATAATGGAAAAGAATCCGAAACAACATCAGGCTTTGGAATGTCTACATGCTGGGCTACCTAAAATGTGTTCCCAAAAGGATGGAATACAGACAGTTTGTAAACAGTAGGTAGTCCCTCAGTGAAGAGAAGGACTTGCATCATCAGCTCTAGGTGATTTCAAGAGATATCTAGAAACTGACATTTTTGGTGTATATTTAGTGTTATTGCACATGCACAATATTATATTACTTTTAGATGTGGCTGTCAAATCCATTTTAAAGTGTGAGAAAATTCATAAGATAATCCTCAGACTTCTTTGCAACATATGAAGACCAGCATTTTGCCCCATACTGAAAAGACAGTATTAATATTCCCCATTACCAACTGTAAATCAAATAATTAAATAATTTCCTTCCTAACAAACAATCACACCTGCTAGGTTCGGACCTAAGTTTCAGGTTCTACCTCTTTTTTTCCATTCATACTTTTCTATATACAGACACATTATTTATCTTTATATTTTTCTACCAGGAATATATAATGCCTGCCTTTTAAGTGACTTATATTTTTTCATGAAACTATTAGGATATAAAATCTTACAAATAAAAAGAAGCGAAAGTGTGCAGATGTTGGCGTTCTTAGTATTCTCTAAATTCAATGTGAGAAAAGTAGACTAAGATGTAACTGATTTCTTTAGAGTTTCTCTTTCAACTTGTTGCCTCCTCTTTCTCTGCCTTCCTTCATGTTGGCCCCATAAAGGAGATAGCATCCAATCCAGCCAGCTGCCCAGCTGGGTGAACAGAAGACATATGCTTTCACTGTCACTGACCATTTTTCTAATCAGGTAGCAAGGTTTGCCTAGCTTCTACAAAATTCTTTATCTACTATTTCCAAAGATTTAAAAATATGTTATTATTATAAAATATATCTACATATTAAGATAATGTAGCAAAATATGTCATATGTATAGAATATGTAATCACTTCCTTAGACTTTTCTCATTAGTTTGGAATGTTGTGACATTTGTACTAGAGAGTTGTAACTATCTCTGCCTTTCTAAATGTGCTAACTCATCAGCTTCCTCAATATTCCTTTGGCATCTCCAATGATCACAAACATCACAATATCTTCTTACATGAGGACTAGTATTTTAGCTTCTGTAAAGGAATGAGAAGTGTTCTTTGCCTTTCTATATCTTACTTATTTCAATTTTTGTGATGCCCTCCATTAACATCCATGCTGACATACTGTCTTTCTATGACTGAAATATAGTCCATATGTATGTGTATATGTTTTTTTCTTTAGATGTTCATTCATTGATGGGCACCATAGTTTGTTCCGTATTTTGGCTCTTATAAACATTGAGATGCTAGATGTGCAAATGTGGGTATTTATTTGATGAAATGATTTCAATTTTAGTGTGGAATAGAATAGATAGATTACATGGCAGTTCTGTTTTTAGTTTCCTAAGGAATCCCTGTAATAATTTCTAAGTATAAATGTGTAATCTCTCTAACAGATTATGCATTATCCTTTCTATGAATCCTCATCAGACAATGTAATTTTCTGTCTTTTTGTTAATAATCATTTTCACAATAGTGAGATGATAGGTCATTGTGTTCTTGAGTTGCACCTTCCCATTAATTGATTATATTTAGTACTTTTGTCTATATGTATTGGTCATTATGTGTCTCCTTTTGAGAAACAACTATTTAGAATTTCAGCCTACTTATAATCATATTATTCCTCTTCTATAGTCTTCTTATATTTTTTGGCTGTTGAGTTAATTAAACAATTGTGTATATGAACTCTTGGCCAATAATTTTGCAAATATCTTGACATAATCAGTGCTTAATTCTATGAGTGGTTTCCCTGATGCATGGAATTAGTGTGGTGGGATTGCCTCTGACTATTGTCTACCATTGTCCAGGCTTATAAAGTATCATCCAAGATGTGCACACCTACACCAATCAATGTCTTGAGGTTTCCTGATAATTTCTTATTGTATTCATTTTATAGTTTTTATATTTTGTAGAGATTAAATTTATCTTCATTCAATTTAATTTTGATATTAAAATTATAATATAATTACATTTCTACTTTCCTTTCCTCTTTCTGAGCCCTCCCATATAATGCTCTCCAGTCTCCTTCAAATTATGATTTCTTTTTTCATTGTTAATTCATTCAAACACATGCATGGACATACATACAGACACCACACACACACACACACACACACACACACACACATACACACAGACACACACACATCTTTCGAAATATAACCTCTTCCATCCATATAATGTTACTGGTATGTTTGTTTATAAAATAAAAGCTAAGAATTGATATTCAATTTCAATAATAAGTCTGGCACACTTGCCAAATCACCAGGTGATAAACACAGGCATTTTTCTGAGCTCTACCTTCTGTTCTGCTGGTCTAGGTGCTGAGATTTAGTCAGAATTGCTATTTTTTTTTTTTTTACAACTTTGGGGTATGTTTTAAAGTTAGATGCTTTGATGTTTTCAACTAAGTTATATATCTTGTTCTTTTTTTTTAGTATGCATGACTTTTAGATTTTTAAAATATTTTCTGTGAAGAATGTCATTTATATTTTTAATAAGGGCTATAACAAATATGGAGGTAGCTTTGTAGTTTTTTTTTTTTTTAATTCTTTGGTTGTTAGATTAGTTGGTTTTCTTTTTAAATCACTTATTGTAAGGAAAAATTTAGGTTCTCAATAAATTTGAGCATAGTTACAGAATATCTCTTTATAACCCCTGCTCCACTATGTCCAACTCTCCCTACTATTAATCTTCTACAACAGAGATTATATTTGTTATAACACCATTGCTGCCCATAGTTCACCTTAGGATTATCTCAGTTTAACATTCTGCATGGTTTGGCAAATATGCGAAACTCTTAATTTTGTCAAATATTAACAAAGCTGTTATCAAAATTATGTATAAGGTTTGGGGTACATATATGTTTACTGGGTATTTATTTTACTGGGTATTTATTTGTATTGATTTTTTGTTTTATTTTATTTGTTTGCTTTTTAGAGTTGAGAAAGGTCATGGTATTGTCTAACTCACTATGCAACCTTGAACTTTGGGTCTCTTGCCTCTGCTTTCCATATCTGGGTTTACTGGCATGCACTACCATACCTAGGTTATATGTGCTGGTCTATATTCCTATTCATGAACAGACAGTATACTTTGAGTTTAGTAAATACCAAAGGGCATGATCCCTTCTGTGTGGTGGGAGTATATTTAGTTTTACAAGAATAAGAGTGGAGTAGCATGAAGTCATTGTGATTATAATTTTTAATTCCCTAATGACAAATAAACCATCTTTCTATAGACATTTTACCATATGCCCATCACCCAAGTTCAAGTGTCTATTCTCATTGTGTAAATAGACATTTTTATTTTCTTATGGTTAAATTTTAAAAATTTTTGTGTACTTAAAATAAGGCTGGGGATCCCAGGGTTCCTCCAGCTGGAAGTTGGGCCCAGCTGCTCATTAACTAAAAGCCTCTCCCTGGCTCCTCAAGGTTCCTCATGGCGGCGCAGCAACAACACAGGAGGAAGTCCTTGGGTTTCCAAAACCGGTTTATTCACATGGCAGAGAGTGGATGGATCTGATGCATACCCCCTAAAACCTGGATCGACCTGAGTTAAAAAGGGGAGGGGAGAAAGGGGGGAGGGGCTGGGGAGGAATGTTTAATCAGCTCCACCTCTGGCCTTCAGGTACCTCATTAGTATGTAAATCTCTCTAGGGCCTGTTCACTCCCTCCACCTGTGTACATGACTGAAGGGTGACAGTGGAATGGAGATTAGACCTCGGGTTAGGCCCGACAAATAGACATTTTTATTTTCTTATGGTTAAATTTTAAAAATTTCTGTGTACTTCTCTGAAATAGTCCTTCAACAACTGTATTGTATGCATACATTTCCTACCAAACTAGTCTTGTTCCCTTTCTGATTTCCCATAGCAGAAAGTTTTCCATTTTAAAGAAGTTTGACCTACTAAAACTTTCATTCATGGGTTGTATGTATCACTGATGTTGTGTCTACATCCAAAGCCACTACAATTTCCTCACTTGTTTTCTTCTAGGATTTTTATAATTTTCTTTTATTAGAAGGTCTATGGTTTTTTTGATTGAATTTCAGTGAAGAGTCTGCGAACTCAGTCTAAATTAACTATTGATGTTTTATTTTGACACAAAGCTTTACTATGTAACCTGAGCTGTCTTTAAACTTATAACAATCTTCCTGTCTTGGCCTTCCAAGAGCTACGATTACAGGTAGGCATACCTAGAAACACATTGCATTTGCTTCATGCTTGGCTATCCAAGTGTTTCAGCATCAAATGTTGGAAAAAGCATCTTTCTTGATGCTACTCCTATTGTTCCTTTGGCAAGGACCAGGAAAGTATTTAAAAAACAATGAGTGGCTTTATCTTTTTTCTACATCAATTGCTGCCATCAGAACAGAAGCTGACATCTTTTTCCAAATCTCCTACAATAGTGTATTAATTAACTTGCACTCTATTTCCTACACACAATCCAGAACTGATTTATTGTTTCAAATATCAAATGTATTGTATGATTGCCTGTTTCTGAAACAAATATAAATCTTTGATGTAATCTAAAGGGGCTGCATAATCTTTCTTTCTACTACCACATGCCCTCCTTTTTCTCCTTTCTCTGCAGACAAATTCACTCATGTCCATCTCTTCAAAGGTTCCAACTGTAATGGAGATTTTCTTTCATCTTCTTCAACACACCTCACTTTTTTTTTTCTGTATCCAGTCTTGGAATACAGAATTTGTTACATCTCCTGGAGAGGCTTAGTCCACTCCACTGTCTCTGATAGCTCCTTTGTTCCTTTGTTTAAAGTATTATGTCCATTTAACCATTTACTAAATAGTCTACACTGATTTGTAGTTTTGAAGTATCAACAGTAAATAATGATGATTCCCTTTCCCCACATCTTTTCCAGCAACTGTTTTTAGGCCTTTGTTGACTTTTGTCATATTACCTGTGGTAAAATGAACTCTCAAAGCTTTTTTGAGTTTTGAATTCCCTAATTGCTAAAGACAATTAAGATTTTTGAGATATCTTTTAGCTACTTTTTTCCCTTCTTTTGAGAATTAGCTGTTCACAAAGATGTTAGTTTTCTCACATCTGCTTAGCTCCATCCAAGTGTCCCCCAGAATGGGAGAAACTACAGGACTTTTGTATTCACAGGAGCATATAGTGACCACATGTGAGTGTCCTGCTTGTGTGGTAGATAATGACTAACCGAAATCACCAATTGAGGTGGGAAGAGAACTGCAGAACAAGAAGCCTGAAGATTTACTTTATAATTACTGAAGTATCTACCTCTCTCTATTTATCTTGGGCTCAAGTAATCTAATTACTATCTAAAAGATTTACATCAGCATTTAGGTCTAGTCTAGAGAGCAGAGATTGTGAGAGTCATAGAAACCCGTATTTTGAAAAAAAAGGTAAATGGCAGGAATTCATACTCATATTAATTAAATGCAGATCATTAAAAGATTCCTCATTTGCCTTCCTTTTCCATGCTTCAGGGACCTATAATCCAGGGATTATTTGTATTCCAGGGCAGACATACCCAGGAAGATAAGACACACAGTCATTGTGCCTGACCTTTCCTTCCTTCCGGGACTCTACAGAGAAAGCTAGTGGCTTTCATCTTTTGTGTTTAAGGGATACTCTGCTTTTTCATTCAGAAATCAGATTTTAAATGCTCTGAAGTTTACTTCCCAGACTTATAGGGACCATTGCAGTCATTTCCTCCAGGAGGAATCCTGGGGTAGCCTGGTGCCTGCTGCGTAATGAACACAGGCAGTATGTACAAAAATGATCTGGCATAAGCAGGATAAATTACTATATGCCTCATGGTTATGGGCAGTAAAAAAAGAGTTTTCATCCTCATAAAAAAAGTTCAGACTAGGACTAAGTGTATAATGTAAGTATTATTCAGTTCTACTCTTTTTAAAACTACAAATTAAAATTAAAAGCAGTATGACTGACTGAGCTGCTTGCTAACAGTGGCAGTTCCTTTAGTGTGCTCTCCTTGATATCATTCAGAGTTACTTTCCAGTGTTTCAAGATAGTCTTGATTTTCCTCATTATCTAAAGGTGGCCATAAAAGTTGGGAACTCCCATTACCTAGAAACACAGGTGATTTAATCTTCAGAACCAAAAGCTACTATGGATCATTACTGTTTCATCAAGTGAAGATACACACACTGTATAGAAAGTTTTCTCCCAAACCTTATGTATTTTACTTTACTTATTTAAGGGAGATTGAAATGTTTTTAATATCAAAAGCCTCTTATAATATTAATCAGGTTTTACCCCACTGTTTCTCTAGTCTCTTCCAATATTTAACTAACTTCTTTGTTCCATATTTTTTAAAATTGCCATGCAATAGAATCATCCTTGTGCTGTGAGCCTGCCTAGCCTGGAATGAGTTAAGAGAGACAGAGTTATATACAGGTACAGCTTCAGAGACTGATGGCCTCTGGACATTCTAGGTCTCCAACTTTACTGAATGCTTTTTGATAACTCCTAGAAAGTCATAAAAACTTTCTTGCACATTTTGAGGGTTAAAAGCTGATGACTTAATTACCACTTGTAGCTTAATGGTTGAGATTAAGTAATGTAGCCAGTTGTTCTATCTTTGCAGTAACTACTTGGCTATAACTCCCAGCCTGCTAGTTTAAGTTGAAGGAAGAAAAGGGGACACTGAAAAGTGATCTTAATCTTTGTTTCTAAGTTCTCTCTAAAAAGTTTTCTATGAAAGTACTTTAAGCAGAGAGGATAGGGGCTCTTCTCTCTTTGTCCTCATCACTTATACGTCTTTCAGAATATATGATCATGTGGTAAAAAGTTCACCACAAGTTTACACATAAATTCAAATCATAAATCAAATAATAAGGTTGCAACAGAGAATTTTACATGCATAACAATTAAGTCTACCTGGCTAAAAATTCATTATCTATCACAAGCTTAACAGTCATCTCAGGAAGATCACCTACTAATTTTTAGTTTTTTTGTTTTTTGATGGCTCCTGGCCTCTTTGTGAGGCCTAGTCCTCTCTCAATGAAGTATTTCTCTTATGCATTTGCAGGTAACTACAAGGTTTACAAAAACTTAATTATATGAATGGTTTGGTTTACACAAGATACTATGAAACCTTGTTATTCTGAGTTATCTCTATCATATATTTTCACAGTGTAGTTATTAGGTATGTGTATGTACTTTTATTTATTGTGGTGTGCTCTTTTTTGTTGTTAGAAACTATTAATTTTCATTCTTCTTTGTTAAATGGCATTGGGACAACAAAAAGGTAGATGGTGTATTTAGCAACTCTTCTGAGCACTTCTTGGCTTGAGCTAGAACCCTACACTGCCTGTGGGTTGCTAGTATTAACACTTCGAACTGAGAAATGCTTTGTGTTGAAGATTGTGCATTTGGTATCTAGTTACTGTAAAATTCAAAGAGTATGTTTCTATTTAGTCATTTGAAACTAGTTAGGATTCTTGATTTGTAAGTACTAATACTGAAGACCTTTCAGCTTACTTGATGAGTATATAATGTCAGTTTCATGATCTGAATGACAACTTAAATGACACCCAAAGGAAAGTGTTGTTTTGTGTTTACTGTATTTATATATTTAACTGTGAGTTTTATATCAAGATAATTTATTTACAAACTATGTTACTTCTGCTAACATCATTTTAATCTTTGAAAAGCTACAACTCCAAAACTAACAAAATAGACAAGAAGGTTATGCACAAAAACTTGTAATAATTAAAAAACTATCAACAACAAACATAGAAATAAAAATATAAGAACATACAAATGCCCATTGCAAAGGAAGATCAATGATTCAAATCTGATGAAGCTGTAGTCAATGTTCCCTGTTGAGAATCTCCAGAGGTGGTTGTTAAATGTACCAGTTTGTAATTACCTAAGTGCTGTGGGACCTAGAACATCATCATGGAATAAGAGTCCCAGATGTTTGTGGTATTCAGGCTGGTTAGGTAAACTGTGGCCTGGAACCTGCTCTCAGTGTATTTTCTGAGCTGCTGCAGGAGTATCATCAGGGAAATGCTCAGAACTGCAAACTGATCAGTCCCAACTAGACCTACTGCATCTGGGACTGCGGTCTGGGAGGGAGTAGATGGCAAGCTGTGCTTAGCAAACCCTCCAGGTAATTATGATGAACATGCTACTTTAGGAACCACTGGCTCAGAGCATGCTCAGATGGGACTACTGGGGAAAATGGGATTTACTGAATTGGCAGATTCTCAGAGAAGCTTGAGTACCCAGGGAATTCCCAAGCCAAGAGAGGAAAGAAAAGGACAACATCTTAATGAACTACACAACTAAATTTCTATGATATTTTCTTCCTTATCCAGTTTTCAGTAAAATACATAGCAAATATTCATTATTCCCTAAGTAAAAAAGAAAGATGGTTTTTTAAAGCATGAGTTAATAGGAGAAATAAGAAACAGGAGAAGTCATTTAATTCTGCAACTGAGAGAGGTCCTGACAGGAACATAAGCTCACTGCTCACTTATACTAGGCAGAGTTTCACAATCAATGTCTAACAGTGCACAGTATTCAAGTAGATAATACAAACAATGCCTATTTCTTTGGAGAGTTTTTTTTCTCCTAAACTAGAAATTCTTAGACACATGAGTTTCTGACTTACACAAAAATAAAGTGATTGTTGAAGTACAGAGGTCAGGTATTACAAAAATAACGTTCATGTCAGCATGTCTGTTTTTGAGTACTAAACAGAAAGGAAGCAAAGGGGTAGGACCTTCATAGGCTCAGTGTGCCCCATGATTTCATATTTGGAACCTTCTTTTGAAAACTGAGTTATTTGACTTTTACTATTTAGCATTTAATTTTCTGTTTTTAAAGAATCATAAAATGTTATTTATCTTAAAATTTAACAATCTGAAAACTTTCTTTTATTTTCCACTTTTAGATACTAAATATATAGGAAAAGGTAGGGTTTCAACTCGACTTTCTTGCTGGTGTTGATACCTAATTGTCCTTTGCTTGCCAACACACAGAAGCATCTTTACCTACCATTTCTCATGGACACATAAACCTGTCCTATATTAAGGTCCACTAGTCTGTTGTGTCACAGAACTCTGCAGTATGTGCCAAGCTTGTCTGTTCTCACCTCAATGGCAGTCTGAACAAGAGCACTAAGTAAGCTGGTGCTTTTCAAAGAGTATCTGGGGTTGTAGACATAGCTCATTGGGTTAAGGAAGAAATTGAGGACATGGTGACATTAAGCTCAGGTCCACAAATGAGCAATTGCCCTCTTGCACCAGCATATTTTACACACACACACCCAACATACATGCACAGCCCAACAATGTGTTCATCCTTAAATCACAGGCACAATAATATATTCTTGCCTTGTCCTTTTGTTAGATCCTTTTTATTTCCATACAATTTAATTGACTGTGATTTTTTTTCCCCAAGACATATGTTGATAATTGATGTGAATTATAGTAGTTATAAATGTGGGAGAGAGCATTTTGTGTCTGTACAGCTCTGGAATTTCAAGTCTATAAATATGTATATGTTCATTTTCATAATATGAAAACATTGAAGTATTATTAATTAACAATAGAGGTCTTATAATATCTTTCTGGGAATTTTTAAGTAATATATAATATTTATTATTTTTTAAGAATTTAACTAGCATTTTTTAAAATTTTATTTCATTTTTTTTATATAGGATTCAATAGACAGAGGGATGAATAGATAAATATCTGTTTCATTTTCTAAAATCTTTTAATTCGGTTTGTTTTTGTACTTAATAATTTAAACATTAATAAAATTAATAAAATCCATGGATGCATTATTTAAATTCACTGTTGTGCTACAGTTTTCTTCAGAAATCTTTTTAAATCTATGATTTTTGAGCCAAGCGTGGTGGCACACACCTTTAATCCTACCACTCAGGAGGCAGATGAATAACTTCCAGGCATGGCTGGTCTACATTATGAGTTTCGAGTGCCCCAAAACTACTTAGTGAGGTCCTGTCTCGTGTGTGTGTGTGTGTGTGTGTATGTCTGTGTGTTTGTGTGTGTGTATATATGTGTGTGTAAGCTTAAAAAATAATGTATTTCTCTGTAGATCTTTTCAAATCCTCAATATCCTTTATCCTTATTTCCTTCCTCTCCTCTTTATGATCTTCCACACCAGATTACCACCTTGTCTTCTCTCCCTTCTTAATACCTGTGTTCTATTATTCCCTCTAGATTATCCCTTGCTCCATGTTCTCTTTCTTCTTTCTTGGCTTCTCTAGTTACTTAAGGTTATGTGATCAAATTTAACTACTGAGACCTAAGATCCACAAGTGAAAGAGAACATATAGGTTGTCATTCTAGGTTTGGGTTACCTTAATCAATATTTTCCAGTTCCATCTATTTACCTGATATTTTCATGCTTTTATTTTTCTTCACAGCTGAATAGAATTTTATTGTATAATTGTTCTGCGTTCTTACTATCTAGTCATCAATTCCGGGCCATCTGGGTTACTTCCATTTTCTTGCTATTATGAATAGAGCAGCAATGAACATGGATTAAAAAAAAAAGTGTGGGATAGGTTGTCTTGTTTTTCAGACATTTTCCCAGTAGCGATACATGTGGGTCATATGAAAGATTTAGTTTTAGCTTTCTGAGACTTCTCCATTACAATTTGCATGCTAATAATATCAGCTTGCCTTCCCACCAACAGCAAATGAGGCTCTCCCTCTCCCCATATCCATGCCAACAATTGTCAGTTGTCTATCTTAGTGATTTCCCACTGGGGGTATAAGTTGAAATCTTGAGTAGTGTTGATTTTCATATTCTCTGATTGATGAGGATCTTAAATATTTATTTTATTTGTCAGCTGATTTCGTTTCTTATTTTGATACCTCTCTGTTCAGATCTCTAGCCTTCTTCCTCTTGAGTCATTTTTGACTCTTTGATTCTTGTTATTCTGTAAGTTAGTTTTCTGTTAGATCCATAGCTGTCAAAGATTTTCTCCCACTCTGTGGGTTTCTTCTTTCCTAGGATAAATGTTTCCACTTATTGTACAGAAGGTTTTTAGTTTTATGATCTGAATAAATGGTGGAAAGAATGTAGGAGTCAAAGGACCAAGACACCTGTTGGTATAAAGTATCTTTTAGAAATGTCAGGAATTTTGTACCTGTATGATCTCAGTGATATATGGTGACTCAAACAAGACCTGGATAATGTCAACCAGAGTAGATGTGTCAGAATTAACAGGAGAAATTTCACAAAATCCCATCATTAGGTAAAGGGCTATAATAAATTCAAGGGTGCTAAAAGAAAGAGAAAAAGAGCATCATTTTTGTCTCCAGGGATAATTGCCATGATTAGTTATACAATACCAAGGTATCAGTCCTCAACACATGAACAAAAACTAGCACTAAAGGAAAGATAATATGTTTGTATATATGTAAGTTATATATAAATATACACATACATGATTTACAGAAGAAGTCATAAATTGAGACTGAGAAAAGGCATAGGAAGAATAGAAAAGAGAAGAGGAGGGAGAGGAATTATTGTAACTATAATACACATATATAAATTCTAAAAACCAAATATTTTAAGTAAGACACTAATAAAAATATTACCATAATATATTTTAAAATCTTAAATGTGTAAACATTGTTGGGTAGATAGGTAAAAATCACTTTCTTATTACTAATTGAATATACAAGGACAATTCTTAGCAATAAGTAACAGAGAGAGATTTTATTTTGAAAGAAAATAATTTCAGAATGATCAAAGGACATTTTTCACATGAAGATGGGTGAAAGCAGGAAATATTCTCTCCAGTTAATGAATTTTTAGAGCTCAGCACAAAGGTCCTTCCTGAAAGAAAAGAAGCTTTCACAAAAGGAGATGCACTTCAGAGGGAAAGCTTGTCAAAGATCCTGTTGAGTTCAACATACTCCTTCAAACACAATGAATTTTATGAATCCAGAGAGGAATGATTCTCTCTTTCGACTCCAGGGAAGACAATACTAGTTTTACTGTCATGGCTTCAGCAACAAGGGTTGATTTGCAGTATCTTCTTTGAACTTCTAGCCTTTTGAGAGGGTACAGGGTACACTGTTTTTAGAAGTCAGGAGATGGGACTTAGCTTCAATGTCTTGTTTGTCCCTACCTATTGTGTCTCATAATTTTGCATCTTTCTACTTCTAAGACTGCTTCTGGTGGGTTCTCAGATATTTTGAGTCTGTCACTGAGATCTCAGCTTCTATCCTAGCTTTTTAATGGATGTCTTTATGCTTTCGTGACTATACACATAGTCAATTCCAAGTACACTAGATACCTTATCAGCAACTTCCTCCCTCTGACTACAGTCACCAAAAGTCAACCTATAATAAAACAGACAGCACTTACCTCCAGATAAGTCTAGTCTGCTGCAGAAAACAACAACCATAAAAGTTTACAGTTGTGGAGGAGCTCACTTCCAAAACACTCTAGGATCAATGTCACATGGAACATCGTAGAAACAAGGCAGAAAGAAAGAAAGAGCCAGAGCATCAGGATGTTTCTGTGAGACTGTGTGTCTCCTAGGAAGGTCAGAAGCTGCATCCTATAACATCTCACCAACATGACTGCCCAAAAGTGGGCTGAACAAGAATGATATCAGGAGATATGCCCAAGTCGACAGGGAGAAGGCCAGGAGACCTCGGCCTGACATAAAGAGAACTACAGGCAGCTGAGAAATGACAAGAATGGCAGAAATAGTCTTCCCCAGAGAAAGCACACCAAGTGGTCATCTGATTCCAAATGGTCAGCCCTGAAAACATACCTATGAGTAACATATAATTTGGTTCAATTATATTTATACATGTTTTATATGTGTGCGTGCACATGAGCATGTATATGTGTGTGTAACAATATAGTTAAAGAAAAAATCTGCCGTGAATTTGAAAGAAGGCAATGAGGGTTATATGAGAGACTTTGGAGGGAAGAAAGGGAAGGGGAAATGATGTGATTATAATTTCAAAAATAACTAAGTTTTTAATGATACATTGATAAAAACTTCACTCGTGTAACTTTATTAGAGTGTATGGCTTGAATTGTTCTACTTTATTATTGTCAGTCATTGTAAACCTCTACTGTGGGTTATTTATATTAAATTTTACCATAGGTATGTATGCAAAGGCAAAATTATTATATGTGGTTTATTACTACTGAGCATTTCACTCATCCACAAGGATCATTGAACACCTGCTGTGTTTATATCCAGGAAAACCACAGGTAGTCTCCTGGATTCCAGCCTTCCTTCCCTAGCATCTTTCACATACTGTCTCTTCTACAGTTTATGCCTGCTAACCTCTTATGGTTGGGAATTAAGTCAGTACTTCTCTTCTGCTCAGCTACGTGAGGTTCTTCAGTTCCCCTTTAAGTTGTGAAGGGAGAACGATAATCATGTACAATGCTTTATTTAATCTCATGCTTTGTCTAATAAGATGTAATTTCAAGAAAAGTTTAGGGGAATTTAGTCTCCATTATGCTCTTTATATAAACACTTTGATTTTAATACCTGACATTCTACCTAGAAGAATGAGTTGACAGATTTGTTAGGGAATGTAAATCTCTAGTGTTTCATGATATCACATAACCTGTTGAAGGGCCTGTATGTCTCTGGACAGATGGTGCCCTGTTAAATTCAAGGAAGCTACAAACAAGAGGCATACTGATTCCCTGTGTGTCAGATGTTTCTAACAATATATTACTTGTCATAATGAAGCACAGACCTGCACCAGCAGCATTTTTAGACAGCAGAGTTTTAGACTCTAACATTCAACCGAAGAAAATTATGCAAGAAACTCAATTTATATAAGCTCTCAGTTTGAATGAGTTGGCTATTTTTTCCAGATACCCTCAACACAACTGTCATTTTTATACTCTTATAGTAAAATAAACATTTATTTATCCAAAACAAAAATGATTTATTTTTCCTCCACTTTTACTTTTACAACACAAACAAATACCAAAATACATAAAATTTCTATTACTTCCATCAATATCTACAGGCACGTGCAAGAAAGACTAGTGCTAATGAGGTGAGTAACGGCTTGACAAGACCTTTCTGACAATACACTTTCTGACTCCTTATAACTTGGTATTAGATGTATTTTATTATACTTGATGTGAAAGCACTGTAGCATTTAGGAAACCCAGTTGGTGCCTTGTCAATATCCCAGGAATGGTCTAAGTGGACTGGATCTGGTGAAGTTTTCTGTTCATAGCTATTGACTATGCTGTCGACACTCTGGGGCTGGATACTGCCATTCAACAGGTGCATGTTCATCATCTCTAGCTTCTTTCTATAGGGAAGTTCCTCTATTCTTCCTTCCCTATAGCAGTTTCTGCTCAGGCGCATGTGTGTTATTCACACAGGCCATGATGCAACTGTATCTAGTATTCACTACCAGGAACTACTTCTTTGCATCAGCTGCTTCTAGAACTTGCTTGGAAAGTAGCTGAGGACCACAAACAACAGTTAAACTGTAGAATAAATTGCTACTTCTTCTCAACTTCTACCGTCATGATATAGCATCAACACTGTGCAATGAGACTTTATTAGATTATAGAAAGCAAAGATATACACAAATTTTCATCAGGCAGAAGGAAGAAGCCTAAGAGGCATTGCCTGATTTGACCCAAAAGACTGAAATGGAAATGAGTAAAGTTGGTGATTCTGCAATGTTTCTCTATAGAGATACCTTTCTGAGTTGAAAGGGGGAACTTGCTAATGAATTCCTGTGTGTGTTCTTGAGTCTTTTATAGTTCTGGAAACATGAGAGAAGTAAACATCTTTAGAAAGAGATAAAAGAAAGGAAGAGGCAGCAAGGAGAAGTTGAATTTAGGGTCAATGTCCACTGTTACAAGATTATTATGATGATTAAATATTTGAAATAGAAATAATTGTTCCTATATACTCACCCTGTGTAGTAGTATTTAAAAATATAAATGTATTTCTAGAATTATTGAAATCAGAAGCAAGTTTCAGCACTGCTGCTTGGTACTCTCATGAAACGGTAACTGTTGAATAGAGGCTAGGTCACTGTTCTAATGATTCAGGTAGCAGGCTATCCCGCTACACATTAAGTTTCAGCGAGCTCTTGAAATCATTAAACAATAAAAGAATCTAACTTTATTTGTACAGAAAAAAACCAGAAACATGACCATGATAAAATATTATTGTCATTTTGTGGTATGCTGTATTTTGTATTTTCTTCTTGCATATACATATAACAAGGAGACCCACAGACCAGAAGGAAATCACAAAGGGAAGATTTCTGAGTTGCTGAAGTTTGCACCCACACTAATTGAGCAAGAATAGAATTTTAACCCAGACAAATCCCTTACTGAGGCACTTAGTAAAAATTATCAAAGACAACAGCCATGATTTCAGCAACTTAACTTAATATCTGACCATATCATATTGCAAGTATGTCTATAGACTCCAGCTGCAACTTAAGATCAATATTAGGAAGCTATTTTAAATGCCCTATTGCCACATGCTAGGGTGGTCATTGCCAAGCGTATAGCATGATCTTTTTCCCCTAAGAAGTTACTTGTAATTGTTTGCTTCTTGCTACTTCATTTATATCACTATTATAGATAATGCCAATGATAAAATCAATAATAGAATTAGTGGCAATTTAGTATTAGGACAAAGCTAAAAATCATTCTGACTTTTTTCTTTAATCCAAGAACTAATGCGTACTTGCTCAAATTAGATGAGATTTACTAGATTCCAGTTACTGTGCCCTGTAGGGAGATAATGAAGCCCTAAGTATATGTGTGTTATTGGTATGAATATGGATGCGCTAAGGACCCCAATACCTCAGAAACAAGGGAATAGCAATATCTTCCCCAGGTTTGTTTAAGAGGACTGGCAAATTTTTCCTCTGATACAAGTACGTATAGATTTCAAGAATGATTGATCTTTCCATAAAACCAGTGTATGCAGAAACCACAGCTCCCTCCTCATTCACCTGGATATAGTAAACCTGCATCCTCAATCTGCAGAATAGAATAAATGCAGTGTCCTAGCTGCTTGTGTGTCTCCATAAGAGCACAAGTAATACCCCACCCAAGCTTTTCTGTGTGAGCATCTGTTGTTCTTTATTTCCTCATTGTTTCTGCCAGGTCAAGCCTAATGCCTTGTAGGTCTCCACAGTATCTAAGAGGAATAATTTAACGATTCCTCTGGCTGTTTCACTTACTTGAAAGATCCTTGCTGGTAGCCACAGCCCCACCCCCTTTCCCTTGAATCATTAAAGGCTATCAATGTTTTAAGATAAATAAATTGTCACCCAACATTTATTGAGTTGGCTTGAATTTCCTGGGTTATCCTTTTTAATAAATGAAATACACTTTTGTGGTTTTCAGTAACTTAATCAAATTTGTTGTTATAGTATTCCTAGAGAGAAAAGATATTCATGGGTTCTTTCAGAAATAAACCTGAAGCAAAAATTGTCATGAAAGCCTGAGATTCTCAGCTAGCATTGTCATTCAGCTGCCAGAACCATTAAATACAACCCTGGCACCAATTGTTTAAGTAGAAGTCTTTAAACAAGATTCATTCCAATATTTTATTTTAATTATTAATAATTTATTTTATTTTACTTATTTACATCACAAATGTTGCCAGTTCCCCCTCATAGAGTTCTTTCCCAGCCTCCACTTTGCCTCTAAGAGTATTGCTCCCCCCTCCCATACCTCCCTACCCTGGGACATCAAGGTTCATCAATGATTAGGTGTATCCTCTTTCAGAAGGCCAGACAAGTCAGCCTTGTGCTATATATGTGCCCGGGGCCTCAGTCCAGCCTGCGTATGCTTTTTGGTTGGTGGCTCAGTGTGTGGGAGCTCCCAGGGGGTCGAGGTTAGTCAACACTGTTGGTCTTTCTATGGGGTTGCCATCCCCTTCAGTTTGTCAATCTTTCCTCTAACTCTTCCATAGGGGTCCCTGACCTCCGTCTAATGTTTGGCTGTATCTGTATTTGTCTCAGTCAGCTGCTGGGTAGAGCATCTCAGAGAACAGCCACAATGGGCTTCTGTCTGCAAGCACAACGTGAATTACTAAGTGTCAGGGATTGGTGTCCATCCATAAGATAGATCCCAGTTTGGGATGGATACTGCTCAGCCATTCCTTCAGACTCTGCTGTATTTTAGACAGGAAAAATTTTGGTAGAAACTTTTGGAGGTGGGATGGTGTCCCCATTTGTCCCTTCATTTGGGGGTCCTGTCTAACTAATAGAAGTGGTCTCTTCATGCCATATCCTCACTGTTGGGCATTTTTGCTAAGGTCACCCACACTGAGTCCTGAGAGCCTACCCCACCCCAGGTTTTGGGGACTTTCTTTTTTTTTATTTTTTTTATTTTTATTTTTTTATTATTAGATCTTTCATTTACACTTCAGATACCATCCCGTTTCCCCATTCCCCCCCCCTTAGAAAACCCCTATCCCATGCCCCCTTTTCCTTTTTGCATTTATACATTTTTTTAAGAAATGTTAATCATAGGCTTTATAAGTTTGGTATTGTTCAATCAGAGGTGTAACCCACTACCCAACCTAGATATATCAACTATCTTTGACTGGTGGAGATACATGAACATCTGCTTCCCTGTCTCCCCCCTCTATCTCTCTTTCATCACCTAGCTTCTCCTCTCCTTCTTCTTCTCCTCTTCTTACTCCTTTTCTTCCTCTCAGTACTCCTCCCACCTTAGCTCCTCCTACACATCACCCTTCCTGTTAAAAGGAAACTTTTCTCTCAAAATACAATTAGAGCATAATTATGCCTATTTGTACCAGTGAGGTACAAGATAGTCCTAATACCCAGTCCATCCTTTTGTTGATTAACCAGCACCTCTGTCATCTATCCTAACTAAAACACTTAGTTCTGAACCTGGCTTTTTCCTTGGCTTTAGGATGAATGTCAGCTGATGACCATACACTCAGATCTTTTCTCTCAAAGTAAATAGCTATAAGTTTTCAACCCCATCAGAAATCCAGAATGACTGAGTTGACTATAATTGTGGGAAGCACAAAGCATAGCTTCTAAAACTTAGCCAATTTATAGAGACCTCTGGACACCTGGACACTCGCTCTACTTCAAAACGTTGGAGCATCTGTTCTTCTGCCTTCTGGCCCAGAATCATCTGACAGACCTTAGTGCTGCAGAATTATTAAGGGCTGATTACTCTGTCTAGGCAGATATAATCAGTCGACTATTCTGCAAGTGTGTCCTTTTCTGGACAGTAATTTGTCTGTAGAAAGAAAGTGGCAATTCTTGCCTAGTGGCTGTCTCACCACAACTGGAGTAACTCCAAGGATGCTCAATTTCTTCTTAGAATTTAACATAGGAAGCTGTCCGGAGCAGACAGGTCTCTAATGAAAATGAACATTAATACTGAAATGTTTGTCATGTCAATTCTAAGGATTTCTGATGTTTTGAAAACCAGCTATCCATGTAAGGTAATCTGGACTGTTGCCAGTTAACTCCACTCAGCTATTTCTAAATAAAACATAGAAAACACCCTAACAATAAACTCCAAGCCACGAATTTGCTATAGTCCCTTAACTCACAGGCTGACCATCTCAAATCAGTTAAAAAAGTTAAAGAAGGACTGGGTCTAAGCTTTGTATTTCTAAGTGTGTTATACTGGTACAATGCCTATGAGAGTAACAATATTCATCTCACTCTTATATCACTAAGAAGCTCATGCCAATGAAAACCTTAAAATTTGTAAACAAAGTAAATTGGTGCCATTTAAGAATTTATATCTTCATCTTGATATTAATTATACAGATTTCTACTAATAGGTTATGGCTATGCAATAAACCCTAGCTAGTCCTCTCTATTCCGACAAAACCACTACTTTTCCCTAGGGAGACAGCCCAACATTTACCACCTTAGTCCCCATGCCCAGGGAATAGGGGCACTGACTTGTCATTAGCTTCTTCAAGCTGATTATGGGCGTTGAGATATTAGAAGAGGAGTGGGAGGGGGGGGAGAGCAAGTTGACAATCCTCTGATGCTGTGTCTTTGCTGCCTCCAGATGAAATTCAAGGACCTCAGAGGTTTGAGCAGGTCTGCCCAGCTTGCTTGTTGAGTAGATACACCAAGGCTGATCATTCTGCAATATACAATTCTCAAAACAAATTTTAGTATCAAGATAGTTTTTTTTTTAAAGAGGGCTGACATTTTATTAAGAATGTTGGTTCTAACCGCTTTTCTATTTTTCCCCTCTTTTATTGGATATAATATTTACATTTCAAATTTTATCCCCTTACCATATTTCCCCCACCACCCAGGAACCCCTTATCCCATCCCCCCTCCTCCTGCCTCTATGAAGGTGTTTACCCACCTACCCCCAGCCTCCCTCCCCACCCTCAGATTCCCCCCCCCTCAGTACTCAGCCTTCAGGGTACCAATGATCTTGTCTCCCACCTATGCCCAACAGGGCCATCCTCCCCTACATATACAGCTGGAGTCATGTGTCTCTCCCTATGTGCACCTGGGCTGGTGGTTTAGACCCTGGGGAGTTCTGGCTGGTTGGTATTCTTGCTCTCCTCACAGGGCCACCAGCCCATATGGTTCACGGTTCCTTCAATTTACTCTCTAACTCCTCCATTGGGAACTTTGATCCGATTAATGGATAGCTGTGGGTATCTGTCTCTGGGTATGTCCGACTCTGAGAGACCTCTAAGGAGACAGCCTTATCAGGCTGCTGTCAGCTTTCCCATCCTGACATCCCTATCAGCGTCTATTTTTGGTGACTGCCTATGGAATGAATACCCAGACACAATGGTCTCCCTACAACCCCCCCTTCAGATTCTGACCCACACTTTGTCTCCATATTTGCTCCCTTGGTTATTTAGTTACTCCTTCTAAGAAAGACCTAGGCATCCTCACTTGTTCTTTCTTCTTCATGAGCTTCGTGTCTTCTGGTAGTTGAATCTTTGTTGTTTCAAACTTTTGGGCTAATCTCCGCTTATCAGTGAGTAAATACCATGTGTGTTCTTTTGTGATTGGGTTACCTCACTCAGGATGATATTTTCTAGATCCATCCATTTACCTAAGAATTTCTCGAATTCATTATTTTTAATAGCTGAGTAATATTCCATTGTGTAAATGTACCACATTTTTTGTATCCATTCCTCTGTTGAAGGGCATCTGGGTTCTTTCCAGCTTCTGGCTATTATAAATAGGGCTGCTATGAACATAGTGGAGCATATGTCTTTGTTATTTGTTGAGGCATTTTCTGGGTATATACCCAGAAGTGGTATAGCTGGGTCCTCAGGTAGTGCTATGTCCAATTTTCTGAGGAACCGCCAGACTGACTTCCAAAGTGGTTGTACCAGCTTGCAACCCCACCAACAATGCAGGAGTGTTCCTCTTTCTTCACATCCTCGCCAGCATCTACTATCGCCTGAGTTTTTGATCTTAGCCATTCTGACTGGTGTGAGGTGGTATCTCAGTGTTGTTTTGATTTGTATTTCCCTGATGACTAAGGATGTTGAGCATTTCTTAAGGTGCTTCTCAGCCATTCGAGTTTCCTCAGTTGAGAATTCTTTGTTTAGCTCTGTACCCCATTTTTTAATGGGGTTATTTTGTTGTTTGGCGTCTAATTTCTTGAGTTCTTTGTAAATATTAGATATTAGCCCCCTATCAGATGTAGGATTGGTAATGATCTTTTCCCAGTCTGTTGGTTGCCGTTTTGTCTTGTTGACAGTGTCCTTTGCCTTACAGAAGCTTTGCAATTTGATGAGGTCCCATTTGTCGATTCTTGATCTTAGAGCATAAGCCATTGGTGTTCTGTTCAGGAACTTTTCCTTTGGGGACTTTCTAAACGTTCTTTCCATCCCCCTCTTCCCATCCCCGGCAGCATTTGAGGACAATGATGTTCTGGTTTTTTTTCATGGGAAATATTAGATTTCTTACAAAATGGCATTGCCTGTAAGGTTTGGACAGCATCATGTCTTTGCAATTTGTGTTCTGCCAAGGCATCGTTTCTAAAATTTCCAGGTATACAGAACAATAAGATTCTGTTTAACAATGCACAGACAGCTGTCCTTCATGGCTGAAAAGATGCCAGTGGGAAGATTAGATACAGATATAAACATGTTTGAAAAACCTCTTTTGCGACTACATTCTCAACTTCAAACAGATGCTGCATGCTTTTATATGGATCAATGGATGCTCATAAATAGAAAAATATACACTACAGTAACAGATCACATTGTATTGAGAAGCACATTTTGCTTCTAAGAGACTGCCAGCATAGTAGATTAGAATTAAACACCATATTCTGACTGATACATCAGCAGTCACTGCATAACAGAATCTCTTAGAAGTGTGAGGCTTCATACAATTATACCGTTCATGATTCTGGTAGTCATTAGACTAGTTCTGGTCCAGGACAGCTGGACCCATTTTTTTCATGTTCTTATGACCAACTGGTTTATTAACATGAGTGATTTGCTTTGAAAGCCTAGGATGAACCTATGGCGCTTTTCCCAGGTACTGTTCCCTCCAGCAGGCTAGTGTAGCTCCAGAGAGATTTCAGAGGTGTAAGAGTGAAAGCCAAACTTGGTCTGTCTTTTGAGCCTTAGGCTGGAACAGATTTTGTATCACCATAGGAACAGCCAGGATGCTGGCAATAGAGAAATGGACTTCTCTCCTCTTGAAGGGAAATCACTTGTAAGTTGTTTTGTAATTTGCCATAGCAATTTGGGAACTTTCAGTTCCTTTCTTGATAAGTGATGGTATTGTTTAAATAATAACCAGAACCCAGATAACCATGGGAACCAACATATTGGAAAGCTATGTGCTTAGAGCCACTGATGCTACATGTGGACTTGAGAGGGTTCACAGTAGCTGTAACAGATGGGTATCAGTTTTCCTCACTTTAGAGGGAAGACTTTCAAACAGAAGGCTGATCCATATGATTAGATAGTTAAAATCTCTAAAAGCATTCCCTGATCCAAAGTAGAAAACTCAGAAAATCAGTGGTTAAGAATCTACCTACCTGTCCCCCCCCCACCTACATTGTGGAGTGCTTAGCCTTTTGTATTAATGTGAAATTTGAATCTTACTGTAGGGCGAGGTTACTGCCACATTTTCCAAATTGGTTACTTAGGAACATTTCTTTGTGTGATGTATCTATGAATGTTTAACATGCCAGTTAATAATTTTCTGTGGAACCTAGCTTGGAAAATAATGAAACATTTAAGAGAGTGTTTAAATTGAAAGCCAAGTCACCTTCAGCCTTGTTTTATTCCCAATATACTTTTCACTAATAATATAAAGATGTAAAGAAAATAAATTTCTTATATATCTTTCCTTTGGAAATCAATACAAAACAAGACAAAACAATCATGTAGTTATGTAAGCTTTCAGCCAACTAGATTCGTGAATAATATCTATAGTTCTTGGTTTATTTGTATTTCAGTGTTTTTTTTAATTTTTTTCATTTATTTTTATGTACATTTGTTGCTTGGCCTACATGTATGTCTGTATGAGGGAGTAGAATCCACTGGACCTGAGTTACAGAAAGTTATGTGCAGCCACTTGGGTGCTGGGAAATAAACCCTGGTCCACTGGAAGAGCCACTAGTTCTCTTAGCCACTGAGCCATCTCTCCAGTTCTCAGTATTGTTTTTTTTTTTCTTTTATTGTGTCCCAACAATTTCTTTTTCTATATTAGCTCTTCCCTCCATCCTTCTATTTTCTCCTCCTCCTCCTTTTTGTATTAATGTCTCTCTGAGATGTAACTTAGCATTAACTGTGCTGACAGTTGGAGAATAGCAATAGAACACAGAAGTTAGATATTGGGGAAAGTTAAATGGTGTCTAATTGCTTCTGAATCAATTACCTCAAGATTGGCAGATTAGCAGGACCACCTCTGAGCCATACACGTAAGATAGTAACATAAGGAAAGTAATGGTTTTCCCCAGTGGGAGGGGTATTCAACAATCAACATTTGGCTGTATAAATATCCAGGAAGATTACAGATCTTTAAATGCCAAGTTTCATACAAAATATTAGTGTTTGTACTTTTCTCCATATTTGTTTGTGTTTGTGCATATACACATACAGATTTTAATGTGTGTGTATGTGTGTGTGTGTGTATGTGTATAGTTTTTTTTTAGTAACTAACTAGATGTCGGAGTTATATTTAATCCTAAATGATACAATGCAACCAGTATACTTATTTTCATTTTTATAACTGGATACTGGGAAATTGAAAGATGTAAAATGAATTAGTTCTAGCTACCTATGGAGTAAAGCAAAGAGGAGGATTTGAACCTAAATGTTAACTTAGAAGACAAAGTCTTCCAGCACAAAAAAGGAAAAAATGTGTGTGAGAAATGCAGTATATTCCTAAGGTACAACACTCAAAATTCAAAAGAAAAATTGTTCCTGTCTGTAACAGAGTGTCGAGGCCTTCAGCTGTTAGGCATTCAATAGTTGACTTAGGTGACCCTTCCTGGCTTTAATCACTTTTAACCACATACTACAGTCTGGTCAAGGAGGAGGGGACTTTTGTGATAGGGGTGACAGCTAGGTGGAGGAAACTGTTCTTAAAAAGAATGGGAGAGTTTTGCTTCTTGAACCCATTCTCACACACCTCGAGAGATTTTGAGAACTCTCAAAAAGACCCAAAGGCTAAGAAATCTACCGGGATATAGCACCAGCTGAGCTAAAAAATCTGGAAGAGAAATACATTAAACCTTGTATTTCATAGTAAAACATTCATCTCCCTGTACTTCAGCCTGAAGGTGAGATTGAGTGGGAAATTCTAATAATTCAAAGCTTCTAATAATTCAGCAGTAGTGGCGGTTAGCCTCAGTCAAAGCCAGCCAAAGGCTTGTAAACAGCCCACGGTGTTTCCTGGGATGCTCATGTGTAAATGAGAGATGGCTCGAAGGATTATAGCAGTGTGCCTGGTTCTACATATAGTGGGTAGAGACCACTGATACTATATATCAAACCATATCTGTGCTCCTTTGCTGGTTAGCTCAACTTGTTAATCACTGATACACTCTTGCTTACACATTCATAATTGATATTTGAGTCTTCTTTAAGTCTAAGCAAAGTACAGGTTATCTATCTACATTAAAGCAGAGGGGATTCATACTCTAAGAAAATAAAGCACTGGAAGGACTTCAACCAAATCTATGTAGCCAAGTTGAGGGTGTCTCAGTTAACTGGAGCACAGGTTCAGCGGTTATAGGGCCACAGATCATGAGAATGCTTGTCTCTCCATTTCACTGGTATTGACCATACATTTAAATCATCATAGAAATTACTAGTCTAGTGGAACATCAGATATTTTTCAAACAAGTCTTCTGTAGAGTGAAGGAAGTATTTCAAATTCTTAATCTAGGAATGCATAGAAAAGGTGAGATCTTCAACTTTTTGCCATTTGGATTGTGGCATATTAATGGTTTTAAGATACAGCGCTACTGTAGTGCACAATTTCAGGCAACACGATTTGTATATAGGTCTATGTGCTTGTCACATAAGATCCTTCACTGCAACTGACAATCTCATTTAACAATGTGAGGGTGATGTCACATCAAGCACTTCCATAAAGTAACAAGCAGTCTAAGACATTGTATTTGTGTATGAAATTATATATATATATATATATACACACATATATATACACATATATATACACATATATATACACATATATATACACATATATCTCACTACATATTAAATCAATCAAACACCCATGCTCATTATTTTATCCAGTACATATGTCTTCAGAAGTTATTAATTTATCTTTTATCATACGGGACACCAAAGTTTAGAGGGTTGCATAGTGACACTAGGTTTCTAAGTGACAGTTGACTTATTATTTGGGCTTGTCATGCCCCAACGCCTGTTTTGTTTGTTTGTTTGTTTGTTTGTTTGTTTTAACTAAACTGTATTTCATTAAAAAGATGTTTCTATGTCATTTTTTTCATCAAATCTTAGGACCAGTCATTTGCCCTTTAGAATCTGAAGTATACAGGGAAATATGCTAAGAATAATAAAAAACCAAAATAATAAAAGTATCATGATTTCCCTTAGACTATATAACTAGCCTGTAAGTGCATTAGTCTAATCCTAAAACCTATAAAAATATTAAAATGTGATGCATGTTCCCATTATCAATATTTCTTTTTGTGATGATTTATTGGATTTTTTTCAATTGGGTTAAAATCTGATAAAAACAGGCCTCTTCCAGTAAGTGAATGTACAATTTTAAGCAAAATCATAACCTCCCTGAACTTCTGTTTCATCATCTTTACACTGAAGATGGCAAGCACTGTCTTTCTCACAGGACCCAGCAAGATATACATGGAAATTAAGACTTGCCTTGCCATGTGCTCAGTACAGCTGAGCTATAAAATGGGTAATTTCTTACTTTTTTCGATCTATACCTTTCAACGCACACCAGGGTAATTTCAGGACAAATAAAGTTCTTATATAACCAAGTAAAAGATGTGTTATCTTAACAGCTGGCACCAGAATCCATCCTAGACAGGGAGTGTTATTTGTCAAAATACCTTAGTAAAGCATTGTGCAAGGTGTAACTGTGAGGGCACAGATGTCAGCAGGAGACCCAACTATAAAAAGAGATGGTTAAATTGTTCTGGATAAGAAAATTATAGGAATTTCTGTTTTGTTCCCCAAAAGGGAGACTAGAAAAATATGTTAAAGGTGTTGGAGCAGGAAGCCTGAGGAGACAGGGGTGAGATGAGGACATACTAGCAGAATAGATGAACACGTTTTTTTTTTTTTTTTTTTTTTTTTTTAAAGAATGTCAGAAAGATGTCTTAGAAAATGAAATCTGATTTTCAGTTTAAAGCTGCTTACATTATTTGTTTAACATTCTTCCCCAAATAAAATTTCATAAAAAGTCTAATATATATATATATATATATATATATATATATATATATATTGAATTTTAATAACTTTTCTATCTTGTCTGAGTTAAGTTAAGCATAGCAATACATGACTGGACACACAAAAGACATCAAGAAAAGCTACCATCTCCTTCCCCGAAGTCTAGACCTCTTGAGAGTTCAAAGCAATTTTCAACCTTCTTAAGAGTTAGGCAGCCCCAGGTGATATGTGGATTACATTTTATTAAGAGGTCTCTTGACTTCAGTGGGCCAAAAGAACGTCTACATTTCAATATGATTCTGAATATATTTTCTGTCTCTGAAATACATAATAGTCCTTTCTATTAATTCCCATTGGCTTCAATAAACAGCAAGCTTCTCTAGAAAAAATACTTTCTGAAGCTTTCTTTTAATAGACCTTATAAAGTTCAGTTTTAGATTCACAGTAAAACTGAAGTAAAAGTACTAAAATTTTATTATATCCCAATGCTTCACAAAAACAAACCTCTCCCCATCCACATCCTTAATATTGATTGACAAGCTCCTTTCAACAGAAGGGCCTCCACTGACATATGAATGTCATCAAAATTCTGTAGTTTTTATGAGGGGTCATTCTGGATGAATCTTCTAATCTTCTTTTTGCATTTTTAAAATGTTAGTTGATACATTATAATTGTGTCTATTATTAATGGGCTATTGTGTAATGTTTTAATCCATGTATCCATTTTATTGCAATAAAATACACTTAAAATTCTCTCTCTTATCAAATGCTGATAAGTTGAGAAAAAGAGAGAGAGAGAGACAGAGAGAGACAGAGAGAGAGAGAGATTGAGAGAGAGATTGGTCAAGGTGTATACGTATACAAAGTTCTGTCATAGTTCTGGGTTCATGGAAATTAACAACTCCAGATGCATGCATAGTGAGAATGGTTACCTGAACATATATTTCTGTCTGGGCTGTGAATAGCCAAGTATAAAACACAGTCATCTCTCAGACAAGTAATCTGACTTTGTAATATTAATGAGCACATTCATATCACACAGTGTATCAAAGTGAAAGTCATGCACCTGTGACTATAAGCACGCATACTTAGTTGTTTGGAAATAATGATACATTGTTGAAAACACAGATATTAGTTTAGCAAACGATTCTGGTCAGAAGATGCTGGAGGCTTTAAAGGAGGAAGAAATAGTATTAGAACTCTGGCCTCCGGATTCGCTTTTCATTAAATATCAGCCTGAAATAAATCAATTTCATCATATTCTTCTCTTTTGCCTCTGGACTGGTTTTAACAAAATCCATAATAATCTTGTAACACTTGGTGGGTTATTTTTTTCCAACTGTACAGCAAGCAGGTGTTTATCCTCCTTTAAGGGCCTCTTTCACACCAGAGCCAGCGTTAAGAGTTTAATGTGATTTTATGTTTTCCAGTTACAAACAAGGGATCATCCAATTACACACCTCCTCTCTCGGCCTTCCCCGGAAACATACAGGGAAATATTTCATTCACTGGTGATTTGCTCCCTGCTTCTGAGATCCATCCCTTTTTATGTGTTAATTCTGACTGATGCTATATTAAATGGCTCAAGGCGCTGGCTCTGTGGTTGCCATGACCACTAATGCTCCGTGTTGCTGAAACCTACAGTTTACTTCTGATGCCTGCTCCTTACGGTCATTTCCCAGCAAGCTTTCCCACGTGTATGAGACTTCAGAAGCTTAGGTACTCGATGAGACTTAGGCAGAGGTCCCCTCATACATACACATTGACAAAGGCCAGAAAACTCAAAATTGACACAGCCTATCTGCATTTTTGTCTAATATGGCTTATTCTGGATAGTTTTATTCTGAGTATTAGTTTGATATTGAACTTGCTTTTTATCACTACAGACGACTTGAAAAATGTTTCAGTTTGACATATGAACCATTAGGGAATGCTACACAGTGACAATCCAGTAGACAGCCTATCATTCTGAGGGAGGGAATAAGTCAAGCAAGATGTGGCTGTCTTTCTCCTACTCCCTGTCTCCACTCGAAGCGTCTAAAACATCAAATGAATTATAAATTTGTCACAAATAACAAAATGCAAACCACCAAACAGTTTCATAAACGTGAAATTCATCAGCAATGATCAAGAAAATTGAGGCCGTCAGAAAAGCGTGCGCTGAAGCACTATACTTATATCGGAAGAACTAAGGACCCAGAAGAGATCAGAAAGTTTATAAATGTGAAACTGTCCATGCCCACCTATAGATGGGAGGTAGAGGCAGCTGTTAAAGAAGCTCATTGCAGGAATGGTTGGGTGAATATCCAACCCCAATTAAATTGGATTAATTTGCTTATATTAGTCCTAATCACTGAAGTCCTCCATCGCCTGGCTCTGCCGATAGTATTCAGTTTCTTTTCTTCTTGTTGTGAATTCAAGGCATTTTGAGTTCCTGGGGGTCTCCATGAATATCTTCCTTTTCCTTGTAACTATGAGTCTCTGGTATGGTGATATTGACTGAAAATATTTAACATCTTTAAATAAAGGCATTACCGCAAATGGCTTATGTGAGCAATTCTGATTTCTGGAAGATGCAAAGCTCACATGCCAGTCACTTGCTTTTTATCACTACAGACGACTTGAAATATGCTTGACTTATTCCCTCCCTCAGAATGATAGGCTGTCTACTGGATTGTCACTGTGTAGCATTCCCTAATGGTTCATATGTTACATGTATGTTTATTACATGTATGCTTTTAGTTTCTATCCTCCAACTGCTTCATGATGATATAGAGAAAGGGTCCTCTATTAGAGTTCTTGGTCTTATTAATTTATATATATATATATGTAATACATATTTTTATATATTATATAATTTTATATATATTATATAATTTTATATATTATATATTTTTATATGTTATATAATTTTATATATTATATAATATATACAAAAATATATATTATATAATATATATAAATGTTATATATTATATATTGTTGGGAGCCAACTTTTAGCAGAAAGCGGCTATCAGCTTTGCAGCCATATTGAGCCATATACCCTGACGTGAGACTTGTTTTTCAACAGCCTACCACAGTTGAAGCACACTCTGATATCCCACATATTTTGTTTGTCTGTTTACTGCTCCCAGCTGCAAGGCGCATGTGGTAGCCACGCCTGCAAGGCATGCAGTTCACGTGTTGTCCATGTGCTATCCATGCCATACATGCCTGTAAGGCTTACGTCATATCAACACCTGCAAGACACGTGGCAAAAGCGTATAAATACCCCAGATTTCCCTTCAATAAAGGAGACTAGACACTTGATCAGAACCTCTGTCTTGTCTTCATTCTTCGCGTCTCTTCTCCTTTATCCCCACTCTCTCTCGCTAGACCCCGACCTGCTGAACAGAGCGGGCAGCAACAATATATAATATATAAATATTTTATATATGTGTGTATATATATGTGTGTGTATATATATGTATATGTGTATGTATATATATGTATATATACGTGTGTGTGTGTGTGTGTGTGTTTGTGTGTGTGTGTGAATGGATTTAAACAAAAGTGCAAGGACAAGTTTGCTAAATATTTTTTTTTAATTTATTTATTTGTTTATTTTAAACTCCAAATTTTATTCCCCTCCTGGTCTACCTTCCGACTGTTCCACATCTCATACCTCCTTCCCGGCCCCCATGTCTCCATGAGGATGTCCTCACACCCCACCCCCACCCCCAGAACTCTAAACTCCCTAGGGCTTCCAGTCTCTTGAAGGTTAGGTGCATCTTCTCTGACTAAACCCAGATACAGAAGTCCTCTGATGTATATGTGTTGGCGGCCTCATATCAGCTGGTATACGCTGCCTGGTTGGTGGTCCAGTGTTTGGGAGATCTCCAGGGTCCAGGTTAATTGAGACTGCTGCGCCTCGTACAGGGTCACTCTTCTCCTCTGCTTCTTCCAGCTTTCCCCTAATTCAACCACAGGAGTCATTGTTTGGGTGCAATATCTGCATCTGGCTCTTTCAGCTGCTTGTTGGGTCTTTTAGAGGGCAGGCATGATAGGTCCCTTTTTGTGAGCACTCCATAGCCTCAGTAATAGTGTCAGGCCTTGGGCCCTCTCCTAGAGCTGGATCCCACTTTAGGCTGGTTGCTGGGCCTTCTTTTCTTCAGGCTCCTTTCCATTTCTATCCCTGCTATTCATGCTAGATTTTTTTAACACAGAAAAATACTGGGGCAGGCAGGATGTAAATTTCAGTAAGGCAGCTATTGGGGATGTAGGAAGAGAACAGAGGAGAGAAGGGAAATGCCAATGGTGCTTGCTTAAGGTAGCTTGGAGCTCAGCAAGTGACTGGCAAGTAGCCATATGGAACAGAGGGAGAGTTCTAAGGATCAGTAAGGAAGGAAGCCCAAAATGTTGGGGAAGCCCAGCATCAGGGGAAGCATGCATAGAACACACACAAAGAGAGAGAGAGAGAGAGAGAGAGAGAGAGAGAGAGAGAGAGAGAGAGAGAGAGAGAGAGAGAGAGAGAGAGAGAGAGGAGATGATGCTTCCCCCAACTACTTTGAAAAGTGCCAGACTTTCCATCCTGTGTGTGAGCTATTATACTTGGGCAGGAGTTCCGGGGTAAATAAGTGCAGTTTCTCATAAGAACAATTTTTTTTTTTTGTCTTACCTCCATAGCATGGCTTAAGTTAGCCTGCTTTCCTACAGCTGGTCCACTGGCCTTGTGAACTACCCAGTCTCAGGCCAATGAAGGCTTCCACCCAGGCAGAGAGCTCTGATCTCTAGAGCAGGAATCCTTAACAGTAGTTGTGGGTGTGGGTAGAGTGGATTCTCAGAGGAACCTTAATAAGGAGAACTTTAAATTTGAGGACAGTTTTTGATTCAAACTTTGACATTTTAATAAAAATATTCATTTTACAACTTTTAAATTTTTTTGTTTAATAGAGTTAACATTACCATAAGTTTACAAGAAAATGTACCTAGACCACTAATTCTTTTTACAAGAATACATTGTCTAGAAATAAAATTTATTTTAATGAAAATATATATTGTATTTACTAAGATAATATCATATTTCTCGATTTGTCTTAAGACAGGATTCAGAATATTAGCTCTATTTTTTCTTTGGAAAACAAAAAAACTATGTAGTTAGATAGAGATGTAGATTCAAGAAAACAAAAATTACTTTCAAGCTATTGAAGAAGAATCTTGCACAAGCTAAACAGTTGTCCCTATCATCTTTCTTAAATTATGTGTGCTGTCTTTTCTTTCTACTTCTTTTGACTGTATCACATATGTGACATAATATTAGACTAGGCATTATTATGTGTGGTATTCATTCATGTGTTGGATCTGCTATATAAATTAGCTAATCAATATTAAAGGGTGCTGTCATGAAGTGATTGAAGAGAAAGTGTTCGGCCAATGGCCCTAACTCATTCACAAGAAAAAAAATGGGCAAGTGATTTCTCTTACATAAATTAATATTAGAAAATAAAATCACTTTATTTTGGAATTCAAACTTATTGAAAAACACTGTGGAAAAATCAATATTTTCACTTGGGTTACAGCTAAACCTTTTTCATTCATTGAACTGGATAGCTAGTAGAAATTTTGTTTTTTAACACAAAAAAAAGAAGTAAACAAATTTGAGAAAAATAGCATAATCACAATCTTATTAAACATAAAAGAAGATCAATATAGTGAATTACAAGTAATCCATGTTTCTGTGTAGCTTTCCATTATCTTCATTTAAGATCAGAATAGCTAGGTTTTCTTTTTAACAGATGCTTTTGCTTCAAACCTAGCTCTCTTCTGTAATTTGCATCAATCAAACTTCCAGTTATCTTTATCTTACCAACAAAAGACACTTGGGAAACCTAAAACGAACTAAAGAAAGCAAAGACAACCAAAATACCACATTCATTCATCCTATATGTTTTTGTGGACTATGATTTGTTTGTTACTCATAGTTTATATCAGGGTTTGCATATTCACCCTGATTTAAAACAGAACTAGCAGTGAGAATAAAATTAAGTTTTCCTGAATTGTGAGGAAAAAAATATTCAGGTGAGTTGAGAACGTTGAATTCAATATTAAGCATTTGAAGTTTGAACTAACAATTTGCAGGAAGGATTTTAATTCACTGGTGTTGCTGGTTCTGATATGATTTTAATGGATGAGTATTTCTTATCTACTCTGTGTAATCTCTGTTAGTGGAAAATTCCTTTTCTTCTTCAGTGCCACACATAAATATAATACTTGAAAGAAAAGAAAAACTACATTTTTTCAGTAAAGGTAGATAGGCAAGATAATTGTTATGTTATTCAGAGGAAAGACAATTGCCTTCGATAATACTAACAATTCCCTTTTTAAAATACCTATCCTCTAGGAACACACTAGGAATACATGCAAAGGGCTGACAGCCACATACTTTACATACCTAATGTCTCAAGGCTCAGAGAAGAGAAATCTTGCCTGTAAAATTACGCAAATTCAGTTTTTTTTCATCCTAAATTATAATAATGATGATTTATTTTGTTGATCAAGATATGAGATGGAGCTGAAATATATTTACTCAAAATCCCAAGGGTGTGTGTTTCCAGAAAACTCAGCAACTTAAATAGTGCTTAAGAGTTTACATTTAATTGAATTGGATCCAGGTAATCAGAGGCCTTGCCTGAACAATCTCATGCTGTGTGCTTGCTGCTCCTGATACCCAAAGGCAAAATTTCATTAGAATTCAACAGATCTTAACAACCGCTGAACACTATGGGAGTGCAGAGTTTGATAGTGTTTCAGGCTAGAAATTTACACACACACACACACACACACACACACACACACACACACACACACACGGACTTTCATTGGTACTTAAAGAGCATGCAACCTGTTTTGATGTTGTTCCTACAACTCTCCTAACTGTTCCTAGACCCACCCCTCTTTCTCTACCAGCCAATTTTGTGTCCAAAACAAAACGTGGAGGAGACCAGTTTGTGCTGCCTAAATATTCTCAGATGCATTGTTTTTCTTTAGAGAGTGATCTACCTACTAGAGGTTACACTTTTAGAGATAGCTGTTCCTCCAATCCCAGCAGCTAACAAATGTTGATAGTTCCACTGTTAAAGGTGATATTGTATGCCCATTTCACACTGAGATTTGTTCACGTTTAAGCTCTACAATGTTTTGTGTACGCTGTTGCAATCACTCTGAGTTGAAATGTGCAGCTGCTCTGAGGTGATCAGAATATGGTTTTTAAATTTATTTTATTATTTTATTTTATTCATCTGGCTCTTAAAGTATTTCTTCAATCTCGTCAGCAATGATCCAACAGCCTTGGGAAATGGGTAGTTAGTATATATGTTCCCTTTAGGGCTGAATACTCTTCAATCTCATATTCTTCCAACTTTGACGCATTGTGAATCATTTTTTAATCACCATCTAATGCAAATAGAAGCTTCGTAGATGATCAATGAGAGCCATTGATCTATGAAAATGATGGCAAGTTTTTAGAAATCAGTTTATTATTACATTCATTTAACAGACTTAGGAAATTTGAGCTAACCTGAAACAACAAATTTTAATTCTGGTGGCTACTATTTTACAGTAGAGATGTTGCCTCATCCTAAAAAACACTTCATGCCATATAAGTGATGATGAGTAGTTCTGGAATGGATTTACTGGTGTTTGTGAGATGCTTTAGAAGATAGGTTTCGGCAGTAAAACCACAGGAAGGTCATTTTATAAAAATGTGTTAGGAGAGGTCATTCGTTCATGAGCAGTGAGATATAAAAGGCCTCCAAACAAAAGGGTGTGTTGAGAGAGACAATGATAGAGTATATTGTTTACAAATACTTTTGCCCTATAACTGTGGTAGACAAAAAGGGGAATGAAGTACATAATCAGTGAAAACCTGCTTCTAGCATCCCTTGCTCTAAGTATATAAGAAGGCAGAACCGTATGTGGATGCATTACAAGGGCTTTGTACATAGAACACCACACTTGCAAGGTTGGGGATATAATTTGCATTTTGTAGTTGAAAAACTTTGCTTGAAGAGTTTGGGTCAAAGCTGAGTTCATAAGTTAAATATTTAACTCATAGAATACACATTTCCAGGAGACATCTCTGGTAGCCATTAAACTAGTTTCTTCATTTCCTGTGTCCAGTGTAATCTAAATCCAGTTTCAGTTGGCTTCCAATCCAACAAAGGTATTATGGAAGCCTTGTTGAAGACTTAGTACTCCCAGAAAGCTGAGAACGATTTATCACAGATACTAAGTCAAAATGAGACTCAATAATTGATATAGATGTTATAAAATGTATTAATTCTATCAGTACTCCATTGTATATATAAGACATACAGTAACATTTTAAGAAGATATAAATCATGGAACAAGTATTGAAGAGCTTCAGGAAAAAGTAGGTGGCATCTGTTTTGAAAATATGAATTGAGGTTTAATGTATTTGGGCAATGGAAAGGCGTGAAGGAAATGGTGGCCAGAGGGCAGACACATGGCAGAATGAATGTTGTACAATGTGATTCTTCTTTACAGTCTTCATGCAAGCTGGGTTCTTTTTGCATCACCTGTTTCATGAGCCAGGAATTATGGGTTATTCCATAATATTAAATGGGATAGGTTAGGGATTTGCTGTGGTGGGAACAGTAAAAATTTGAAGTCAGGAATGAGTTAATTTTTAAAAGTATTATAATCAAGTATTAGTATTTGATTATATGTCCCAGCATAACTAGGTCATATAGTGCCCAGAAATTTGACTAAGAGTTTCTTTTCTTGATATATCTACATGGATTTTTTGGATAATATTAATATTTCAGCTCATAGTCTGAAGAATGCATGTCACTATCCTTAATGTATATGGATCTTATCCAATCTGTTGAAGGCCTGTTTAGAATAAAAGCCCTGAGGCAGAAGAAACTCTGCCTGCCTGCCTGCCTGCCTGCCTGCCTGCCTGCCTGCCTGCCTGCCTGCCTGCCTGCCTGCCTGCCTGCCTACCTGCCTGCCTACCTGCCTGCATGCCTGCCTGCATGCCTGCATGCCTGCATGCCTCCATGCCTGCATGCCTGCATGCCTGCCTGTCTGATTACTTAACCTAGGCATTGCTCCTTTTTAGCTGAAAGAACAGAACATCAGTGTAACTTGGGTCTTGAGGAAGCTGATTTTATACTAGAACATACACCCTTGGCCTTTCCACATCTTCAAGTCTTCAAAGATAGAAAAGGTCTACACACTGACTGAGTCTTGGTCTCTTCCTTGTTCACTGAATACCATGAGATTAATTAATCCTCACTGTGGTGGAATCACAGACTTCTTTAAGTAAATCCCATTGTCTCCATTTCAAAAGGGAACCTGATTACTACTCATTCACCTAGAAGCGTGCCACTACTGGACCATCATGAGATTGTATCCCAGTGCATGAGCCCAGCGTGTCCAACCTCCGCAGTCCCAGAAAGACAGAGTCATAGTAAAGAAACAAACACTGAGTGGGTGTTGGCTTATTCAAACCCAGAAGACTTTTATATAGAATTGTTTTAGGCACAGCAGCACTGTTACTGGCAGCACTAAGCCAGGAGGAAGTCAATAAATCTCTGCTGAGGAAGAAATTCCAAACAGCTCTACCTAATCATATGCATTCTCTTCTTTGCAGAGAAAGCCATCTTTTGATTCAGCCAACACTGAGTTAGGATCAGGTTCTCCTTTTGTACCATCTTGACTGACACATCACATGACACCAGACTAGACATGTTGACCTTCTCTCAGTAACATTGTAGAAAATGTTGTCTGGAGAAGACACTGTGCATTGGAAAAAGGAACTGTAGAAAATAATTATTATGCCTAAAATCTGTTTTAAAAATACATGTTTTTTTCCATTAATTTATATATTTATATCCTGACTGCAACCTCTCCTTCTCTCATCCCTTCCACCTTACATAGCCCTTCCACCATACTCCCCTCCCATGCTCCTCTGAGGCCAGATAAGGCAGCCCAGCTAGGGGAACGGGATCCACAGGCAGACAAAAGAGTCAGGGACAGCTTCTGCAGTTTTTGCAGTAACTGCATGAAGACCAAGCTGCATTTTTCCTACATATCTGCAGTGGGCTTAGGTCCAACCCATGAATTCTCTTTGGTTGGTGGTTCAGTCTTGGGGAGGTCCCAAGGGTCCAGTAACTTCAATACCAACCCCACAAGTTTGTAGTTTATACACTTTTTTTTTAAAAAGACTTACCGGGCGGTGGTGGCACATGCCTTTAATTCCAGAACTTGGGAGGCAGAGAGTCAGCTAGATTTCTGAGTTCGAGGCCAGCCTGGTCTACAGAGTGAGTTCCAGGATAGCCAGGACTACACAGAGAAATCCTGTCTCAAAAAAAAAAAAAACAAAACAAACAAACAAAAAAAAACCAAAAAAAACCAAAAAACAAAAAAACAAACAAAAAAAACCCAAAAAAACAAAACCAAACCAAAACAAAACAACAACAACAAAAAACAAACAAACAAACAAAAAAAAACAAACAAAAAAAAAGACTTGAAAAGCCAAACCTAATTTATAAGAAATCAAAGACTTTGGTATACCTAGGAGATTCTATTCTGTTAGGCCACGCATAATGGGGAAAATACAAGCAGTGAATTGAAAATACGATTCGGTTAGGGAGCGTAATTGAGTGTGTACCTTCCTTTGGAGGGAGGAAACTGCAGGCAAGGAGATTAGTGAGGATGTAGTACTAATAATCCATCAAGTGATTAGAGCTGTATCATGAGGTGGCGGCAGGGTTAATAAAAATGAAAGGGTGCTTCAAAAGACGGGTCAATCCCACACGGCGACTCATTGGAAATAGATGATGAAAGAAAAAAAGCCAATGATAACTTAAAATTAAATGTGGCATCTGGAAAAAATGTGGTTTCAGTTAGGGAGATGAAATTAGAGGTGTCTCTTGTGGTCCAAAGATAATAAGTGACTTTGTGGTAAGAGATGACACCCATTTGTAGCCAAATTCAGGCTTAATTGACTGGGACCGACTGACACTTAATAAGACAGAGTAAGAATGGAACATTAGATAACATAGAGGCTTGAATTGGCTCTCATCCCACATGAGTGCTGCAGAACCATTTCAAGTTTGACTGTGTGTTGAAGTAAGTTTAACAAGGAGTTGCAATGGTTATTTAGGACTGACAGTGGCTTCCTGAGGACCATGTGAGAAGCCGACATCTTCATGTTCCTTTTAGACTAGCTCTGCTAGAACTTTGATCATTGACTTGTTGATTTTCCAGGCTGGAAAATAACTTTCTATTTTTTAGGCACAGTATACTCTTATGTTCAAACATTCGCAAATGTTTATTGCAATGAGCCATTGGTCTTTGTTTTGAAGCCTCTGTCTTCTGCCACACAATCAATACTGAACCTTCACCAAGATACCTCTTGGCTATCCCACTATTTCTCTGAGTTTATCCCACTATTTCTCTGAGTCATGGAGATCCTTCAGATTTCTTTGTGAAGAGACTAGAGAACCAGTCTCTTCACAAACTACAGGAGTTCATGGATAGGTTTGAGTTCAGGTGAGCCCCCTCAAAGCCCATGATTTGTCAATTGGGTTGTAACTTAGTATCTCAACTTGTCAGATTTTCTGAGCCCCTTGCCAACAGGTCCTGCTCTCCCATACTGCTCCGAGAAGGATTCATCTCTCACATGACCATGTCCCAAGGGCCAGCCCTTCCTCACAAATGCCAGCATGCCCAGGTTGCCCAGTCCAGGAGCAAGAGCAAGTCTCCAGAGTGCCACAGCCTTCAAAGGGCAGGATCATCTCTCCCTCACTAACACCATCAGGGCCAGCTTTCTAGCAGCCGTATCACCAGAGCCAGCTATCACAGTATGCTGATCAGGTGAGGGACATGGCCAGCTCAGCACAGTGCTCAAACATCAACATGGCTTCTGGCAACATAGCAGACCAGGGATATCCTCTTGCCTTTGGTGGTAACAAACCTTGAACACAGGAACTGCCTGCAATAGGACAACAGACCCAAGCATCAGCATGGGACCATGTCCTCTGGTGGCAGCACAAGTTATTCACATCAATGTGTCACCAGGTGACATCAGGGCCCTCAGATATCCACATGATCTCAAGTGACAGACCAAATCATGGTTATATGCATGGCCATTGGTTGTAACTCAAGCCATAGACATCTACACAGACCCTGGCTGTGATAGGGCCAAGGATCCAGTTTTGTCCTGGGCCCAGGCATAACCATAGTTTCAGGTTATTATGCAGGTTCCTCATATCTGCCTGTTCCTCACTTGTGTCACAAATCTAATCCACCTTTCCCCCCAGTGCACAAACCACTTGGTTATGCTTTCTCTCCCATATCTCCATCACAAACTTTATCTTTCTCATCTCTCCATCACCTATTAGGTCACTGTGGTGGCATGCTCTGCAGGTCTAAAGTAGAAGATTGAATGTCTTTTAGCTGCCCTGGGCTGTGAGGCCAGGGCAACAATTGTGGATTCTATGAGCTCTGGGCAGTTACAAAATGCTGTCTAGCCTGATTTCCAGTGGGTACTGACTCTTGTATATTCCAGACCAGTTTTATGTTGCTGAAGGAAACAATGTAATTAGAATCATTGTTTATAATGACAGGAATAGAAAAAAAGAGCAGACAGAAACTCTGTGTGTGGAATGAATAACATTTTTAACACCAAACAACTACAACTAAAAGTAATAAGCTTTGAATGCTATTCATAATTTTGTGGCGTATGTTGGCTTTATGGGTGAGAATATACTGGGATACTCAAAGACAAAACTGAAACAAAAAAACAAGCAAACAAACAAACAAAACATCCTCTCCCTACCACCACCAACAAAGCCCAAAAGTACAACAAGTAGGAAAATGACTAAAGATGAAGTTGGCATTTAATTCAGCATTTAAGATTCCAAAATTTTCCTCTGCTGCTATGCACTCATATTAACACTTCTGGTGTATTAGACAAACAGCTAAGTGTCCAGAAAACTTAAGGTATGGCCTGTTAGGAAGTATATAATACAGGCTACTTGAAAGGGTAAAGGACAGGGAGTTTGTGCGATAACAGATGTCCCCCATTCCATTCTGAGAGCAGATATGAAGAATAGGTATCTAAAGTCTTTGGCTGTTTGAAAAATCTGAATCATTTTATCAGTTGTATCTCAGATCAGTATTACTATATTTTTCAACTTATTGTAAAAAAAAATCTGCAGACAATTTTAGTCTCATGGCTCACGCTGCCAAGCAATATATAAATAAGCATTTTAGGTATGTGTTGTCTCATGTCACATACTATTAAAAAACGTGAGGTACAATTTGTAGCCCTAGGGAAATGTGTGGTTTTTCACAGAGAAGTGTCCTGCCTGTCAGTATTCTGTTGTGAAATTACAGTTCACTGAAGATTAGTATGGACAATGCTATCTAAACAGCTGTGGAAACACAGGATGAGAATAAGGCTGATGATTCCACAACTCACAAATTTACTTCCTTCTTAGTTCCCACATGTACTCCTGCTGAATGAAATGGCGACTTTATTTTTCAGTTTTCAGGAGACAAGTAAATGATTTTATACTCTCAAATTTAGTATCTTTATATTATATATATATATATATATATATATATATATATATATATATATGTCATATACAAGTTAGTTCAAAATTGTGTGTCAGGTTATTATAAATTTATTATACTAGTATCACATGATGTCTGCAAAGAATTTACGGGCTTGAGAAGATTTTACATATAAAGACATTTAAATATGACCATGTAGTATATCGTGCAGTTAATCTCTACTATTTTATATTTGAAAAAACACTGGTCTAAAAGAAAAATAATTTTCCTTTCTTAGAGGAAATTGACTTGTAGATTTCATGCTATATTTTCAACATGGGAGTGATAAGAGTTACTGGCTAAAATCATTTTCTGCTTTTCATGGAAATATTTGGATTCCTGACCTCAGTTAACCGTCTTTTGTAAACAGATACTTAGAACTCTTCATTTCATGTGTTTTATATTTGAACAGGTGAGCAAAGAGACATCACAGGCTACTTTCTAAGTGGGAAGACATTTAATATGAAATACAAACATTTTCAGTACTTTTATAAGCAAACCACATACTCATATTTATAAGGAATCTGAAGTCTAGGGAGTCTTAGAGTTCTCCAACCTCACCAAAATAGATTAAGACACTCATATAAGATGTAGATGAACAAATGAAAAAGCAATATAATATGTTCAACATGAGACTGGCCCCAAGTTTTTTATTCCCCAAATGCAGTGTTAAATTCAGTTGGGATCACCTCTATTAGGTGACACGGTAAAACTAGAGGAACAAAAGTGACACAATCCAAGGGTCCATTCTAAAACTCTTAGCTCAAATACATATTGAGCAATTATTATCATCATTCAAGTCAAGCCCCTGATATGCTAGCAATTTATAGAAAGGAATTTGGACTGAAAAGCCAGAAAAGTTCCTGACAAAATTCTTCTGTTGTTGTTAATAGGAGACTAATACTGAAGACTGTATGAACATACAGTTGGCATGGCATGGGAGTAGATAAAGTTACATAGATAAAAGTCACAATATGTGAGACATGAATCACTAGCTAACCCTTAGAAAGCAAACTATTCTGTCTCTCTGGTCAATTTATTAAAACAAACAAAACATAAACTCCAGTGTCTCATTGAAATCCTTCTCCTTTCCTAACTACTGTGCTCACATTCTAACTGTCATGAAAGAGCAGCGTTTGAGAAAAACATGATCTCCTTTAAATTTCAATGCTTCAACATCTCTGTACCTATGGTGATAGGTTCTCCTACTCTCTCTGTACCTGTGTGTCCACTTCTTGCTTCTATTTATTCTTCAATCTATTCTTCTCTCCTCTCCTCTCCTCTCCTCTCCTCTCCTCTCCTCTCCTCTCCTCTCCTCTCCTCTCCTCTCCTCTCCTCTCCTCTCCTCTCCTCTTCTCTTCTTCTATTCTATTTTTCTATCTATTCTTCAATGGATGTACATGGATCTCTATTTTCTTATATCTTCAAAGTTCATTCTTCTGCTTTTCCCTTTTATAAATTTTCCACTATTGATGGAATCATTCTTGGTTTAATATACATCTTCAAGATACAATAGCCACACCCTTGGCAATGTATGATATTCAGGCATTGTCCCATCCCTGTGTTTCTCCTTCTACCAAAGCTTTGTAATGAGTTTATCAATATACTATCCTCATGTCATCAATGGTTCCTTCTTTAAACATGAGGCTTTTCACTCAATTTTCCTTTTAGATCAATCTCAAAAAAGACACCAGAGACCTACCTTTTGCCAAATACAAAAGCAGTATCACTATTTTACTCTATTTTTCACAATTATTTTATCTAGTTTATTTCTTCCTCTTCATTTAAATACTCTACAAATTTATCTGTATATATTATTAAATATGGCATAACTGCTGAGATTTAAGGATGCAAAATCATGACTGGCATAATTGTCTATTTACTGCCTTTCTCCATCACCAGACTGCAAGAGCAGGCACTGTATGGAAAGGTCTATCTATGTCTTATGTTTTCCGTATCATATTTAAGTATATAGAACATTATATGCTGCAACCTGGGTACTCATTATTGAATCAAACAGTCCCAGCATTGTGTATCATGTGATTGAAATTGTAAAATACAAAAACATCAACAGTATTTACAAATAAAACAAATTCTTCAGGAGTGTGATATCTGACCACCCCTGTATCCAAATCCATGGTGTCTTGGTTGTATTTGACAGTTGAGCTTTGGAATCAATTTTTCCATTTGTCCACTCATTTATATAGTTTAGAGTGAACTCTTCTCCAATTGACTCAGGTTAAGTGAATATATTCTCAGATGTCATTAATCTTAGTTAGTGTTGCATGAACCTATACAACTAAATCCTACTCTCTTTTGTAAGAATATGACAATCACTACAGCTAAGTATTTTCAAGCAAATCCAACAAGAACCAATGTGGCTCCTCCACAAAGCCTTTCTGTTCTGAGGTTAAGTGTTTGCAAGGAGTAGGCTATGAGAAATATTCCATCATGTTTGCACTCCTTGACCTTCCAAATCCCCCTCCTATGATTTATTTTCAGTTGTTGACATAAGTGAGATATCTTGATTTAAGATACAGGTAAGAAAAAGGCTTTTTTGTTTGGTTGTTTTACCTTTCTGTTTGTTTTGTTTTTATGATTCATAGTCACTTAATGCCTAGCTAAATTCTCCCTCAAAATGTAAGTAAACACATTCTGCAACCACATTAAATAGCTATTTCTATAGCTAAATTCCTACTCTAGTTCTTTTTCTTGAATAACATAGGAACATCAGAATGAAAGAAAGTCAAGCCAATACCTACTACATTCAAATAAACTGTTCCGCATATAATAAGACCCCATGACTCCCCAGGTTGAGTCTGTGGTCCTTAGGAACTACTGTTTCAATGACTTACTTTTGAAGTTTACTTTTAATGCAGTTCTTTCTTCTTTACCTTTTCCTCTGCAGAGAAGGAAATGCTGGCCTTCAGTGTTCAGACTGTGGAAGTCAATGGTAGAGGTGTGGGTTCCTGGTTGTCTAACGTTATTTTTTTTTTTTTTTCAGGACTCCCTCCACAAAGGTTCTGACTCTGTAGATTCTTTTTTTCTGGTTATTTTATTTATTTACATGTCAAATGTTATCCCTCTTCCCAGTTTCCCCTCTACCAGCCCCCATCCCCTCCTCCCTCTCTCCTCCTGCCTCTATGAGGGTGCTCCCTCACCTGCTTACCCACTCCTGCCTCAGCAGCCTATTCCTGAGTCATCACCACAGGACCAAGGGGCTCCTTTACCAGTGATGCCAGATAAGTCAAACCTCTGCTACATATCCAGCTAGAACAATGGGTACCCACTGTGTACTCACTGGTTGGTGGTTTAGTGAAGGATGATTTTGTAATAGGCCTGATGAGTTCTCTAGGATGATAGATGGTATAAGAGGCAGTGTTTTTCGAGGTTAGAAATCCAAAGAATAATGCATGGATTTAACTAATATTTATAATCTAAGAGCTTTTACCCACGTCCTTTTGTTTTTATAGACTACTTTTAATTTTATTTTATGTTCATGGATGAATGTATTTGTATGTTTGTATGAAACAGTTGATCCTCAGTACCACAGACTCCATCTGGGAAATCACCAGGGTCCTTTTATGTACGGACAATTTATTTGAGTGTAGTAGGTATTAACTTGACTTTCTTTCATTCTTATGTTTCCATATGGTTCAAGTCTCCTGGATGTCATAGAAATATTGGATGCTTTTGACTGGAGTTCTAGATGGCTGTGAGCTGCAAAGTAGGAACTGGGATGTGAATTCCAGTCCTCTGAAGGCAGCAGGAACTGCTCTTCACCCTGACCCAATGCTTCACCCTTACTCTTTGAATTTTTAAGTACTTCCAACAATTTTTGGAAACTTTGCTAAACTCCTCATAGACTTACGAACAAAGGCAAAATCTCCTTTGGCACTTCATTTCACTGGTTTAAAATATCAAGAAGTTATTTCTAAGTGATATGTTTATAGTCCAACCTATGGTCCATGCTATTTGTTCCAATTTCCTCCTTGCTCTGAGCAGCTGTCTTTGAAAAGTAAAGATTTTCTACTATCTCAGAAACCTTTGAATGTCAAAGCAGTGTTCTGTCTTCAGGCTATCTTCCACTTTACTTGCTAAAGTAGGAAATGCATATGGGTAAAATAAAAATAGTTTTATTAATTGTGTGATCTATAAAATTCAAATGTCATGGCCATGATCCTGATTGGAGTAACTCAGACCAGATTTTCATACATGGTCTTTCTACTTACTGAGAATAAGCTCAGTATTTAAAAGCACGTTCATTCAAGACCCACAGCATGTGTCTGTACACAGTTGATTAAAGGGAGTAAGATATGATAAAATTTTATAACATAGAGTAACACAGACAGCAGAGCGAACCTGTAAATCTCTGTGGATTTCAAGCAGCACATATTATATGAGAATGACTGAGAAGTTGTGCGCTTAGCAACATAAGGAGTGACTCTTGCAAAGATGAGAAGGTGAGAAAATGCAGTGAGATTATTCAAGCAGGAAAGGCACATCTCTGTTCTGACTCCAGCTGGGATCCCTCCATGTAAAACAACTTTGGCTGCTTGATTTAGTTTCAAGACAGTTTGGACACTGAAAATTGATTCACGTGCTGTTCTTATTGGGGAATGTACCTGTTCGCAATTATGTGAACAGAGATGGATCCTTTCTCAACCTTAGTCCCAGTAGATTTTCAAAGAACCAAAAGTCATTCTGTCTCATGACTCTTCGTTATGTCTAACAGTGGCTCCAGTTCAGAACTGTGAAGAACAATAAACAGTTTGCAAAACAAGAAGTGGTCGGTTTATTCTACACATTCACCACAAATGTTCTGGAAAGACACTTGGGCCTAATTGTACATCACGGGATGCTGGCTGGATCCACTGGAGGGAAGTTATAGGAAACATTGTGATTATTTTAAGGATGTATTGATGGCAAGGGTTTTGAGTAGTTGTTTTTCAAAACCATTAAAGTTTAGGAATATAAAGAAATTAAAGGTTTTTATTTTTTTTTTAATTTTAAAATACTGAAAGCAAAGAAAAACTAGGAGTTGATCCACTTAGGGCTGCTGCAGCTTTAGTGGGAAGTTGAAAATATCAGACTTATCCATGTCACTAGAGACACAACAGCCAAGCCAGTCCTCTGCCTCTTCACTGTAGGAGCTTTTGAAGGTCTTACAGATGTACAGTGGATTCTTCATTTACTTCTTATATGTGTAGTTTTAAAGTTATGGTCTTTGGCTAAGCAATTTGTTATATTCATTTTGTATTAAAGAGTTGAAGATTTAATTTTTTTCTTAATTTTTAGGTTGTGTGTGTGGTGTGTCTGTTTGTGTGTGTGTTATATGTAAAGGACATTTGAGTGTGGTGTATTATGCATGCACATGTGTATAGGTGTGAACCCTTGTGGAAACTAGAGTTGACATTCATTAACCTTCCCTAATGCTTCCTCTGTCTTATTTTTAAAGATGGTCTCTTAGCAAATCTGTAGCTTGTCATTTAAGCTAGTCTGGTTGGCTGGAAAGCCCGAAATATCTGCTTGTTAATGGTCCTCCTTCCAGTGTACCATGTGCAGAGGTGACCAGACTGTCCTCCCCTGCCTTGCTTTTATGCTGGTGCTAGGGATCCAAACTCAAGTGTGCATGCTTGGATAGCAAGCACTTCACCCACTAAACTAGTTCCCTACCCTTTAAAGGATTAACTTCTATACAAAGGGAGGCTATAGTAAAGATACTGCACTAGCATCATGCCTTAACTTTGTCCATCTGTGTGATGTCAACTTGTAATAAAAATATGAATATGAAGTATTTATATCCTATCAATGCCTCTAGCCTCTACACTCCTCCCTTCGCCTCCCAACTCCCTGTCTCCTCTTCTTCCCTCTCTTCTTTCTATTTCTTCTCTTCCCCTCTTCTTCTCTTCCTTCTTCCCCTCCCTCTCCTGCCCCTCCTTCTCTTCCCCCTCCTGTTCTTCCTTCTCCTCCACTTTCTTCTCTTTTTCTGCTCCCTCACTCTGTCTTCTCTCCCTGCCTCAGCCAGACACACTAAATCCAATTAGGACTACACATATGTACCTGGGTGTAGGGTGCCAACACTGGAGTATGGGAAACCTATCATAGGCCATACTGCTGAAGAAAATTGACTCTCCTGGTTCCTCAGGTTGCACTGCAGCCTGTGAGCCCACACTGGAGTGTTGACCAGCTTGATTTTCTACAGGTCTTGTGCTGTCAACCCAACATGCTATGAATTCAAGGGTGTAACATCTCCGTCATGTCTAGACGATAGTACTTCTCAGCATACTTCCCTGGCATCCAGCTCTTAAAATATTGTGGTTTTCCCTTTCCTTAGTAAGGTGGAAAGAATGTGATGAAATGTCTCATTTGTGCCTAGGTACCCCACAACACTTATTTTCTTCATTTTGACCACTTGTGAATCTCTATATTAATGATCATACACTGCATAAGGAATATTCTCTGGGATTAGAAAGGTATTCCAGAGGTTAAAACACTTGCTGCCCTTCCAGAGGATCTGAGTTATATTCTTTATCAGGTTCACAATTGCCTATAACTTAAGCTCAAGGTTATTACAGGCATAAACGCACATACACACACATGCACACACGCACGAACACATGCACGCACACACACATGCACACACATGCACACATACACAGAGAACCTGGGGAGGGAGAGGGAGATTATTATGAGAGAGCAAAAGTGAGGGAAGTAGAGACAAATACACAGAGAGACATTAAAAAGCAAAATTAATATATTTAAAGGGAAACCTTTCTGATGAGGGGTGAGTTATTCTCATCTCTCAGCTTCTTCATTGTTACAATAGACATGGTGTTTCTATCACAGTAAGAAGGCTCTTGCAAGACGAGTCAATGCTTTGTATTTGTGCCAAAAGAAGAGACTCTGGTGTATTATTGTGATTAAGAAACAATCAGATCATATTCGTGTCTAATTTAATATTTAATATATGCCAGTATCTAACATGTGGAAATTAAAAGAAATAACACAGATTCTTCGGGGTATTTTTTTGGTTATAATGTTAATTTTGCAAAAATTTTAATGTGCAATTACACATGATAGAAATCGCCTATTAATTTTTTTCTAAGTTAGTGATAATAGCTACAAATTGCAACACACTCTGAAGACATATATTTACTTGTGTGTATTGTGATAAAACTTTGCTGGTGAAATTCTAGACTCACAGAGATTATAATCGTGATATTGTCACTTTTAAAGACATTTTAATACAGAATTGTAAACAAGCTTGGAGGTATTCTGTTATCCAACACATATATAAAGAACAATCATCATTTCTTCCAAGTTTTTCCATATATGTCAGAGATAGATGTTGTAGCGTACCATGTGCTACATGGGTAACTCACCTGCGGACTCATAAGCCAAGATGCAGAAAAATAAGTGTGATGTGCTGTTGACTTACACATTAGAGAGTTTTCCACCAGATTAAAATAGATCATAATATTGTTTAAAATTTCACAAGCTGAATAAAAGTATATAGAGACTTTTTCTTTCAAAAATTTCATAGGTCATCTTTGAATTTTACAGTTAAATTTGTAAAAACACCTAAGAAAATGCAGTGGCCATAACTTCATTATTTCAGTGTGATCAAACTCAAAACATTTACTAAGGACACTATTTTAAGGTGCTATTTTGGAGAAGTTTCCTGCTAGTTCATAGATGATTTTTATTCAGTTGTAGAGTGCAGTAACCACCACCCCGACTAATTTTTCTGCCAAACGGACAGAAATGTAACATCATATGAGGATGGGAAGAATGGAAAGACACTACAGGAGCAGTCAGGGCAAGCGCAGAGGGTGAGGTGTTGGCACAAGTTCACACTGAGCAAATTGAGTCCTGTTCTCTCAAAGAAGAAACTTTCCCCATGCTGCTATTAGGAGGTCCGTGGCACAGATTCCCAGCCTGAGCCATAACACATTATTCATGTCATATATCCCATGCTTGAATTCATGACCGCCCCTTTTCCAGATAATTTCATGGGTGTCACTTGCCCTTTTTGTCCTTGATATCATGGGTGTCTCACATCATCTTCATATTTCCAGCATGTAGAATAAGCACAATAAAAGTGTAGAGAAAACTCCTGGAGCATAGAATTAGCATGTAGCATATGTAGGAAGATTAGTCTTGCATTGCCCTCTCTCTAAAAACCACACAATGAATCCTGGACTTTTTTCTCTACATTGATAATTCATTAAATGTGCTGTGGTGTTTGTTGATTTGTTTATCTTGGAGTTTGAGACAGGGTTTTTCTGTGTAGCTCTGGTTATCTTAGAACTCACTCTGTAATCCAGACTGCCCTCCAGCTTAGAGATCTGTCTGCCTCTGCCTTCCAAGTGCTAGAACTAGAGAGATATAATACCATGCCTGACTTTATGGTGTGGTGTTTAAATATAGGAGTTACACTTTAGGAAAATGTCATATTTTAGAAGACACATGATTTTACCTCAATTACTATAATGGCTGGCTACATCTAGAACTTTTGGGGATCTTATTCTTAGTCATAAGTGCAACATTTCAAATTTTAAGCATATTCATTATTTTGATTCTTTTTGTGTAGACCTTTTTTTTCCATTTTTGACAGTATTTTCTGTCAAAAAAACTTCTTCTCCAAAATATCTCTCTCTCTCTCTCTCTCTCTCTCTCTCTCTCTCTCTCTCTCTCTCTCTCTCTCTCTTCTCTGTCTCTCTCTCTCTGTATGTGTGTATATGTATGTTTATATGTGTATATATGTATATATATGTGTGTGTGTGTAATGTTATATAAATTAATGCACTTTACCTCTGAGATCACTCATCTTTTGAACTACCAATATACCTAAGGTATTCCTGAAAAATTATTAGTTATGATGTATGAAATGCATGGAAGGTTTAAAAATCATATCTGTATGCATATGATCAGTCCCTCATATACATCCAGGACTTAGCAGACAGGTGCTTAGCTTCACTGAGAAGACCTGTTGAGGATAGAATGGCCCTTCATGTTCACTGAACTCTGTACACCTCAGATTCTAAGTGGTTTCTGTATCAGAAGTCCCCAACCTCATTTGAAACTAGTATTCTCTAATTATAGACTTTTACTAACTACAGCTTTATGATTCTAGCCTCTGAGGAAGGGTAAGAATTAGCATTTTCAAATGTTTCAATGTTTCAAACTTAACAAGATGGATCTTAATTTGTGAATTTGCACATTTGAATTTCTCTAGTGGTCACAAAGTTGTCACTTGCATAGGCAGCCTCATATCTTATGTGTGTCTTGAGTGCATCAAAGATAGCCATCTTAAATGAAATTATCCCATAGATTTATCTGACATTTCGGTGCTGTTCCTGTTGATAGGTACCCTAGAAAATCTCCATATCCTCCCTTTTTCTTTATGTTAATGGGCTTAGAACATATCACATACCCCTAGCTCTTCTCTGGATTTCCCTGTGAAGTATGTTAAAGGGTAAATGCTTAGACTCAGTACAGGCCCCAGCGTGGCTGAATTTCTGAGTGGGTAATTGTATAGTATCATAAGACCTGTTTTCTTTATGTAGGCTTTGTGCAGATGCTATGCTTTTTCATTAATTTTAAAGGAGAAAGGATTTATTTTGCAGCATGATTTCTGAGCACACATACACATACAGCAGACATAGCACATTAGGTCAAGAGGCAGAAGGGAGAATGCTGACCCTAGGATGGGTCTCTCTTTTGTTCCCTTTTAGCCTATGATGGCCCCTAGCCAATGGATAATACAACTCAAATTCAGGATGGAATCTTTCTCTATCAGTTGCCACAAGCATACACAGTGAAGAGGCATGCTTTAGCAGTCTCTAGCAGACTGCTAAATGCAGTCATGTTGACAGTGTATATTCACTGTCGTCAGTTTTTGATGCTCTCCCTTACTCTCTGATTGTAGTCTACTCACGACCAAAGGCAATCCCGAACTCTTCTTCTACTGTGCACCCAAGTATTCTCAGTGTAACTATTTTGAAATGGTGTGAGGTGGAAATTACAAGATCCTTCACTAATTAAGTTAGAAATAATTTTTTAATTGGGGTATGATTCCTGGATATTGAAAGTTTATTAGATTTAGATTGTATTTTTCCTGTTACCTTAAGGTAACTGCATGTTACCTTAAGGCCCTTATAATCCAGACCTGCACAAAGGCAGAAAATAACACAGAAGAAAGCATTACGAATATATGAAGAACAATGGTTTGAATTTAAAAATACTTGATGTCTCCAATTTCAGCAACAAAGGCATGATCCTCCTCATCTAAAATATTTTAGTACCTCTTATTGTCGTTTTGAGTTGTGATGTAGAACATTTACAGTTATAATGACGAATTCTGAAAAAGGGCTGCTCTAAAACTAGATTGTACTAAAAACTCAGAGAAACTGAAATTATTAAATACAAACTCAAAAATCTATTGTTTCCATCTACCAAGGGGATGAAGTCCACTTATACAATCTGAGTGACCAATGCCTTCAGTTAATATGCTAATACTGTGTGAGGGTGATATTAACAAGTGAGGATGCTACTAAAGATATGAAACAGCACACATAATTTCTGGATCAATGATTTGCTTTCATACCATTTATAATAGAAGTTTTATGAAAAGCAAATTGTCTGCATAGCATGATGGTAGTTTGTTTTTTTTTTTATCTCGTTCATGTTTCTTGTCAAATGGTGAAATAGGAGTGACTTTGCTCACATTACGAATAAGACCACTAGTATTAATTAGGCACTGGCATGGTTAACTGATTTTCTATTAATTCAATTTTCAAACGATTTAGCTATTTTGAAGTTTCTTCATCTGAGTTATCAGTTACTTCCAGAACACGGTTAAGAATTTACAATCTAAGAAACAGGATGCCATTTTGGGGCTGTCTTGTTTTTTCTGATATAAAGTTATGATGCCTATTACTGAATATTCTTTCTTTATTCTTTTTGTTGTGCATTACCAGATCCAAGATGGAGTTTATAGTGTGATAACGTTCACTAGTGTAAACACCTGAGTTTTAGCTACTGTGCTGGATGGAGTAAGTTAACTTTTTAATTAGCTTTAGATTTATTATAAACTCATTATCTATGCTCTAGAGAAGACTGACCCATCCTTGAAGTATCTTTAATCTTTATCATTGCACACACATGTACATTTGTGAAATGTGTCCCCCTAGATAGGACAGTATAAATGATTTATAATGCTACTTCACTTGGCAAATAGAAGCAGAGCTCAGACAAAAATGTTAATTTTTCTCTCCGTTTTCTCATCATGTGAAGAGAGTATTAATGTCTCAAAATGTTTTGAGGTACCTATGCCTTCAGAAAAATGTGTAGGAATTTTGCTCACATGCATATTTATCCATATTTGCATTTAATTATCTATTTATCAAATATTCTCATGGAGAATATGCTTTCTACTGACACTGGTTAGATGCTAGAAAATCAACATAGACCGTAAAAGGTTTCTATTTTTGTGTGCTACCTTAGGGGAACACAGGCAAAGAAATAGAGGCTAGGAGGACAACTGGTTAAGTTAAAATAGTCTTGGTATTAAGTAGTATGGAGCAATTGGAATGGTTAGAAGTAAACAAGTGTGCTCTATGATACAATTTCACTGTAAATATTATCAAGAAAGTACTGGATGAAATGATGGCATGAAGATTTGATGCCTCAAATCTTAAGACCTCAAGATTTCACAAAAGAGGATGTACCATTAGCAAAGAGACAGGAGATGGAGATAGATCACCATATCACTGTTACTATCACTTCCTGGAGCAAGTAGCCAAGAATAACACAGTAGAGTGTATAACTTTGTTGGCCATTGACTTCACAGAAGAAGCTAGATGTGGATCAATTAGAAGGACTTTTAGGTAATTTCTGTTTTAAAAGGAGAAAACATTTTCTTTACTATTATGGTTAGCAAACCGACTGACTAGTCCCCAGGAAGACAGATGCCAATAAAAATATTCCATAAAATTTTAACTCATATTATATTTATATAAAAATATTCCTAGGTTAGCCATATGCATAGTACTTTGCCATTGCCAAAAGACAATAAATATCCTTTTATTTAATAATAATGAGAATTATCCAATGCTGTGAAATTTGAATAACTTGAACATTCAATTACAATCAGAAGATGGCCCTTACCTTTTACTAGTCTAAAATGAAACCCATTGTCATCTATCTTTCACATGAACTTTGTCTGATTCACTTTATCATGTGCAGATCAACCTTTAAGTACTTGGGTACTTAATGTAGTGCCTCACACTATTGTGAAACACATTCTTTGGGATATTTCACTGATTAGCCATGAGAAGCAATATCTTTTTTTTTAAATGATTTTTTTATTTGATATTATAGTTACATTTCAGATTTTATCCCCTTACCCCATTACCCCCACCACCCAGAAACCTCCTATCTCATCCCCACTCATGCTTCTATGAGGATGTGTCCCCACCTACCCCCCTCCTCTCTCCCTACCCTCAAATTCCCCCCCCCACTCAGTGTTCAGCCTTCATGGGACCAAGGATCTCCTCTCCCTCCTATGCCCAACAAGGCCATCCTCCCCTATATTTACAGATGGGGTCATGGGTCCCTCCCTATGTGCTCCCAGGCTGGTGGTTTAGACCATAGGGAGCTCTGGTTGGTTGGTATTATTGCTCTCCTCATAGGGCCACAAACCCTTTCAGCTTCTTCAGTCTTCTCTCTAACTTCTCCATTAGGAAACCCTTGATCAGATCAGTGGTTAGCTGTGAACATCTACCTCTGAATGTGTCAGACTCTAGCAGACCTCTAAGGAGACAGCTATATCAAGCTCTTGCCAGCATGCACTTCCTGACATCCACATCAATGTCTACCTTTGGTGACTGAGAAGCAACATCTTAATGAAGCTCTAGAACCTTAAAAATTTGAATATATATGTGAATATATGTATATATACATATATATACACATACATACTATATAATCTAACACACACACACATACACACACACAAACACACACACACACATGAAGTTTGGAAATTCCAAACCAAAAACCATTTTTCCAATCTTTTAAAAGTGTTCTATACTGAAATAGTAGATTTAGGGAGCCTAGGAGCTACTGTCAATCCATTCTGTCCTACATCACTGAAGATTGTAGTCTCATTGAAAAACAAGCAGGTCAGAGAAGTTCTTAGCTTCAGTACAGAGCTCTCGGGGTTCTGGTGATTTAGCCCATCCACCACAATCTGTACAGAGTGTCAAATTCTTACCTGCAGCTTCCTCTTATGGAACAGAGGTCTGACCTTCACACAGGTTGAAACACATTAGGTTTTGTCATTTTTGTAATTGGGCCTTAGCCCTCATGCCCTCCTCCCTTTCTGGCACATGGGTCCTCAATTAAGAACTCTTGAAGCAAACACTAGAAGTGAAACTTGTAAACATTTCTAAGCCCAATTCAGCTGAAAACATGACATTTAGAAAAAATTGCAGGAGTGCTTGTGATAGTGCATCTCAGGTCAGAAACAAAGGTGCTATTTGGGAATTTGCTAGAAGTTTTCACTCTAGGTTTACTGTTGGAAGGTGTTTACTGGATGGAGCAGCAATTTGTGGTTTTACAGGTCCCCTGGGTGAACCTAACACTCACAGAAGCCTGGGACACTGGTTTCAAGCAGTGTTGCCTAGTTTTACTCAGGAAGCTTGTCTGGGATGTGGCCAAATTATCTTTATTTGTAATACTTATAGCAAGTATTACAAATACTTGCATGAATGAAAAACTGCATGAAAAACATGAATAAAAAACTGGTTTTCTGTATATTTGACTTTATTTAGAAATAATTTGGTGCTTTGAACTAAACTTTTTAAAAAATTTTTGTTTGAAAATTAAAATTTTCTAAAAGAAATTTATGGAAGGAACAAAAATTTGTACCAAGCTATCGTCTTCAAACAGAAGCAAAACTCAGGCTAACAGAACCACACAAATGTCATGGGAATTTTAGTGATTTACATTTGTATACATCCCCCTGAATTAAAGCTAGGTTTCCTTAAATTTCAAAACATTGATTTTAAAGGGAAAAAATGCTGATGATTCCTTTCACTTACGGTTTAAGTTGAACTATCTTTGATTCTTTTGTTTTTTGGCTTGATTTAGAATTGGATAAAGTACTATCTTATGACTTGATATTTTTAGAAGGTCAAGTCTGTTTTAATTCCAGACAGTATATCTTAAGATTTTATTTCACATATATGACCATTTATGCTAAAACAGAAATATAGCTTCAAAGAAAATCTTTGCTGTAGTAAATTTAATTGCCTTCAAGGAATATTCTTTCAAAAATTAACCTTTCCACATCTTAAAATATTCATCTTTCTAAATACAAATTTTATTTAACATGAGATTTATAAGTGAATCCATTTTGAAACTCACAGATGGGCAAATAAAGTTTAATAAGATGAGACTTCTTTGTTAAAAGTACCTTTTATTTTGGCATTACATTTAACAAAATTTTGTTATTGTTTCTCTGTTTGTTTGTTGCTCATGTGATACTTTGTCTTTATTGGCCAGCTTGGTTTGTAGTGACTTGCTCTTTGAGAGTGTTTCTCACTGTATGGCCTGTGCTAGACTCAAACTCACAATCCTTCTATTTGAGCCTCCCCAGTGTGGAGGAAACAGGTGGAGAGATTATAGGTTTTCAAATAGGATTCATGTTGGCAGCATGAGAATGCACACAGTAAAACTTGTACAAGCTTTAAAAAAAATAATTTGTGGGCACTTGTGTTATTGATCTTTCTTTTTAAAATCTATAAAATTTTCATTTATTCTGGGTTTTAGGTGGTATTGTGTTTTGACATTAGGAATTTCTTCTTTGTTAAATAGGACTATTTTTTATTGGAAGAATAATTTTAAATCATGGTTCTTACTAATTGCCCAATGAAGTAAAACATGCTATACACATTTAAATTTGAATCTAGTGAATCATGGCTTTTTAGTGTTTCAGAATAATACCTGCATTTTTCTACGATAAATCCCAAAGTTCTGTAATTGCACATCATTATTGCATTGGGTATGCATTTCCTTTGGGAAAGTCTGCAGTTTGGGAAATAAGAAACTATTAACTTTCACTGCAAAGTACATACATTGTTATTATCCCACCTTCTTTTTATTTTAAGCCTTACAAATTTTACAATAAAAATTATGCAATGTTTTATAGATATATTCATTGGGACTGGGCTCCAAAACTCTGTATTTTGATTGATTTTGGGTTTCTATACCACTGGTCTCTTTCTGTTGCAAATAGAATTTTTCATGATGAGGTATGAAGATTATACCATATCTGGATATAAGGAAAAATATATAGAATGAAGTCCAGGATTCTGCTGTTTTAATGGTAGGTATAGTAAGGTTCTCCTCAAAGATTCATGATGTCACTAGCCCTAGGTAGTAGGCTAGGTTCCCTGTCCATGTTTTATTTCCTGTTGAGAATATATGTCTTAATTACAATTCTATAAAACAACTTCCACACAGATATTTCAGGAAACATTGTGGAAGAGGAGGTAGAAGGACTGGAAGAACCACAGGATCAGGGAGTTTGCTATTAGATTATGTCTTCTAGTAATCTCAGAAGTTACACTCATTAAGTCTCACTTACATATCTGCCCAATTATGAGCTGACCAAGGACAGCACCACCAAGAAATATGACAAGGTGGACAGGAGAGCGACCACTAGGCCTAAAGCCTATGTATAGGCTTGGAGTGGAAGAAGTATTTTTCCCAGGGAAGAGCCCACTACTGGTTTATCCAATACCAAATGATCAGTTCTGAAAACATACACGCATACATTCAAATAACATTATAGAGAATGAGCAGGTTGGGTATGTATATGAAATTAGAATATTGTTTCAAGGCAAAGTGTTTTATAAATGGTACTTGTGTCAGGAAAACAGTATACTACTACATAGGAATTCAGGAAAGACAGGAATGTAGCAAAATAGTTCACCAATATTTTTTAGAGTAAACAGGACTTGAATTTTAATTTGAACAGTGTAGTAGAAGATGGAACATCTTTATTGATAATGGAAAGGTTAGGTTAATATGGTTCTCAGGAGAAAAAAATATAGCTTAAGTAAAGAAGGAAATGAACCGAGGTTACTGAACAACCAAAAATTTAAATAATGAGATTACTTCAGTAGAATAAAGGAACATTTGGGGAAAAATGCATGATAAAATATATAAATTGTCCACATAGAGTTCAGACTTCACCATAAAGCTGAAAGGCAACAGAATTTGGAAAGCTCTTCATCTATATCTGAGTCTCAAACAATTTCAGATAGCCAAAAAATTTAGAATGATGGAATACCTTTGCTTCTAATTGGTACAAAAGGCCTTGTATCAAAGAAGGGGATAACTTGCTCACATATGTATGCATGGGTGTTCAAGCATGTGTTTGCATGTGAGAGATAGAGTCATCATTAATCACAATAAAAGGCTGCAGACACCCACCTAATGAGCCAAGACTCAAGCAGAAACTGGAAAAGGTGAGTTTTGTCCTATTTTGCTCATGAGATGTCTTCATCTTCTGTAATAATCAGCAGTGACATGTCGTATCATTGAGAGTGATAATTACAGACCTCCTATTCAGAAAATGATTGCACCACTAGGCAGACTGATGGCTGTGATGATACTTTTTTGTGGGAACTGACTCCTCCCATCATCTTGCCCAAGATATTGCAGAATAGTATCAAATATGCACTTAAGACAGTGCAGGTAAAGCTACATCACTTGACAAAACATGTTATGACTGTTCAGATATTTATGCTGAAAGCCAAGTTGAACCTCAGCATCGTGATGCCATTCTGAGGATACTTCCTTTTGGCAGAGGGTGTTCACACCAAACACACTCTATGGAGAATCAGGTGTTATACTGAACTTGGAACATGGGGATCAAGGATTTTTCAGAGATGAGGACTGACCAATTAATAAAAAGGTAAATACTGGACTACAAATTAGTCTCAAGTCTTGGATTCCCAACTGAAGATACCTTTTGTGAAGATTTATATATGATATGTAAAGGACTGTTATGAGGTGTGGTCTTGTTGGAGTAGGTGTGTCACAGTGGGCGTGTACTACAAAATGCTAGTCCTAGCTGCTTGGAAGTGAGTTTTCCACTAGCAGCCTTCGGATGAAGATGTATAACTCTCAGCTCTGCCAGTACCATGCTTACCTAGATGCTGCCATGCTCCTGCCTTGATGATAATGAACAGAGCCTCTGAACCTGTAAGCCAGCCCCAATTAAATGTTGTCCTTTATACTACTATCCTTAGTCATGGTGTCTGTTCAGATCAGTACATTCCATTGGCTCTACTCCCCTGGCTCTACTTAAGACTTAGATCAGTAGGTAAAACACCTTCATGGATTGTTAAAATACAAGACAAGCAGGACACATGGGGGTTCTTTTTTCTTGGCTCTCCAGTGACCCCAAATATTTTTATTTCTAAAATGTTGGCAGATGATGTATATATTGATGCTGGAGCTGCTGGTCTAGAGACCCAAATGTATTGAACAGTAGTAACATTTAATAGTTATATTTAATATTCAGGGATTCACCTACTGAGTATTTCCTCAGAAGATTGTTTAACTTCAAACTCTGCAGAATTATACCTTAAGAAATATTTTATCTCCTCTTCTGTTTTGAGTCCAATACTTATGGAGTTGTGTTTGATCTCCAGGTAGCAGATAGCATATTTATGTACCTAATTTTAAGTAATTTAATAAAGAATTGGCTCAATGACCAGCTTTTTGATGGCTGGCCCCAGTGTCAAAATGCAAATATACACATGAGGAGAGTTAAAAGTGTGGGAGATATAAACTATTCTGACACTTTTGATCCATTTAGTCACTCATTTGATTATTGAAGTACTTAAAATATAAAATTTTAATCTTATGCAGCCTAAATGAAAACAATAATTTAGCTATAGTAGAACAATGAAAGGTATGGAAATAAAATATTCTAATTTGAAACACATGGGTTATTTATATATTTAGTTAAAATACTTGTAATAACATCTATCTATTCTGGGTAGATGCTTTGATGGGTCCTGTAAATATAAATATAATCAGTTAAGCAACACACACATACACAAACACACACAGACACACACACACACACACACACACACACACACACACACACACACAAAACAAAGGCAAAACACTTCAGGCTGGCTAGGTATTGTGAGGGAAATGCAGCAGGTAACAATTCAGAGACTAGGGGTGTATAGAAGCATATTGGTAGATGAATATCAGTCATCTCATAGAGTGCTAATAATGATATTAAAGATTAGCATAAATAAAGAAGACTTTTAGTAAGAGAAAAAAATCAGATAATTGATAGTAGGTTGGGAAACTTGTTAGCTATGGTCGAGAGCTTAATTTTATTCTAAGTATTCAGGAATCTTATGGAGAAATGGTATATTATGCTTTGTAGCAATTAGATCCCATGCTATTCTGGAAGTGATTTTCCAAACTGGGAACATTAGTTTTGATTGTGTAATGATTCTAAGGCACTGTGAAGTTGAAGACAACTTGATCAGGAAGGTTTCCCCAGGAAAGTATGTGAACAAGAGATCCTCTTGCTGTGTTTTGCTGCCAGGAGTATGGCGCCCAACTAGTGAATGCATGGTGGAAATTCAAGTTGGATCTTGGCTATTTGGCTGGAGGATCTGGTTGATTTACTGTTCTATGGCTGAGTTGGAGGCAAAATTTGTTAGAAGCAGCTTTGCAAAAATCAACTTCTCTCCTTACTCAATAAAGATTGAGGAGAAGTCTTCAATGATTTTCAAGTGGGAAAGTCATATTATCCAGATAATAGGCCATGACTGGGTCCTCAAGGTTAGTCAAAAGGCCTAGTAAAAGTTCTTAAAGAATTGCATGTGGCAAGACCTTTTTTATTTTTTTACATATGTTGAAAATTGTACAGAAAAGTAGATCTATATACTTCTCTCTCTGAGATTTCTATAAGATAAATATATGGATCCCTAGGAGACATAGAGAATAAATAAAAAATAACTGTGCTTATTAACCACATAGCTGTTTTCTCTGTGCATGTGCAAATGTTTAAAGTTATTTAAAACATTTTGCAAGGCACTAGATCGAGATTTCCATAATCGTTTAGGTATAAAGACATGCAAAGTGTTATTTTTGTCTTTTTTATCTGCTAAATAAAGTGTGTTTCCTATAGAAGATAACGTATCACTTTCATTATACTTGTATTCTGAGGAGCAGACCCTGAGTGACCCCTGAAACACATGTCTGAGCTGTACATACATAGACACAGACAAATACAAATATAAAAGTTTGAGAACATTCTGGAAATAACATGTTCAAAAGCACACAAAAACATGAAACTATCTGAATTTTTCTAAAGTAATAAATTTTTTAAAAATTGAAAATCTGTGGCCAAATAACTGACACTGATGTAAATGTCTACAACTGTTTAAGTTCACTGAGTACCACCGTTTCTGTCCTAACATAATTTCTTTCTGTCTGAGCTCTATTTCCTTTTCTTTCATGAGAAGGGAAGTAAATCTCATATTGTGTGTTCTATTCTGAAGATCTCATTACTCAATGACTGCTTAAACACCATCTGCAGTGCACGTGTGGCGGCCTCAGTTATGTTGGTTGCGCATGATGCCAAATTTAGCTTGGTTGTCAGAATCAGCTTGCCAGAACAGGTCTTAAGTATTTTTTCCTCTGCTTAAGGACTGACACAGGTAAAGCATAGCAGAAACTTTTGTAGAGCAAAGAGAAGAAGCATTGCTGTTGAATATCATTCAAGGGCATTTTTTTCTAGAATGTTTAAATACTTTGCAGAACAATATTATCATGAACGAGTATAATTTATACAAGCTTAAGGTCTAAAGTTAGATGTAATCACTTAAGTTTACTATTTGGCTAAGGGACTATGACCCTGGCATAGACAATTTATTTTTCATGGCTTACATGCTTATTGAATGTGAGGTGAAGACAGTAAAGCTGATGTAAAGTTTATCGAAAACTTGAAATTTAATGTGAGTGATAATGCGTTCACTTCTTTAATACATCTTTCTCAGTTCTGAATCACAGGAATGCTGAGTTAGGCAAAGACAGCATTCATGGTATTTTATCTGATAAGAAGACAAACTTCTGATAAAACAGCATATCGTTCTATGATGTAGAGCAATATGCAATGTATGTGTGCATGCACACACAGGCACACACATGCTTGTGCACACATGCATGCATGTAATAATATGTGTATGAGATTTAGGAACCTACCAGTTCTTAGTTGTCACTTGGTGTATGTGTTAACTATTGCAAGTAAAGATCATCCTGTATTCAAGAGAAGGTGTCTTTAATGTCTCTCGTTAAGAGGCATTGTCTATATATTTTTCAGATATGCATATTTTGCCTGTGATTCTCACTGTAGCGTGGGTCGATTCAAGACAGTGCACAACTATTTCATCAATTGGGTCACAACTTGTGTCACCATTTCTTTGGTTATTTCATATTTATAGAGTTTACACCATCTGCTAAGAACCATTCTATGGCTTAGTTTAATATATATGTATTACAGAAAAAAGAGAGATGCAGAATAAATAAATATGAAATAGCCCAAGATAGGGAAACAGCTCCTGTTGAGCTTAAAGCTACATGAATTCTCTGAACACAGACTGTATTTTCTTTTTTCTTGAAGACTAGCCCTTATAAACTGAAAGTATGAATTTCCTTTTGGTATTTGTCACTGACTTATGTCAGTGAGAGAAGCTCTGATTTTAGCCATCAAACGTGGAGAAGATGTTCTGAATGAACGGCTTCAGAATCAAGCTCTGTAGTTGCTTTATTCCACGGAGGAACCTCCAAAAATATTCTTTGGTCAAGGAGAGAAAAGACTTTGCCACTAAGGAAAGGCAATGTTCCGCTTTACGCAATGCAAAGACCTGTCCAAGAGGTATTCATCTGTGCTAGCATCTGACCTGGCTGACAAGATGTCAGTGGAAAATGAACTCACGGAGTCACATCTCATGTCCCTTGGGGGAAAGAAAGACATGGAAACGACAAAGAATAAGGCTGAGAAGCAACTCCGAGGCGAGGGCTGACAGCAATTGCCTCTCTTTTCTCACTAGGGAAATGCAACACGTGTTAAGTAACTGAGCTGTTCAATCTGCTGACATTACATTTTTGTCCCTCTCTAGGACTTGAAATAAAGCCTTCTATTAAGATAGTTTTAATGTAAAGGATAAGTTTTAATGATAAGTAATAATAGAGTGGTCACTAATCACTCTGAGAGATCTCAGCAATTTTCTTCTACTAAATAGAAAATCCATCATAATCGCCACACTGGTGATTCAAAGGAAGACATTTCCCCAGGGAGACAATATTGTTATTTTTTTTTAATAAGCCCATCCCCAAATACCTTCAGAGAAAGATTCTGAAAATTTTTGTAGAAATAACCCTTAGTGTCAGGTAAGACAGAAACTCTGCCAAACACAGGAAATCTTCCTTCAGGATCATTTTCATGTAAATTAAGTTCTGCCTTCAGTGAGTGTAGAACCTTCACAGTATACCTGTGAATGGGAACACATACACAAACACATGTGCACACACACACATACACACATACACACATACACATGCAAAATATTAGAACATGGGCTGCCCCTTTAATGCAATGGTGGTGACTCTAAAAGTCCAGATCCTGTGGCTTGAAAGATCATGCCATGACCCCCTGAAGCTCTACCAGGACAGAGTATTAAGGTGTTCTATGTTTGCTACACAGAACTGTTTGCTATAGTTACTAAATCATGGTCCTAACCAGTATCCAGCTCTTCAAGATCTTTGTTACATGCACTATGTTGACCTAAATCACATGGTATAAAACTTACTACCATTCCCCAAAAGTTATAACAGTTATTTCTTTTCTTAGGGGAAATTCCTGCCATTGTTTTTGCAGAAGAGTTTCCTTTCCCCTGGTTTTGAAAGAAACATTTTCTTTTCCTATAAGACACCATATGTTTTCCTCTCCATAGATTGTATTCCTTCTGATCAATGTTCTCCCTTCCACCTCATGACCCATCCATAGTCTTGTGGCCCTTTCCCCTAATAAACCTGACTCCTGAGGAGTAATTATGTGTAAGCTTTCTGTCTCTGATTAACTGCTGTATTTGCCTTATTATTTTATTTAACATACATAAGATTGTATACAATTTATTTGAGGCAAGAACAGTGCACATATGGGGCAGCCTTCAGACCTAGGTTCAGAGGCCTCGGATTCAGCACTGTGTTTAACTGAATTTTATAGGCTGACAAGAGAAAAAAAAAAAAAAAAAGCCCTCACTTGACTCGATATAGTAAGGCACAATACAATGTAAGATTTGTTAGAGGTGACTTTGTGGTTTGTAATTGGTTGGTTTTTTTACCCCTGATTTTGTTTAAATTGGACTTGAGTTTGGTAATATATTTAAAGTTCTAGAGCTCTGAGCATGATAGCTCTCAATTAATCTTTGTTGCACCGGAAGCCATGACAAACAGCACAGGTAACAGCATTAGTTTCGGTGGTGTATTACAGAGATTTCATTGATTCATGGTAGGTTGTAACATCCTCCATACCACTCGTTTCTCACAGAAACCATGAATTAAAAGAAGGTACAGCAAATTTCTATTTCTGATCCCATACTATGAAAGGTAATTCTGCGATGCAAAGCATTAATTTTTAATGGCCACCCGTATTCTCATTCTCTCTCCATCTCAGTCTCTCTCTCTCTGTCTGTCTCTTTCTCTATCTCCTCCTCTCTCAAACACACACACACACACACTACAAATACATACACACAGGCACAACACAGCACTTACATGCACACAAACACATAGGCACACACAGGAAAAGGTCTCTTAATTTCTCATGTGTGATTGAACATATTAAAAGCATGCTAAGACTGTCCTACTTCTAATGAATCTACTGAGAATGAAAAGATTTGCTAGAAAAAAAAATGGCTCAGTGGGTAAAGTGTTTGCCATACAAGCAGGAGGACTTGAGTTCAATCCCCCTAAATTATGTAAAAGTCAGGCACAGTAATATATGTCTGTGGTCCTAATGCTTCTGGAGGCGGTAGCAAGCTGAGACAGAAAGATCTCCCAAAACTTGTATGCCACTTAGAGTGGCTCTGCTTCATCCAAGGCCGAGTGGCAATCCTCATGTGAAATTCTATTCCACATACATGCCATGCAAGCTATTCATCATAATATATGCATACATATATACATACACACATATACATACATATATACACACACACAAACACACACATACACACACACATACCAGAAGAAAAAAAAAAAGAAATGGTGGATGTTTGAATTTCACCTGGAAACTCTGTTGATAGGGAGAATATCTATTTTAGTTCTAGAACCTCTGAGATTAAACATAAGTGTTAGATATCACCCCTTTGTGTAGAGATCTGCGCAGAAAACAGATGACTTAGACTGTATGTGGACAAGCAAATCTGCAGGAAGGTGCAGATCTTCTGTAGGAAATACTCTAGGAGCTGTGACCAATGACCTTTGAGGAATCAATCTGACCACATTAACACATGCGTTTTAGATTGTCAAGTCTTCACCTTTTAGGTCAAATGCTTACACACTTTTATATGTTTCTACAATAATAACCCATTGCTGTCAATTATTTTCATTTCTCTTCCCATGTGATCATTTGCTAAGCTCTCTTCTAATACAGACATAGAAATATGTCTCATATTTTCAATTTATACATGGTTTAAAACTTTCGCTAGCTAGTCAGTCTATGTCTGCATCGATCTTTGAGGCTCAGTACACTCAGATGTTGTGATCAAAATACTGGGAAAAAATGCAAAGGTTGATCCAGTCAAAGACATTGTTTGGGTACAGTTAAGGTCAGAGAGTGTGCCCTGGTAGCTCTCTAACAAGCCACATTTGACCACCAACCCTCTACAGTCCAATTAGAGGAAAAATAGTGAAAGGCAAAAAACCGAACCAAACCAAACCAAAACAAAAACAAAAAAAAGAAAAAAAAAGAAAAAGAAAGAAGGAAAAGAAAAAGATGTATTCAGTGAGACCACATGACAAAAAGGAGCAAAGAAGTTCATTGACACCCATTCTCTAAACCCATCTTCTGGATTCTGTCAGAAATAGATCTTCTGGATTCTGTCTGAAGTAGATAGAGGGTAAGAGGTGTACAAAATTACACAATCTTGTTCAGTGTGTTCTGGTATATCAGTGTCCTACCATGAAGGTCTGGGCTACACTCTTTCCTGCAAGGTCTCCTGACATGTTGTTAAAACTAAGTGAAATTAGTTCCTGAGTGCCAACTTCTTCCTTTGGATAACACCAGGCTTTAGCCCAAATATCTTCTCAGAGTAAAATAGATTTACAGGGAAATCCCAGTTTACTGGAAAGCAGAGCTTGAAAGCATCTGATTAAAAAAAGGTTAGAGAACAGCAACTTAGACCATAGATTCTCAACATGGGGGCCTTGACTCTTTTGGTGGTCAAATGTCCCTTTAATATGGGTCATCTAAGACCATCAGAAACATCAGATATTTACTTGTATTCAAATGCATAGCAGTAGCAAGATTATAGTTACATTGTAGTAATGAAAATAATTTTATGGTTGTGAGTCACCACAACACAAGGAACTGTATTAAAGGTCATAGCATTAGAAAGGCTGTAAACAACGTCCTCATCCAGGCCAGGAGGGTTACAATTGTGCAGGAACACGGTGTCTGGAGCTCTCAGACTTTAGAAACAATTTCTTTAAAAAGTTTTAGCCCATTGGATGCTGTATTTTCAGATGGCCCAGGAAAACAGGGAGGCCCTCCTGACACCACAGATCTGAGAGAGTATAAAGATGTCCGATCATCACAACAGAAATAATTCAATAATTTAGCAAACTGTGCAGTTAGGAAGGTGCATAAAAATAGTTGCTAAGTTGGAAGATAGAAATACAAGCCACAGGATGCCAGATTACTCACCAAATGTCATTTCTTTGACCATCAATTTCTTTCTTTCCACATTATAATTCTAACTAACAAACACAAGCACACTGACACACAGTAGAAGTGCAGGATTAGAGAAAGAGCTTGATATATAATGTCGTCACTTATTATTGTTCTGGTTAGACCATTGCATTTCCTTGTAGCAAAGATAAAAGTATGTTTGGGCCTTGCCAGTACAAAGTAATCAGAAAAGCCACAAATGGGATAGTTAGCCTTGGTTATCTTTGTGACTCACAAAACAGTAACTGGTGTACTCATCTCTGGATTCTTCCAGTTTTGACATCTTTCATATGATTGTATGAATTGAAACTCATTAGGAAGTGATAAGGTGTTTACTATTTGTTGGTTTTTGTAGCTCCTAAATTCCCTAATATAGTAAAGAAAATATGAATTTTTTTTTTCTGTAGCTGAGACTCCTCAGAGAGAGTCTCAGCTCTCATTCTACAGAATGAGAGAGCCTTGGGGTGGTGTCCTAATGCTTGTCATTTTTATTGCTCACTGTTTACAGTAGCAAGTACTTGCTTTGGGGATGAGAAACACACTTTGGTGCCCTAAAGCAATGTACTTTAGAATGATATATATTTTAAATAGTTTTACGAAATAAATATGGTAATTTTTATTTCTTTTAATTCCCAGGTATCTGTTTGGGCTTTGAAATTTTGTGTATTTATTTCTCATTACCTTAGAAGTTTGTTCAATGGCTCTGGTCAGGTTATGAGCATAAAGGTTTGTGAAGATAGCTTTCTTATTGTCTCAATAAGGTATATAACAGTATTATTGGTCTTTTGCTAATTGTTTTAGATCATTCATATTTTTCAAAGCCACTACTTATGTTTGGAGCAGTTTAATTTATTTTTTTATTTTTTTAATGTACATTTATATTCAGATAACTTGTATGCCCTTTTTAGTGTAATCTTGGATACATCTTGGCCACAATTTTCTTATTTCGAACAACTAAGAAAACAGGATTTTGAGTACCTCCAAGACATTGCATGACCAAACAAGATGATAAAATAATCTGGCATACCATCTGACACATTCTAAATCTTCAGGAGTTATTAGATATTGTTATCAATTTCCCAGCATTTATGCATTACATTTTCTCCTTTTCATGAATTTCATTTATTTTTTCAGTTCTATTATATCTGCCCATCCCAGCCCCAAAGAGAGTGTTCTATGATGCTTTCGGAAAAATTCAGGTAGTTTAACTCAGAATTTTGCAAAAGCTTTCTTCTCTAATTTCCAGAATTAATCCTGCACAGCAGGAATCTTTGTCCTAAACAAGGTATCCCTGCTAAGTCGCTGGTTGCCATCTGTCCTAGGTCATGCCTACCTTAGGTAATTATGTTTCCCCTCTGCCCCTCTGAAAATAAACTAGACCTCCTTTCCTGTCTCCAGCAGACAGAATCCCTGCTGGTTCCATTTTCACCAGCTCTGCCAACTGTGGATAGAATTGGCCAGTTTGTTGCTCTTCCTCCAACTCACTGAGAAAACTTAACTTATAATCAAGGATGGGGATTTTGCCCCTAGCTGAGCAGCTGAGATTAAATCTAAGTAACTGAGAAGTAGGTGATGTGCCTGAAGAGAAAGCTGGAAAGATTATGGCACAAAAAAAACGCACCTGCTTGGGAGCATCACTTGTACCTATCCCCAATAGATTCTCAACTTTTTTTATTTTTATTTTTTAATAAACCGCCATGGTAACAGAATACACTCTTGGCAGCAAAGCTGATACAAAGTTGCCTTTATAACTTGGTTATTTATTACAATGTTTCTTTCAATTTTAGGACAGAATATCTAGCATAGAATTTTATAACCGAGCAAAGAACCAAAGAGAGATAAAGTGCTGGCGTAGCAGCAAGAGAACTAAACTTTTAATTTTACTGTTCATATTTAGGGAGCTTTGCAGAGACAGCACACTGGCTCTTTGGCTTTATTATTTGAATTGGGAGGTAGAAAAGAAAAAAAAAACCAAAGCTCATAAATAAAGTCTTGTAAAACAACGCAAACACATTCTAGGTCACAAGTAAATACTCTTGCTTTCAGATAAAATTATGCTGGATGCAAAAGAATTAGAGATCGTGGTTCCTCGGTGACTGTTACAGACTGGGTTTGAATCTTGAAGTCAATTGTGGATAGCAAATACAATATGCTATCCTTGAGAAAGACCTGCTAAGTTAGATTGACTTTAAGTTAGATTGACTTCTGTGTTCTCATGTGTATCATGAGGAGCTATCTCTAGCACTGTGTGCCCAAGGACAGAGCTGGAGAAATAATTTCCATGGGAATGAAAAGATTAGATCATCAGAATTTGGACTCACTCCCAGTTCTTCAGGAGTAAAGTTAATTAATCTGGAAGTACATCACTTCTGTATAAGAAACTCAAGAGAAGCACCATCAGTTTAGCAATAAGCTTTAAGTTTGTAGAAAAAGTTTTCAAGACTGTGGCATCATCTGTTTAAAACTGGATTATTACAATGATATTGATATATTTCCTATTGATATGTTCTCAAAGGAACAAGAATTCATATTGACTCTTTCTGTACAGTGAGGCTCTATTTTCTGGGCATCCTCAATTGAGATTTCCTGTTTGCACTTAGTGAGAATGAGCAGTGAGTAAGGTCTGCCATCTGGGATAGACTTGGATGAACAGTGTTCTGCTGGAAGGTCTTTCCACAGAAATCTCTGCTGTTTTGTGCCTACAGCTTCACCTGTATATATGTATCCATGATTGTGTGTATGATCATATATGTGTGCATATGTCTGATCACGTATACATATGTATGCAATCATGTATCCGCAATAATGTGTGCATGTGTGTGATTCTCACTGTACAGAAAGAGTTAATATGAATTCTTGTTCCTTTGAGAACATATCAATAGGAAATATGTCAATATTCATTGTAATAACCCAGTTTTAGATAGATGATGCCACAGTTTTGAAAAACTTTTCTGAAAACGTAAACCAATTGCTGAACTGATTGGGCTTCTTTTTAATTTCTTTTATTTATTTATTTATTTATTTATTTATTTATTATATTACACTTCAGATTTTATTCTCCTCTCCTGGTCCACCCTTTGACTGTTCCACATCCCATACCTCCTCCCCAACCCCTGTCTCCATGAGGATGTTCCAATGGACAACCCCCACCCCACCAGACCTCTAAACTCCCTGGGGCCTTCAGTCTCTTAAGGGTTAGGTGCATCTCCTCTAATTGGACCCAGACCCAGCAGTCTTCTGCTGTATATGTGTTGGCAGCCTCATATCAGCTGGTGTATGCTGTCTGGTTGGTGTTTGAGAGATCTCAGGGGTTCAAGTTAATCAAGACTTCTGGTCCTCCTACAAGGTCGCCCTCCTCCTCAGCTTCTTTCAGCCTTTTCCTACTTTTCAACTACTTTCCTTTCTTTTCAACTACAGGAGCCATCAGCTTCTGTCCATTGGTTGAGTGCAAATATCTGCATCTGAGTCTTCTGCTTGTTTGGTCTTCCAGAGTACAGTGATGATAGGTCCCTTTTTGTGAGAACTCCATAGCCTCAGTAGTAGTGTCAGGCCTTGGGACCTCTCCTTGAGCTGGATCCACCTTGGGCCTGTCGCTGGACCCTCTTTTCCTCAGGATTCTCTCCACTTCCATCCCTGTAGTTCTTTCAGATAGGAACAATTATAGGTCAGAGTTTTGACTGTGGGATGGCAAACTCCCTTCCTCACTTGATGCTCTGTCTTCCTGTTGGAGGTGCGCTCTATATGTTCCCTTTACCTACTGTCAGGCAGTTCATCTAATGCTCCTCCCTTTGTGTCCTGAGAGTCTCTTACCTCCCAGGTCTCTAGTGCATTCTACAGGAGTGTGTATGAGATCATTTGTGCATGTGTGTGATCATGTGTGTTCTTGTGAGTGTGTGTACATGTGTGTGTGTCTGTGTGTCTGTATGTGTGCGTGTGTCACTATGTGTATCTAGATCCATGTGAGGCCCTGACAGTGTAAACAGAGACATTGGGTAACTTCTGTCACTCTGCCCATCTGTTATTTTGAGACAGGGTCTCCACTGAAGCTGGAGGTCACTGATTCAGTAGACCAGATAACCAAAGGATCCCAGAAGTTCTTAATCCCTGGGATGTCCCTGTGGGTGTTGGGGTTTCAAGCTCGGGTCCTTATGCTTGGGCGATAATCAATTTTGGTGACTAAATCACCTCTTCAGTTTCAACATGCACTTTTAATAATGGCTTTCAAAAATAAGTAGAATAGATGTAGTTTAGGTAATGGTTCTTGATCTGAATTTAGAGTTCTGTTGTTTTTCTAAGCTAGAAAATGTCGACTAAGTTCTAGGGTCAAATCTGACTTCATGTTACTGATGCAACTTAAAATCAGTAGGCAAGGTTCACTCAGATTAATTAATGACCATCAAAACCGCCTTTAAATTGTCATATTTAATCTTACCCAAATTAAAAATAATCGTGTTTTTCAGATTTAATAGTATCTTTTAAAATGTATTATACTTTTAATGATAAACTAACAATAAATTAAACAGCTTTCAAATCATTTTCACAGGTTGCTAAAATAGAAATATGTCCATAAGGTAGGGACCATTAATCACATGCATATGATAAACCAGCTATATTTCAATGTTTATACACATGTTTTCACTGAATGGGAGGTGACCACTACCCCACAAAAATAATTTCCACAATATGGTAAGATATATCTTTAGGGTTTTGTTGTTGTTGTTGTTGTTATATATGTATATATTTCAAAGAAATGTTTCTCTGTACCTTGTTTACAAATCTTGCTAGATAATTTTTCAACAGTAGTCAAATTGATTATGTATTATTTTTTCAAAGTGTGTCTCTACTTCTGTGATGAAACAGAGTTGCCAAAAACACCTTGGAGAAGAAAGGGCAACTTTAGCTTTCATATTCTGAATCACAATCCACTGAGGAAAGCCCAGGCAGAATTAAAACTGAGCAGGAGCTGATGCAGAGATGATGGAGTGTTCTGTTTACTGGCTTGTTCCTCATGGCTTCTTTAGTCAGCTTTATGACAAAGCCCAGGGCTACCAGCACAAGGGTTGTTGACCACAGGAGGTTGGGGCCTCTACCAGCAATCACTAATCAAGAAAATGTTCTACAAGCCTATCTGCCTACAGCCTGACATTCTGGAGACACTTTTTAAAACTGGGCTTCCAGTTTCTCTGGTCACTCTAGCTTGTGTCAAGTTGACATTAAACTAGCCAGGACAATATGTAAGTCTTAACCCAGAAAGCACTGTTTGCTATTAAGGGGGACACTTTCTATACCCATACAATTTCTATACCCATACAATTTCTAATCAGTTTACTGCTTTGTTGTGTCAGTGATATGGGCCAGAGCAGGGGCACAGGGCACACCAGTAAATCACATATTTATAATTCTATCAAAACCTCTTTTTATATAATAAGTTTGGAATTCTCGGCAAAGGTGATTGATGGAAATTATGTTAGTCACAAAGTTGTTAGTTTTTCATTTGGATTTATTATTTTCAAGTGTTTTACCAGTATATACTAATTATCTGTGGTACTGTTTCAGTGTGACATATTTGTATATGTAGATGATACATTTTTATCATATTCACATACCGCTGTTATTCAGTTTTGTTACCTTTCAATTTTCAATATTGTATGAAAGGTGAAAAATAAATCCACATTTTCTTGTTATGTTAACCTAATTTCTTTTCTAAATGAATAGAAAATTCTGTTACTAAGGAACATGGAAACAATGGAAACAGACAATGTCAAATTTAATGCTGAAGGTCAATTGACACTAATGGATATACTAGCAGAATACTAGTTACTTGAAACATACTTACTGAGTCTCTCCTAAGTAGCAAACCTCCATTCAGCTGCTAGGTGTCAAAAGATCTATAGATAATTATAACCTTACACTAGGTTTTAACAAGACACACATCAGACTTTAAATTCTATCATTAGAATGATTGATAAATATATCCATCACTGTAATTGTATACATATAAAGCACATATCCTATAGGACACAAATATATATTATTCTTTGGCTATGCTCAATATAACCAGTTTGTTTAAATTTTTCATATTTCAGTAGTGTTTATATACAATTATTATTTTTAACTGAAATTGGCTTTTCAATTAAAGAAAGTTGGCAGAGTATAAAAATAAATATTAGAATTTACTAACATATCATCAAACATACAGATATATCAAAAGAAAAAAAAAACAAAACCACTTTCTCTTTGGATCCAGTATTGATCATAGTATTTTCATATAAATACTGTATTGGGCAGGATAACAAGAATTTCATCATTTATACTATTTTCATACTATCTTTAAAATGTCAGATGATTGTTAACTTTTATTCTTGTATTGTATATATTTGATATATCAAAAATAACAAGATTTTAAAACAATAGCAAAACAAAACAAAAATCTCTGAGTTCCCAGAATGCTTCATGTAGGTGATCCTTTGTTGTTCCGTGAAGACAGAGACACCAATACAGAGTGATTATGTTTTATTTCTGCAGATATTGATTATGTACCTAACTCAGTTGGTCTCTAAATGTTCCATGCATTTCAGAGGTACTTGTAAATTTATGTTAGATTCATACTTTAATAGACATAAAGCTCTCATCTTTTATATTAATCTAGTGTGTAAAGAGATATTCTGAAATATTTTGTCAACTTCTACTTTGTCTGCAAGATACCCAAATAATAAACATACAAATTTAGAGAACAGTATCTAGACAATAATTCTTTTCACTGAAAACAAATACACATACATTAAATCAATATTATATACTATCAATATAATTATACAATATATTGTATATAATTATACAGTATCAATATAATAAATATTATTAAAAATTTATTTTAATTTACATACCTCCACAATGTCCACACGAACCATGTGTTATTAAAGATGTCAGTTAACAGCAGTTAACTTATTGAAATAAGTTTATGCTAAAGTAACAATTTCCTTATAGTGAGTGGCTCTTAGAAGCATTTCACTTATTTCTTTAGCAAAGACAGTGGCTTTGCATGTCTCCATCCTTAAGATGGTTTAGATTGACTGTATCAAAAAATTTCAATTTCTGTTCCAACTAAAATGAACACCAGGCATAGTGATGGTGTTTGCCTACTAACAGAGCAGAGCAAAGAGCTGTCCAAAAGGACATTGAGAGTGCTGGTAAAACTGTAATTGAAGAACATTTGTCTGCTTTCATGGGTCAGCTAGAATATTACTGTTCTGCAAAAACAAAAACAAAAACAAAAACAAAACAGATTCTAAACTGATTTTCTGCAAACAGTTGCAAATAGAACAGAAAATGAAAAAGTAAAATTAAAAAAAAACAAAAAAAAAAAAAAACAAAGAAAGCCACCCCGGGTTTTCAAGTCTCAAAAGTTTACAAAATAAGATAAAACAAAACAAAATACGATCTGTCATCTAAGGAACTTGTCATGTCACTGGTCATTAAATTCTCCAGGCATTCTATGAAGCAGCTTCCATGTGTGTAAGTACCAGTGGAAGTCAGCCTTTTTACATGTAGTAGGACAGCTAAACAGATGGACTTATGGAGATATGGAAGGCTATTTCAAGAGATGCTGTTATTATTTATAGGTGCTCTTCAGTCAGGTACCCAGAAAAAAGATGCAGGAGATAAAAAAGGAAATGAGACTTAACGTTCCAACTTTCTCATTTTGATATCATTTTATCTTGCTCTCACTCCTCCCGGGTGGCTGACGGATCAACACAAGTTTAAAACCTTATGAGTAGCAAAAGTAACTGTGAAATCACATATTCCTATGAGAAATGGCGATCTTGCCACTGGGGAAAGAACTTTAGTAAGTCAGAGAAACACATAGATCCTCTAAGTAAATCAGTAGTGATGCATCAAGAGTCCTTGTCTTTATGCTTGTTTGATAAATGAGGAAAGACAAAACGTTTAATAAGAACTCAAATCTCTGACAACAAGGAATTTGAATCCCAGTCCTCATGGTTCAGATTAATAGCTTCCAGGTTTATAGTTTTCTTCCATTCTGTGAGTTTATTGGCTTCTTTATCCGTAGATTAGGCTTGCTGAGCATAGACTGTGTCAAGAGAAATTTTGATAAAGTAAGCTGGTTTTTTTTTAGTCTAGGTTACTATTATTGCAATGAAACCATGACGGAAATAAAGATGGCAAGGAAATGGTTTGCTTTACATTTCCACATCATTATTTATCACTGAAGGAAGTCAGGGCAGATACTCAAGCAGGGCAGGGACCTGGAGGATGTAGTTGATGCAAAGTCCATAAACTAGTTCTGCATACTGACTAGTTCCTCAGTTTACTCAGCCTACATATCTAGCCAGCCTTCCTTCCTGCCTTCCTGCCTTCCTGCCTTCCTGCCTGCCTTCCTTCCTTCCTTCCTTCCTTCCTTCCTTCCTTCCTTCCTTCCTTCCTTCCTTCCTTCCTGCCTTCCTTCCTTCCTGCCTTCCTTCATTCCTGCCTTCCTTCCTCTTTCTTTCTTTCTTTCTTTCTTTCTTTCTTTCTCTTTCTTCCTTCCTTCCTTCCTTCCTTCCTTCCTTCCTTTCTTTCTTTCTTTCTTTCTTTCTTTCTTTCTTTCTTTCTTTTTATTAACTTATCTATTCATTCACTTTACATCCCCATTGTAGACCCTTCACTCCTCACCTCCCAGTCTCGACCTTACAAACTCTTCCCCTCAATCCCCAAGGGGAAGCCTCCTATGTTTACTACCCAGCCCTGGACTAAATACATCATCTCCCACTGAGTCCCAATCAGGCAGTCCAGCTATGGAAAGGGGAATCCAATTGCAGGCAACTTTCAGAGACAGCCCTGGCTCCAATGTTAGGGGACCCACAGGATGACCAAACTGAGCATATGGTACAAACGTGTAGAGGGGCTAGATCCAGCCCCTGAATGCTCTGTGGTTGGTGGTTAAGTCTCTGTGAGCCATCATGGGCCTAGATTAGTTGATTCTGTTGGTCTTCTTATGGTGTCCTTGACCCCTCCTGAGTTCCCTCAATCCTATCCCCTATTCTTCCATAAGACTACTCAAGTTCCCCCTGAAGTGTGGTTGTGGGTCTCTGCATCAGTTTCCATCAGTGGCTGGATGAAAGCTCTTGGGAGACAGTAATGCTAGGCCCCTGTCTGGAAGCATAGCAAAGTATCATCGATAGTGACAGGGTTTGGCTCTCTCACATGGGATGGATCTCAAGCTGGGCCAGTCATTGGTTGGCTGTTCCCTCAGTCTCTACTCCATCTTTCTCCCTGAAAATTTTGCATGCACGACAAAGTTTTGGTTACAAGTATTGTGGTTTGATGGCCCCCTACCTCCACTGGAAGTCATGCCTGGCTATAGGAGTTGGCTGCTTCAGTTTCCAATTCCTAGCTGGTAAAAGTCTGGTTTCTTTTAGAAACAATAGCCCAAGAATGGCCACTCCCAAAATGAGCTGGGCACTCTCCCATCAATCATTTAATTTAGAAATGCCCCATAGGCTTGCCTACAGTGTCTACAGCCTATACTATTCTCAACTTGGGCTCTTTCTCCAAATGACCTGAGCTTGTGTCATGTTTACATAAAACTAACCAGCACAGCTAGGGATATAGTTCCATAGGTTTATGTACCCAGTTTGAAACCCTGGGTTTCATCTCTAGTACCAAGTAGTCCTCTTGGAATGATGGGTTCATGCTTCTAATTCCAGCACTTTGGTATGGACAAGAGAATCAGAAGTTCATGACCATGTGCAGCTGTTTTGAGGATAGTGTGAGATACATGAGACATTTTGCTGAGTCTCTGCTAAGCTTTCCATGTTGCACCAGAGCCCATCAAGAAACAAAATGGACATTCTAAATACACCACCTATTTGAATTACTTAAGTCCTATTTTGTTTCAGGAAGAAATGCAAATTGTAGCCTCTTGCTTATTCTCTCCTCAGAATTTGCAGCTAGTCCTCAGTGTAGGTTCTTGCCACTGTGTGTGTCATCTCAACATTGTAGGGGCCCTACTCTGTGGAGAAGCCTGGCCATCCTGGTCTCTGCTCTCTTCTGGGTCCTTGTGTTTCTCACCCTTTCTGATCTCAATTTCCTGGCTTTTTCTTCTTTACTATTTCTTCTCATCTCACATAACCACATCTCCCTGCATAGTTTCAGTTTCCTTCTGGATGATGAGGAAGTCATAGTGGAAGGTAAATTGGCCTGGCATTGATATTCTTTGTATAACATTTTATTCATAAATATAATAGTAAACAAAACAACGTGAGGTAATTTTTTTTAACTTTATAAGTTTTTTTTAAATTCTGTTTTAAGGAGTTGAAGGTGTAGCTTCCTGGTACAACTCTTGCTTAGAAGGCACAGAGTCACGAGTTCAATTTCTATTACCATCATCAGTACTACAAAAGTTCTATTTTGATGACATTCTAGATAACTCATTTTGTCAGTGATGACTCAACCAGAATTCTGTAGATGACCCAATAACTCTGAAAACAATTGTCAAGGATTCTCTTCCAGGTCTATCACAGATAAGGCATAAGTGCATGAACTTCTTTAAGACTCAGGATATCTTTATATCAATAAAATGGAAATAACAGCTCATTTCTGAGGGGGGCTGTAAGGGGTGGATCTGAGGGAGAAGGAAGGTGAGAGGGGAAGCAGAGAGGAGAGGTGGGAGAGAAACTGGTTGGCATATAATATATGAGGAAATAATTAATAATAATAATAATTAATAATAATAATAATAATAACAGTAACAGTAACAGTAATAGTAATAATACTCCTGGCTCAAAGAGTTGTAAGTAGCAGGGGAAATATCTAAGCAAAAGGCCTAAGCTTTAAACTATATTAGAAATCTCTGTATCATTATTTATACATTTGGCAGGTCCAAGAAAGGCTCACTATAAAGACTCGTTTTGAGCTTAAGACCTGAAAACCTCACCTCTGGCCCACAGATTAGAATTAAGTCTAGATATTTTAAAAATCTGATTTACCTACAACTTATTCCTACAAACTAATCTCTCTCTCTCTCTCTCTCTCTCTCTCTCTCTCTCTCTCTCTCTCTCTGTGTGTGTGTGTGTGTGTGTGTGTGTGTGTGTGTGTGTGTGTGTATGAGTGTGTGGTGACATGTGTGGGGTCAGAGGGCAGAAGAGATGTTGTATCCCCTGGAGCCAGAGTTACAGGAGTTTGTAAGCTATCTGACATCAGATAGGTACTGTGGACTGAGCTCAGGTTCTGTGGAAAAGCAGCAAGTACCCTTAACCCTGAGCATCACTCACCCACAGTTCTGCTTTGAGCTATTAGTACAGATGTAGCTTCAAGTCTGGTTAAATTCGACTTGTATGTGGAATTTATTAAATTCCACTTTTAATTTGCTTTCCTCATAAGTATTTGCTGCTCAACTGATCCATCACCATTAGAGGTGATTTATTTTCTTCATTCTAAAAATGGTAAAAGATATCATGTATATTTCTTCTTAATTAGGTTGGCCCCTGGTAAAAACAAACACTAAGTCAATGCCTAATGGTGTGAATCTGAGAGGAAAGTGCAGTTAGTGAACTCGGGCTATGGACCAGCTTGAGGAACACTCCACTATCCTTGCTTTATGAGAGGAGCTAATGGGTGGGCAAAGGCAGTATAATGTTCTCACTCCATTAAATCCCGACTTTCATTCTCTTTTTTTTTTCTTGCTAAATATCAAAAGAGAAATATGGTCCACTTAACTAGAAAAAGAAGTTTTCATTTGAGTCAAGTAGAAACATGATGCATATTTCCTTTCTAATTTAATTTCTAACCATTAAGACTCAATTCTATAAATGACCCAGCAAAGCATTTGGAGATTAGAACAGTAGAAACTGAATATACTTTGAATTTGGCTCGTTAGACACCATGATGTTATGCTGTTTAATTAGAACTTCACATCACATTTCATGACACCACCCCCCAAGCCAAAGCCCAGAGACTGTCATGACTGTTTATGAAGTCTTTTCAGTGGATTGTGCACTTGATCTCTTTTCTAGTCTTTGTTAAGCATCATGTTGGTCAAGCCTTGTAGTTACTCTGATTTGAACTTTTGTTTAAGCGGTCCGTTTTCCTCTCATAATTATAGAAAAAGGCTACGTTCTGTCTGTGGGCTAAGGGAAAAAGATTATAGCTCTAATGAGCCAAGTCTGTACAAATGGGAAAATAACAATCTCCTCATAATTAGAACAGCCCTTTAGACTAAGTATTGGCCATGAGCTTTTCAACAGAAAAAAAAATATCATTTCATTATCGGTTAAAACAATATATGTAAATTAATGCCAAATTGTTTACTGGGAAGGAAGAATTAAAATACTTTGGCTTGTTTTCACAAATATTTTTATTGCTGAAAACATATCCTGACTTTCTAGTCAAAACAATGACTATTCTTTTCTAGCTGGTTAAGGTAGCAGAAACCATTGGTGGCAAGTGAAGTTGATGATCTAAAGCAAGCACTTTCTTTGTGATGATGCCATAACCCTATTTGAAACAAGTCTAGCAGAACATTCTCAAATCCAGGGACATGAAATGCATTCCATGGAAATCTGTATTGTAGGCATGGCATGGTCACTGAAATCTTGAATTCTGAGAAGCTCTCATTACCCACCCTGACACACAGGCAAGGTCTGAATTCCTCAGACCATCACCTGAGCTTCTTGACAACCAGCTCCTGTGTGATACAGGGGTATGCTAGAGTATAAAGAAGTGGAAAGTCCAGATTGCAGTGACAACAGCTTTTGTGTGTTTTCTCAAATGTTCCGGGGAGAGGCCCTTAGGTTATATAGAGGCCAATCATCTGTGCTATACCTAATCTTATTACACTCATTGGTTAAGAAGCTGGATTTGGACAGATTGATTTGTTTGTTTGCTTGTTTGTTTGTTTGTTTGTTTGTATGATAAGTTTTGGTTTTGGTTTGGTCTATTTGTTCTATTCATTGACATACATGGTGTCAGTAAAACTATCACAAGAGTATTCAAAGTTTGAATATTCTTGAACTGGGATTAGAATTCAAGAAAGTTGTTAACTCCCATCAACACTGAAGGCATCACCCAGTGTAGTCATGGTAAAGCATGAGTATTATGGGGAATTTCAAGCCCAGAGAGAAAACACTGAAGGCAGAGATGTGAGCTCCCTCTGGGAATACTGAGGAAGGCTCAGCACAGCAAAACAGGTATCTAAATACGGGGTTGCTGGAAGGTAGGCTCTGGAATAAGGCAATAAAAGGAAAGCAGCCTTGGGGAGAATGTACATGAAATCCAGCCTACTGGCTGGTTTTCTGTGTCAACTTGACACAAGCTGGAGTTATCACAGAGAAAGGAGCCTCCCTTGAGGAAATGACTCCATGAGATCACCATGTAATACATTTCCTCAATTAGTGATCAAGATGGAGAGGGCCCATTCCATTATGGGTGGGGCATTCCTGGGCTGGTAGTCCTGGCTTCTATAACAAGGTAAACTGAGCAAGCCAAGGGAAACAATTCAATAACAAACTGAGCAAACCACCAAGCCACGGGGAAGCAATCCAGTAAGTAGCACTCCTTCATGGCCTCTGCATCTGCTCCTGCCTCCAAGTTCCTGCCCTGTGTGAGTTCCTTTTCTGACTTCCTTTGGTGATGAACAGCAATGTGGAAGTGTAAGCTGAATAAACCCTTTCCTCCCAACTTGCTCCTTGGTCATGATCTTTTGTGCAAGAATATAAAGCCTGACAGGGAACAGTCTGTGACTTGAAGTTCCATTACCACATGGACCTGACAGTGCCTGACAAACATTACCACAAATGATTGAGGCAGTGTGGGAAACGCAGATTATTCTCCACATTTTTACCTCATCCACAATGACTGACTATACAGTGTTGGCAAAATCAGAAGACTGCTGAGTATGAGGGAATGACTTGCACCACTTGTTTATGGGCCTCTAGATGAAAAGTAATTGAGGATTGATCTTATGCTCAGCCGCATTATAAAAATCAAAACAAAAACACAGCAAGCACTTTTCCCAGCCCTGCTCTTGCTGTTTTACACGGTCAGGGACAGGCATGGCTCATAATGTCAAGTATGCCCAGGAAATGTAATAATGTACATACTTGCCTGGAAAAGACTTGAGCAATGACAATAATAGACTCTGGGACTAATAAAATCCATGAATGCATGGATCCTTTGATTACTCATCATTTTAGCTGCTCCTGAGAGAGGAGGATTAGCTGTAAGAGTTCGGGGATGAGACCACAATTTAACAACAACAACAAAAACATCTTTACTCAATTAACTACTAGTTTGTTCCCTTATAACACTTCAAGTCATTATAAAATTTATTTAAAAAATCATATAAACTACCATGTTTTCCCAGAAACAATCAGAAGACCATTGGAAAATCTGGAGATTGTTGCAGATAAGTGGTGCTAAGGCCATTGGTATTTTATAATATATTAATTGCACTTTAGTGTACAAGCCTTAAAGTTTGCAATCATTGGTTCACTGAATTTGAAGCTACCACAGAAACTTAATTATCTTCCCAGAAGTCATCGCCAAAGCTATCCATTAAAAGAATGAATAAGTTTAATGTTCAGAGACTCTAAACAACAACTGTCATTATCTTTCATGGTAGAATTTCTTCTCTTCTATCTGTGAAGATTTGTTGGATTCATTCTGTGTGTAAGTCATGTACAGAGACTGAGTCTTTGTCTAGTTCATTTCACACTTCAACAATGAGCTATAATCCAAGGTCTAACTATGGTGAGAATCTCAGCTGTTCAAATAAAATCAAGACACAGAAAATACGTCAGCCCCAATGATCAATCTTACATCTCACCATGGTCTAGAAATAATTGTTTGGATTATTTCTTTTCTTCACATTGGACCAGAACCAAAGTATTAACATTAAAACTCCTTGTCCTTTTAACAGTGTAGCCAAAATACATAAATATGCCTTGGGACATTGTCATTTATGGACTGTTTTACTAAAATTAAAGTATGTCAAATCTATAGAAGCCTTTCATTCAAGAAAAAATTATACAGTTCACATGGGACAAATTTGGCTTGAATCTTTCTGTTGTATAGTGGTGTATATTCCTTCCCACTGTGACTGAAGTATTCCATTCTCCTGCATAGTTTCATAAACAGGAAAGCAAACACTTAAAATAGCTTAAGGAAGTTCCTGAAGCTAACTAGATTCACGAGGCCCCTTCATGCCAGCATGAGCAATAAAAGCTGAGAATCTATCTCTGACAGGCTAAGCTAGAAAGAAGACTCTAACACCAGACCAGCTGTCTAGAAGAAGTTTAGACCAGAGTCACCTGGAAAAGGCATTCTTAAAATTATTAGTTGACTGCAGGCTATGAAGTGTGCTCTATGCTTCTAGTTTTTGTGAGCCATCATCCAGGCTGGGGTGGGCCTTGGTGACATATATGTCTGTTGAGTCATTTCTGCTTCTGTAAGTAACTACTCACCTACAGTCCTCTAAGCAACCTCAAAAAAACCCTTCATTGATTGATCAAGTTGCATTTTGATGCTTTCCATACTTTGGTCCATCATGGGTTCCATACCTGGGATGAGTAGACATGTATGTAGCATCTTTCTAGGCAAAGATTTGTCACACAACACATGAATATATAAGAATAAAAGGAAATAGTAGGTTACATAAGCAAATTCAGAAATTCCAGATGGATGGTACTGACATTAGTGATTGAATCTGGGTAAGGGAGGTAAAGGAAGATTTTCTTGGGTGATGAGAGGGGACTTTTTTCTCAGAAAAAATACCCTGAAAAAGTACTTTGGTGAGTAAAAGGGTTGTCTATTCTGTTCTTTTGATTAATTTAGTATATATAGGAAGGAAAAAGGAAACATTTTCTTCACCTGAAAATGTGTTTATTTGAGTCTGTAAATAAACTGACAGCAAACAGATTAATAGAATCGAAGACATTTAGACATATTAAGGTGCAAACATATGACATATATACAAAGTATGAGGCACATAGAAAAGCCAGATGGTTAAACTCTAAAAACCAAACAGGTTGTGTGCCATTTTAGAGCAAGAGAAAATGATTTTTATGGGAGATGATTGGGCTTAAAATACTCAAACAACCTGGATTACATTTGCCTAGACTCTGGTATGATGCCAAGTCTAGTTATTTTTCATGATCTAATATAGAGGATCTGATTTTCCTACAAATAGGCTTTGAAGAAAGTAACTCTTATCCATGGTAGGAGGGATGAACAGACATTGGAGAGAGGGAAAGCCAGACTTAGCCTCACTTCTCTTTATTCCCAGTTCAGCATGCTAAATATCACACATTGAGCTTATTTTTCTGATCCCCAGAAGAACAATATTGTTATTTTTTTAATTTTTTGAAGAAAGGGGAAAACAGAGAAACAATGTACTCAATATATAGTTTTATGACTGTATCATTATGAAAGAAAATAGCATGTAAAATAAATATTCATAAAATTTAAAAATCCTAAGAAATGTCTATATCAGAAATGTTAATTCTGTTTCAAAATGACAACAAAACCCTCATGTTTGCATTGACTGAGAGATCTAGATAAGATCATAACTGATGTCCCTGAGAGGGAAAGACATACTATGAACTTAATGAAACTGTCTGAAAGTTTTCTCAGTGGATCAAGTAACAAAGACACATGTCTACAAAGTAAGATATAAAATACTATCAACATTTAGCACAACTCAAAAATAAGCTAAATCATATTTTCATATCTCTAAAACTAGTCTTTCTTGAATGCTAAACCAAAATTTATTTTATAAGTGAAATATTAATGAATAAATTTAAATTGCTTACATTTAATACAATATTTATAAACAGTTTGTCATATCTCAAATTTTGAGTCAAACAATTGTACAACTCAATATTTTAAACATCAAGAAATGTATGAATTCTACCCTAAGACATTGGAACATTGTACTCTTAACATTATAATTTATCTTGAATATCTTTGGAAAAATGTTTTTATATGAATTTACAAAGGAACACTTATACTTTATTCTTCCCAGAGCAGTGAATATATTTAGATAAAATTCCTAGAAAATAAACATTGACTTATCTCCTGTAATGATATATGTTATTTTAATTGCAGAATACACAAGTATAAAATAATAAATTGAACTATTTTAGTCTGGAAAGGTATCCAACATGATATAACACAAGAGATTGTTAATGAAAAGCAAATTAAGGTCTCCAAAAACATGACTTGTGACCCTCCTGAAAAATGAATAATGCATTTGTTTAGAGATAATACAAAATTTTCAACATGTGTTTCTAAATGAGCAATGACAATATTGAAACCCAAAGATTCAGTAACTAGTTTTGATGAGGATAAACAAAGCAACTTTAAAAGGTTAAAACTCATTTAACATATATACAGGATTTTCATAGCAGCCATATTTAAGTTTAGAAAAGTAATTATTCTGTCCTAGAGAATTTTATAATCAAAACTTGGAATTGCCAGTATTAAGAAGCTATAGATATATAGATACTAAAATAACATTGTTGTGAGGTTATAATCAAGTTTTGGTGCATCCTTCTTTATACATATACGTGATAGTAGGAAGTGATGGATTGCCTTTGACCAAAGTCTTCAGAAGTTCACATCTAGTTGCTTATCTCTTGATTTCAATTCTTCTTTTGGGACCTTATTGCTAACATAAATGCACTTGGGGGGGGGGGGTTCTTTGTTGTTGTTGTTTTGTTTGACATCAACAACAGTAACAACACCAACTCACAGATTTTGTATAAAATTATGAAACTGGTATTTTTTTTAAAGTGACATGGTCCTGAAAGCTCAAGAAAGCACAAATCTGGGATATGTTTGTCTTCCCAGCACTGAGAAAATAGAGATAGAAGATCTCTGATTCTAACTGACCAGACATCCTAGCTTACTTGGCAAGTTCCTGGCATAAGTAATATTTTACACATACACAGACACATACATACATACATACACACACACACACACACACACACACATGCACGCACACACACACAGAGGAGATAAATGATAGATAGATAGATAGATAGATAGATAGATAGATAGATAGATAGACAGTAGGCTAACAGCACCTGAAGAATGACGACCAAAGTTACACACTTTTATATATATACTTAATTGTCCTTGAACCCCACATACATGGACTCTCTCTCCACATAGACATATATGTGTATATGAACCCCCCATATACATACAATCTCCCAAAATCCCTCCTCCAAATTATAATGTATAGACATTTAGAACATATAATAGAGAACATTTTCTATTGGTAAAGATACTCTTATTCTTTGCTCAAAATCAATGAAAAATTACACTAAAATACAAATAATATTTAAAAATCCATTGTTTTATTCTGGCCACTGAATTTAACATTTTTACTGTTTACTAGGAATGTAGCTACATTGTAACCAGTCTGTCTCCTTCTCAGAGATAGAGATTTGAAATATAAGCAGCAAACATGTTATCTTTTGTGCTCTCCAAGAACACATATATGTAGAAATTATAATCACAATGAATCAAAAAAAAACCCAAAACTGAACCTCAAACTCATTCTTAGCCATTGATAAAGATTAAAACTAGTAGTAAGGGATGGATACTATGGGATAGAATATTCATGCTGCCATTGATGCTGATGGCTACCAGTGATATATTTGAAGGTGGTAGTAAGACACTTGTAGCAGTGTTAGTATATATAGCTCTTTGAAACCGAAAAGGTTTCTAAATTTTTCATGTTTGCAGTTCTGTTTCTCTTGTCATGGTTTTTATGAGGAAGATGGAAGTGAGCCTTGTGAGGCAGCACATGAGATTTCTCTGAAGCATTTTTCTCTGCAAATTGAAGCTTCAAGGAAGTCCAGTGATCCCTTCACCCTTCACCTCCTAGATCTCTCATTCCATTTGGCAAGGTCTGCCAGAATCCTGTTTATAAAAGAAGTTCTAACCCATGATAGTTTCTTAAAACATTGCAGATCCCTGGGTGAGAGGATGCACAGAGAAAAATGAAAGGAATGTTGCTTTCATCCTTTCCTATGTTGGAGAAAAGAAATTTTGCTCTCAATTAGGACAGTTGTATTTTGGGGTCTATGAACAAGAGTGATGGAGAGCAGACTAACAGAAATGATAAACTGATCATGTGCCTACATCTTTGGTTGAGGATGCTGTGAGAGTGAAGTCAGATGCATGGTTCATTTGAATCATGGCTTGGGGCTCTGGAGGAAGGCGGCAATAAACAAGGGAGTGGAGGAGGGGAGGGAGATGAACTAATATTTTCTCATCATGTAGGTTAAGTTTCATTACTATAAAGTTAATTCTAGGAGGGATGACCAGGCCATTGACAAATTCTGTAGCCACTTACTATATGTCCTTTAGTTTACTGGACTTTCCTGTGGCTAAGAAATCCCAGAGGGAGGAGACTCAGAACAATTGGGTCCCTCTATAGATTCAATGATATCTCTGTAGATAGATAAAGGAAATTCAGAGAAAGTCCCTTGTGACCATGGGGAGAGGCATATGGAGTGGGTAGAGAAGATATGGTGGGAGAGGTAAGGGCAGGGCATCTGTGAGCCCCTTGCAGTTCCTTTCTTCAGGGCACTCAGTACTTTGGGTACCTTTATCTGATCACCAGTACTTGCTTCATTTCTAAGTGCTTACTGTGTGCCATGTTGTTTCCGAAGACTTCATCATTTCATTTTATCTGTCATTTAAGCAGCTTTTGTTCATGGCAAGTCAAAGTTTGTAGGAATCTAGCCAGCAAGTAAACACTAGAGAATAGTTAATTCAGTCTTTATATATCAGCTTTACCAATATAAAATACAGAGTGTTTTTTTAACTCTTACTCAGTACTTGGTAGACTCAGTCATATCTTGATCTAATTTCATGGTAGATTTTTCCAGATTTGAATCTTCCACTGGTCCCCATTCTTTTCTTTATGATAAATTCCATGTAGAGTTCCAATACTAGTTTATTAGTGCTTAACTTTAATGACCAGTTTTATCAAAATTGACAGGTAATAAAATACATAAATGCTTTACTATATCAATTAAATACATTATTAAGGGGCTCTGTTTATGACAAATCACTTTTCACAAAGAACTTTTATTTGCATTTCCTTAATTATAGAATTTTGCATTATAGTGAAACTTTCTTACAATGTAGCCCTGCAAATCCTAGGGTCAATCCTGCCTTTCAGTGTCTAACAAAAAGGTGAAGGCATCTTAACTTTTGACCTTTTTGTGAATTCTCTGGAGATTTGCATAAATTCAGATTGTCTTTTAATTCTCCAGCATGGAGTCAGTGGAACTTCTCGTCCATGCATCTCTGCACTAGGAAATGTGAAACGGTTCACACAGCTCACGGGTCACTCTGTTGCTCAAGCATCTTCTGCTCATTCACCTCATTATTGCTTCCATTCATATAAGCACAAAATACATTTTCCCTGGATAAGAGACACTATATGTATATAGTTTTCATCCTTATTAGGGAGGTTACAGAATAGGTTTGGCAACTGACTAGTGTTATTTCCTTCAAAGCACCCTTCATATTCAGTCAACCAAGTGTTTTCACAGTTAGTCATTTACATATTATTGATTCACTACATATATACTTATGAGCTTGCTTGCATTGTAGCATCCTATATGACCTTTTCTGACCCCCATATTTAGAATTCCCACAGATCTCATACAGCACACTGTAGAGCCAGAAAGTTCTACTTTCTCTCACCAATCATAAGAGTCATGGTCATCAGTGCTAAACAAACTCAGGTTAACAAGAACAGATCATAGGAAAATGGAGTCTATTGCAGTTTTGCAGGACATCGGTGCCTTCTGAAATGAAAACCCAGCTACCCAATGAGAAGTACCTGGTTTTATGCTCAGGTTTATTGAAAATAGACAACTATATAGAAATTTGTTCCACAGGGAAAAGCACCAATTATTAATATCCAGCTGTGGTGGTTATTTTTTATTGCCAGCTTTAAGCAATCTACAATCTAGACATGTCTCTGGGTGCCCCCTCTCCCCAGCTTTAATTAATGTGTTAGGACCTAGTCTGAAAGTGGATAGCACCATTCTATGGTTTGAGGCTCTGGACTGTATAAAAATAGAGAAAGCTAGCAAAGTAGTAAGCCTGGATGCATTTGTTTCTGTTCAGTTTTAAATTTTGTTGTTGTTATATTTTCAGACAAGGTCTCACTGTGTAGACCAGGCTGTTACAGAATTCACAGAGATCCTGTGCATCTGCCTTCCAAGGGCTAGGAAAAGCTGTGCCACCATACCTGAATCTCTCTGCTCTGAGCTGCAGCTGTGATATCACTAGCTGATTCATGTTCCTGCCTTAACTTCCTTGCTATGATGGAACTTGGCCTGAAATTGTGAACTAAAACATACTTTTTCCTCCCTGGCTTGCCTTTTGTCAGGGTATTTTTAAAATAGAAATAAAAGTAAGATATAAGCTGAACAGGGGGAACCCAACACATTGGTCTTCATACTTCTTGCCTCCTCTATGCAATGTTCCTCCCTCCTGATTATATACAACTTTCTCTGGATCAAGTCTTATGGTTTACTATTTGATGAAGTAGATCACAGAGTCTCTTGATGGCTGGCTATTTGTCAAAAGACAAGAGAAAACCAGGGTAGCACTTCTAGATTCTACTGGCTCTGAAGATGGATTCTAGTTCCTGTGGTCTGTTTAGGGAAAGAAACTAAGGCAAAATAAAAAAAAATGAGTAGGTTGAAAAAAGGCTGTGTCTTTGTGTCTTCCAAACTCGTTCATTTTACTGTTCTCAGAATGTCAAATTATAGGAACCCTTTTCTATTTCCTTGTGGTATACTTAACCCCATTTCCTAAATTACATTCCCACATAGTCATTACCCTCTTCCATCCACTACTTTTGCTCATTTATTTATTGTACGAGTTCTCTTGCAAAGTTTGTATTTCCTTACTAGGTTGATCAGTTATATTGCTTCACTTAACATCCTTTTTCTAGTACCAGAAGAAATTCCTGGACCATAGTAGGTTCCCAGTAAATTACTTGGGGTATAAATTACTTTGAAGAACATTTGAAGGTGTTCCGAAGAAACTCATCTCAAATACATTTGATTCATGAAAATATTATTAGAATAATTTTGAAGGAGCCACACTGGAGCAAGTATAGAACTTTGAACACCTACCTAATTACAAATTCTTCCTTTTGTAATCCTATCCTTAGTTCTTTTCCAATAGAGGGCTTAGAGAGCAAAGTGTGACAACTTCATTGATTGTAATCTGGGAGGAAAGGCACTGAAAAGGGCTTCCATATTTGAGCTTTTATGCTAGAAACTGCAAACTCCAGAGTTGCTGATTTAACAAATATTATATCACTTGTTACTAGCTGAGTAGATGTGGAAATCAAATTGAACCTAAAAGAGAGAGAGAGAGAAAGGAAGGCATTTATTTCATAAACCTTTGCCATTTTTTTTCCTTTTGTTGTTTTTATTGTGGTCATAAAAATGTTGCATTTGAGAGTTAAAAATCCCCTCCGGTTTTTGTCTACATGGAAGGTTAAGATATTACTCAATTCTATTTTTTTTTTTTTTGTGCAATTGATCTCGAATAACAAATATGCAAGACTGATTGATTATATTCTAGGAGTCACTGGCCAATATTCATAAAATTTACTGATTAATTTAGAACTCAAGTCAGCACTACTATACATGAGAGTTGGTAACCGTCTCTTTTATAAAGCTACATAGTAAGCATTTTGGTATGTCTAGACACATCTCTCTGTCATTGAAACTTTATTCCAACAGTTCAAAATGAGCCATAGACAATAGAAAGGAAATAGGTACAACTCTATGCCAGTTAAACTTTGTTTCTTAGCACTGAATTTTTAATTTCTTATAATGATCATATGGATGGAAATTATTCCTGTAAATACTTTTTTATGTAGCCATTGTCAACTTAAGCTCTACAAAATGGATGAAGGGATAACCTTCATCATATGCTTCCCAATGTAGATGCTTCTGTACAATACTGCTGTTTTCCTGGGCTCTTCCAATACAATAGGAACAGATCAGATGCCAGTGAAGTAGTTTGGAAAATGTATATTGAATAACATGAGAGTCTTTTGATGTAGTCTTTATTGGTCCAAGGCTGTCTTTTGTCTCCAATTAAGATCTTCTGGAGAGCTTATGATGTGGTTGCAATCCTGTTCTCACTCTACAACTTTAGCACTAATTAATGTAGGCTCATCTGTTTTTACTCTAAGAGAATCTAGAAGATGTCAATTATTTTTTGATGTTTCATTGGCATATATATGAACAAATGGAGAGAGTCAAGCTTTTTTTTTTTTTATTCCATGGTGATTCCAAATATGTACACAATAAACATTAGTTGTTTTCTCTCAATTCCCTTTCTTGTCTATTTCTGCTGAAAACCTTTCCATCAAATCTCCTCTCATGGACTCATGTCTTTTTTGTGTGTATATAATCACTGAGTTTAAAAAGGACTGATTGTATGAACAATTTTTCAGTGGTTACAGAGCAAAAGACAAATGACACCCTCTTCTTCCAGGGCCCATTAACTGTCAGTAGCTCTTCAGGAAGAACTAGGACTTCACCTCTCTCATCTCTGATGAAATGGTGCAGGCTGTAACTTTGTGAAATCCTTACAAAGGTGACCAAGGCTGTTGTGAGTTCCTAGGTCAATAGCTATGGCCTGTTCAGAAAACAGATTTTCTCCTCATTCCTGCCTAACCTATGAGTCTTTCTTTCATCCCCAATTTCCAAGATATTCCCAGACCTACTGAGGGAGTAGTGTCTGTCTTATTTTAGGGCAGACCTCTTCATAGTCATTTACTCTCTATCTAGATCCCCTCTAGGGACTATGACCTTCCTAGGCAAGGGCTCTTGACCAGTTTATAGTACCAGGCATATACTTGCTGCTATTTGCAAGGTCTTCCATCCTCTTAGATGTGCTTATATACCGAGACAATGATCACAATCATCTGACACCCTTTGTGATGTCTAGTGTTTTTTATTGTGTTTTCTCCAACTAAGCCTATTATCCAAGAAGGAAAATAGGTGATTCCTGAAAAGATCACAATGGTGTTCAGTTCAATGATGTTACATTAAGATTAAAGGAAACTAACCTTAGAAACGTCTATTATTAGGTACAGTGCATAGTGACAGAATCAGAATCATATACTGTCCCATTTATAACAAATATTTAAATAAATGGTTTATCACTTATGTAATGTTTAATACTTTTATTACACAACCATTGTAGATATCAGAAAATGTCTTTTTTTCTGTCATAGTTTGAAGCAACTATTTATCTTGTATTTAATATTTTTTTCCTGAAAATGACAAAAGTTGAAATTCTGCAATGCCATCATATTCAGATATAAAGTTACTATTAGTATGTTGCAGGTTATTATTTTACTCAATTTGTTTCTGTTAGTAATTCATTTTATTAACAGGAATAAGGGCCACTTTTCCAACATGCCAGTAACAAAGGCAAGTTAACAAGACAAAAAGGAGATTTATTTCATCTAAATTTTGCATGACATTGGAAACTATAGGAATGAAAAGTCTAAATTTAGGGAAAGCAACTACTTCATGTGACTGGAGCAGATGAAGAAAGGACAGCCATGTGTAAATTTGATTGGATATAACATATAGTGATCATGATCGAAAGAAAAGTGAGGCCAGCCAGGCATGGTTGCTTATTTTTATGGACTTTCTGAATTTTTTTTCCTCTTCCAATATGGAGCAGAACCCTTTTGAAACGATTGTCCTCAAGAACAGAGAATGAAGGGAGCAATGTTCCCTAGGTTCTTAGCATGTTTTAGGGAAGAAGAAACTTATTTTCTGTGATGCACTTATAGAGCATAAATTCTGTGCTCTATTTATTATTCACAACAGTGACCAGGGGTAGGGGGAGGTCATAGAATGAAGACTCTAAGAGAGACTCTGAGGCTCTTAGTGTCCTATGTTTCAGAATGATATAAAATGACATAAAGTATTACAATGGTTAGTATATTTTTCTTAGTCCTGATGTCTGAGAATGATGCTGTATACACCCAGTGTTTTGGAGAATTATTTCTGCCAAGTAAACCCACCAGACATCAACATACAGTCACTCTTAACGGTGAAAACAAAGTCATTATTGCCAGCTACTGGTTTACTGGTTGCACTAGGAACTTGCCCAAGTCATGTGGCCCTGACCCTCACAGCATAGCACTTTCCTTTCCTCTCTCTCTCTCTCTCTCTCTCTCTCTCTCTCTCTCTCTCTCTCTCTCTCCCCTCACTAAAACCACATCCTGGTATCCTGGTTGTCATACTTCATTTAACAAGAAACAGAACTATAGAAGCCAAAATGGTTAGTTGATCTGTAGAACTATGAAACAGGTTTTGGATAGGTTAGGTCTTTGTTCCCATTTTGATAAGTGCTGCAGGCTTTTAGCTTCAGTTGTGCTAAAGACCAGGGAGCTTTTTCACCATCTAGCTTTATATGTGTTTTGTTTCTATGCAGGAAGCCTTTTGTATTCTTGTTGGAGAAACAAGACTACTTTCATCTTAGCAGGGGAAGCCAGGTTTGTTCTTTTGGAAAGATCTCTTAAGTCACTGATAATGTACTTTCAACAGGCAAAATTACTCTTTGTCATTCAATGCTTGAAATGAGACTCTTTAACCCACTTTCTATCACAAAGGATTAAGATCTCTTGTTTTAATTGGAGATTTGAAAATATGTTCTTATCTAAATGCATTTTAGCATTGAGCACCCCTTCTGACTCCCTACCTCTGTGTTTCCTGTTTGAAATGCCAATTAAGTGGCTTCAATGCTGATTGGCTAGAAGCCTATGCAACTTCTGGGCTGCAGGCCATTAACACCCTGGCCAGAACTGCTGACAGGAAGATGAAGAGATTTACACCCTCTGATTTCTGTATTAACAACAAGAACAAAACAGTATGTGGTCTTGTAGGTGGATAATACAATTTAAAGATATGATTTCTTTTCCACAGGTGCATTTATCTCTGAAAATTAGCAGTTCAGCTTGGTGTGAATAATAAGTCATCTTCTCTGATGGCTTTGAATCATTAAACAACCTGTTATGGACATGCTCAAGATTTACAAACCTAATACCGTTTCTTTAAAGGAGAGAACTGAGGTCAGCTTACTTTTAGATATAAGTTCTGATTAAACTTGCTTTACAAAAGAACACTCTAAAAGGGGAACAAAGAAACTTTTGTTAATTCTTTCAGTCACTTAGCCTAAAATTACTTTTCAAAAACTATAAAGGCACTGTGATAAGAATATGACTTTCCCAGTAGATTCCCTAGTGGCTTCGATAACTAAACATATCTTTGATGGAATATATGTTGTATAAATATACTCTATACATATAAACACAAATAGAACACAGGCACCAGTAGACATGCTAACTCAGAAATGGTAAAGCTCTTTAAGCCTCAACTCTTTTCAAGGATCTATCATTAACTAAGAAATGCTGAGAGCAGAGAAATAGTCTTCTGCAAGGAATAGCACGCCAATTCATTGTCCAACTAGTCTACTTGGACATTGCTGGAAGCTAGAAAAATGATTGCAGGACAGAATGGTGGGAGGAAAGTGTAGATAAAAATCAGTTTTGGCAAACAATCAGCCAATTATCTTCGAGCCCCTGCTAACTGTCCAGGTGCTAGGCAAGATTAAGAAAAAAATGTAACAACTCAAGTTTTCTTACGTTCAAAGAATTTGTGAAATCATTTTAGAAAGATATACAGATACTGATATTAGCACTATAGTTACCAAGATTGATACATACTATATTAATAAGTAAGCCCTATATTTCAGAATCAAGAAATATCATTACAAATTATAATATATATTTCATATTTTGTTAAAAAAATATGTCCTTACCAAACTCTATATGTTCTAAAGTGTTACAGGTTAGAAAAGTCCAAACTTTAATAATAACTTTTTTTTTTTTTTTGGTAAATTGAGGCCACCATAAAATATGCAGCAGTAAATACATAAAATAACAAATAATTTTTAAAAAGACCATCAAATAGAACTAAAGGATGAAGCAAACAAGGCAGACTATTTTTGAGTTTCCTTCTGTCATGGTTTTTGTTTAAATGGGTCAAAAAGCCACAATTATTCCTTAGAGTAATAAGAATTTTCAAGAGTATTTTTGATTTTTAAATAAGTGTCTTTGCTCTGTCAGACACTGTGAATTTTCTCAGAACTACAGAGCAAGGAATTCTTTGCTTGAACATGTTGAATTGCAATGGACAGAGGACAGAGACTGAAAGCAGGTATGGCAGCCATTTTACTTCTACTTGATACAAGCTGTAGTCATTTGAGAGGAAGAAACCACAACTGAGAAAAGTCTCTGAAAGATCAGACTGTAGGCAAGCTTGTAGAGTATTGTCTTAATTAGTGATTAATGTATAAGGGCCCAGCCCATTGTGAGTACAGCCACCCCTGGGCAAGTTAGTGATCCTAGGTTCTACAAGAAAGTAGACTGAGCAAGTCATGAGGAACAAACCAGTAAGAGGTACCCTCCACCACCCATGGCTTCTGCATCAGCTCCTGACTCCGTGATCCTCCCTGTTACAATTCCTGCCCTGGCTTCCATCAGTGATGGACTACAATGTTGAAATGTAAGCTCAATAACCCTCTCCTCCCCAACCTGCTTTTTTGTCATGGTGTTTTGTCACAGCAACAAAAACCCTAACTAAGATAATGAGTATCTAACAAGTTGATGCAAATACTAGTAAATTCTGAGGTATCAGAAACAAAAAAGAAAGAATATTTGCTTTGTGGTTAGGAATATTTTAATTTAGATATATTGGCTGTTTCTTCAGAAAGTACTTGTTGATTTCCTACTACATACTAGGACTAGAGACTAATATCATCCAAACCGAGACAAAGCCCTGTGCTTATGAGATTAAAAAGGGAACAAACTCTAGCAGAGAGGTGGGAGCAGAGTAAGACAATGCTGGCCAGGTAGATGGAAGATCATGTTGGAATGTTCCAGAGGTTGTTAGAGTGGGACATGCTTATTAATAGGAAGTTATGGAAGATAAGGACATCTCAAAATTCAACAAACAAGTAAGCAATTATGAATATTAAGAAAATAAATGAGGTATTCAGGGTATCTTCGGGTCCTCAAATATGAACTTATCATCTGGTGTTAAGACTTTTGGAAATATGGTGTTAAAAAGTTATCTTAAGATATATTTCTCACGTCACTCAACATGTTTTCATATTATAGACTCTGTTGTCATTGTAATAGATAGTTCTAGATACAATACTCAGTTCACTAGCAAACTTCCCCAAAGGAAATGCTAAGATTACAATAACTTATCAATATGTGTCTCAGATGCCACACTGATATAGAACTCTCTATAAATCATTCTAAATGCTCTCAAGTCCTCAAGCACTGAGGCCAAGAAAAGAATTGGCTTCAATAGGAGGAAAATTTTGCTGAAAGTGAATTTAAATAACTTGGCAGAAAATGGCATAAATAAAACAACTTTGAACATAGATGATTGATGTCTATGTTGAAAAGTTAAGATATTAAAATAACAATAATTTAGCTACTCCATGAAGGCTAACATCCTATCTGAAAAGTAAGTTAATCACAGAAAGCTACTATAAAATATTGGGAAGTCATAATAAATGACAGTTAATTATTCATGATTTCATTCAATGGTATAGTTATTCACATTAGCTTGAGTTTGTCAGTTATTGCATCGCTGAGCCATTTATTGACTCCTTTCTTTTCATAAGACTCCAGACCAATCTTAGGTTATAACCTTGCAATCTTATGTTCTGCCAAACATCTGCAGCCCACTTCTGTTCTCTCTTAGAAGCAGTAAAGAAATATAACTAACTTCCTGGATGGATGTGTCCACACTCCATCAATCTCCACACACTAGTGTCATATGGCACAGTTGGGTCCACGACAATGAACTTACAATTGGGAGACTGTCCTACAGGGTGATTTACTGTTTCCCAACTTCCTGACATTCCTTTACTTCCAAATGATTTCTGAGAGGTAAGGAAGATGGTAAATACCACGAGTGTAAAACAGCCATAATGGGATAGACACAGGGTGATCTTGAGAGCTTACTGATTAAACTGTTGGAAGTCAATAAGGCAGGAAGAGGGAATGGACACGGGTATCATGCTTTGATATCTGTATCTGTATTCAGAGATCCATGCATACCCAGTCACACAGCAATGTGAATGGACAACAAGTGTGAGAACACACACAACTGCCGCCACACAACCCATTCCCCTTACATACAAGAATGCACTAAGCAGAATTATTTTAGTGTTCACTGTGGCTGGGCAAAGATACAACACGCCAATGAATTTTATTAATGGCCCAATTCACCTGGTAGATACTTCTAGTTAAATTTTTTAATTACAGATTTATTAAAGTATGGAATTTTGATTATTGTTTGTATCAGGATTTTGCTTCACTTTTCATACAATGGATTTTGTGAGGTGGGACAAAGAAACCAAAGTTATGAGAGAGAGAAAAAAACATGTAGTTTTAATTTTGATGTCTGTGGTGTGTGCCTTAGTTATAATCAAATTAACTGTAATAAATTAATATATTAAAATAAATGTTTTGGACTGAGGCTACTCTCCGGGCTACTTGCTTAGATTGAAAACCTGTCCCATTTAGGTTGCTCATTATTTGACTCTGTACACCAATTCTGAACAGAACTCGGGTATTTGCTTTGACTGAAAAAACAATATGGAGAGTTGATGTTTCTATTAAATCAACTGAGAGGTAAACTGTTGCCAGGAAATAATAGTGGGACATTATTGTTCAGTGTACCTTTCATTTCCTGATTTTGTATATTACCTATAATATTCTCAGTCACTTTTGATCACAAACACAATTTAAATATTATAATTTCTCTCATGCCCTCCCTACTTCCTCCTAAATTGTTGATCTCTTCTCCTTAATACACACACACAAACACACACACACACACACACTTACATACACGCATATACATATACATATACATCATATACATATATACATATATTTATATATTGCTGAGTCCATTGAATCATTTAATGTTGATGTTTATCTATATGTTTAAAATGACCATTTGGAATTTGAGGATCTACTAATGGATCATCCCTTAATAAGACTGATTCTCCCCAATTCAGACGCTATGGCTCTCCTATCACCCTGCATCTACTGCTAGAAAGTTACCGGTCTCTTCCCACCCATGATGACTTGCCAACTGATATTGTGATTATACAGGTCTTATTTAGGCCCCGAGATTGTTAGGATTTTATTGTTACAGAGTCTCTGTCATATATAGAATTCATTACCTCCTGGCAGATAATCCAGTCCTTTGACTCTTCCAAACTTTCCACCCTGACTTCTACGATATTCCCTGAAACTTAAGTGTAAAGTTACATTGTAGATATACCATGTGAAGTTGGCAACCCTACTTTCTAATCTCCTCTGCATTTTAACTAGTCCTTAATTTCTGTAACCACCTCCGTCTGTTCCCAAAAGGTTTTTAGATGAGGGGTGAGAACCACATTCACGTGGCATTAGGGTAAGTATTTAGAGTGCAATCATAAATTATACAGGTTTAGGTGAGGCGCAGAAGGAGGTTCCTCCTCTAGAGTTCATGACCTTACTTACCAGCATAGTAGTTTGCTAGGTCTAGAGTACCACAATACCTGAATGATTTAAATCTCCCAATTAAGTGGGTTTTATGACTAATTATTACAGCTATGATGCTGTTGTTTGGTGGTAGAAGCTCAATTAAAATTTAGAAATCTTCACAGTGCAGATTATTGTACAGATCATCATGGGAACTAATAACGAAATTTGGTGTTAAGTCGTCCATCTTCCATACTCTCCTATTGTTGGAGCTTTGTAATTTTTTTTGTCACTCTAAAACATTTCTCCCCTCACATCCTAGAATCCACAATTTGGAATCATGATCATTTTCTCAACAGTGACTGCATGCCATTGTAACTAGTAAGAGGTAGCTCATGTCATATAACATTACATTAGTGTAGCATGAAGGAATGTAAATCCCTAATTGTTTGTCAAATAATATAAAAATCATTCAATATTTATTCAGTGTCTATGTCCACCTAGACAAAAATACAAAGTCATGGGGCTCATAACTTCTACTTCAATGAAATATTTCAGCAGAGGAATGGGTACAGCCTTGGAAAAAAATCAAGAACATTGCCTAGCTCTGTAACATAGCAGTAAACCCAGGACAAAATGTGCATGCACACACACACAGATACACACACATCTCACTTTGCTTTCTCATAATTTATTGAATCATTTATGTATTCAAACTTTGTGTGTTCCTTAGAGTAAAGGTTTTTCAATGCTGTTTCTATGTCGAGAATATCCTCTTAGATCTTGTACTCCTATTCATTTATGAAGACCCTCTTTGTATTTTACAAAGTTGAAGTTTGTTTCTAAGTATTGTTTTACTAAAAACTTCTCTAATGATAATTCTGCATCAGCTTCCTCATGTGTTTCCTTTATTATCAGGAAAGACATATGTTATGATATAAAAGGTGCCATTTGATGAAATGTAAAAAGACAAACATAGTTACAAAGATAAATCCTCTTATCGACCAAAAAACTCCTGTTTTGTGTGCATTTGATCCATAAACGAAGGAATGTGAATCTTGGGACTATAAACATCTCAGATTTCTGAATTATTTCAGATTTTTATATATTTACATATGTTTGATGAGAAGTCTTAACTCTGTGGCCAATATGAATAAAAAATTCAGTCATGTATTATATAAAACATACTTTATGTACATACTTATGAAGTATAGTCATATAATGCTTTTAATAATTTTATTCACAAGCCACAGTGCCATTTATTTGTGTATTGACATATGTCAGTGTTCAAAAGTTTTTTTTTTTTTTTAATATAAGCTTTTTTGTTTTTTAATTTGGGAAATGTCAAGCCTATATTTTTCTGTCTGTCTGACTGCTGAGTCAAGGAAAGGATTTAACATAAGAAATTATCAAATAAATCTCTGGAAGTTAAGAGCTTCCAAGATCTGCAGTTAACACATTCAAGACCAGCAAACAATGTTTGATTTAGGTTTAAATATAATGTTAAGGAAGCATGAAGAAGAGTGTTGCCAGTTCTAATCCATTTCTCAGTTCAAATTCAGGGAAAAAAAATCTAGTGTTCCAACTAGGGTATAGCAGGCATAGAAAAGAGCCCCTGTGCCTTTCCCTGCTGCCTTACATAGGTCTCCAATGGGCTCTAAATGGAAGATACACTCCCTTATACAATTTGCATTTTAGAATGTCATCTTTATATTGAAACACCCTGATTAACATACCTAGTACACTCATTTTCCTGTAAGTCCATGACTCACCATGACATAGAAATTTAGGAACATTGAATCCATGATTAAATGAATTAACGATTGACTATAAAAAATAATCAAGTGATCTGGAAATGCCCATTGGTTAGTTTAATTGGCATTGCTTAGGGATCCTTGGCAGGTTAACCCACATAAAGTAAAAACAAGGTATTTGACCATAATGAGAAGTAGAATGAAATGCAATATAAATGTTAAGGTTAGCTTTTCTGTTATTGGGATGATCTGATGTCTTATAGTAGGTAAACACACTTTCAAGAAGTTCCCATAGGTATCAACTACACTCACAGTCAATCTCCATGAGCAGTATACAATGGGATGTAAGCTTGGTAGAAAGTTTCTGCTTCAGGTTTGATTAAAAAAAAAAACAAAAACAAAACAAAACAAAAAAACCCTCTGCTATTATTTATAAACCAATTGAAGCTTTTGTCATGAGAATTTTAACTTCAAAGCAGTGAATGAAAATAACATTATTGTCCAAGCGTATTGAGGGAAACATCTGCTTAGGACATGATACACTTATGAAGGCTTGCTTAAGTTTGCACTGGATAATCTGATTATTGGAATGCAGTGATTCTGTGCTCTTTCCTACTATAAATTTTTAAGATAAGTTTGATTTTTAAAAAACAAAATTACAAATAACAAAATTTCTTTTACTGAAACAAACAAACAAAGTTTGTCTGGTATGCTAATATTCTTGTAATCCTAGAAATTGAGAAAGTAAATCAGGAGAATCATAAGTTGAAGCCAGTTGGTTAGAGACTATGATGCTGCAAATAACAAAAATGTTTACTGACTTAATTTTCAGCGGTTGTCCAAAACTATGTAAGTGGATATAATGTAATTTATTTAACCAATTAGCAATAGGATAAGTTAATTTATTCTCTAATTTTTACATTTAACAAAATGCTTTTATATATTTAATATTTTTATATACTTATTGATAAACTCCTTGAAATATATTTTTGTTCAAATTTACTGGCAAACTAATTTGCCAAGTGATATATCAATTTACATACCTATTGGCCTAGTTTCATTATGAAGAGGATTATAGACTAAACTACTATATAAATGTTGCTTGTGTTTATTTTTTGATGTATAAAGTTTTTTCTACATTATTTTTCTTTTTAAATAATTTCCATAGCATTTTTCCGTATTAAACTGTCAAACATCTGATTTGTGTAACTCTTGTAAACTTCCCTTTGACTCAATAAGTATATGAAGGTAAATCACCAATGCAAAAATCAGAGATAAGGTCAGCACAGCTAATCTGAGAGCTAGCTACCACTCTCCACAACTTGTGACTTAGCATCACTTGTGAAAAACTCTTTCTATGCTAAATTGAAGATAAAATAATGGCATCAGTGTTCCATATAATTTCATTATATTTTATGAAATATCTATATTCTGAAAGACAATACTACATAGGTTTGGGGATGAGGTGGAAACATTCTTCTATATCTAATCTTGTGCTGGAAATAGATATTATATAGTAACTCGGATGGATGAGAAGAGACTCATTAAAATGCTACTAGGTGAACTTCCCCAGAGCTCCTTTGCTATAGTTAATGAAAGAGTTGGAAGGACAATGCAGAACTCAGACTTGTCTGATAGCTGATAATAAAATCAGAAGGAGGAGGACCATTTAGCACACAGGTGTAGTTCATGTCTGATAACTCCCTCCAGAGCAAAGTTGGTGGGTCCTGAAATCCATCTCTGGAGTGGCTGGTTTCTCTTGTTATAATAGCTTCATAAAACCTATCCTTTTAGAAATAGTACTCTGTCCTCATTATGTCGGTGGTAATATGGGGCATTATAGATGATTAAAGAATCTAGAGTTTAAACTCTGGATTTGAAGGTCAACTAAGAGAGACTCTAATGAAATGTGAGGTTTCAAGTAACAGCCTCCTCACTGTATTTTTGGCCATGGGTAAAATGGTCTGCCCAATGACCACCTGCTTCATGGTCATGTATCTCATCAATTGTTTCAAAAGATAACACCGTGTCATTCCCCTGAGTGGTATATGGAACAAATCCAGCAGGTGATTTCCAAGAAATATTTGGTGATTTTCCTTGACAGTTTCTTTGACTTTGAGAAAGAGTTCGTTTGTGCAAGTGAATTGTAGAGTTAGCATACGAACTGATCATGTGTGTATATTTTGTTTCTAAACTTTTCCTTTCCACTTTGTATATACTCTGTATATAGGTCAAATAAATTGTGCACATCACAAAATTACATGTATAGGACGGTGCCTGGAACACACCAGGCAGGTTTGCTAGGTTTACAATGTCAGTCCACATGTCTGCCCTTGCTATTAAAACAATTACCCCAGAGTCTATAATTTTGCAAATACAAATGAGAAGGAGGGAGGGAGGAAGAGAGGAGTGAGGAGGGAGAGAGAGAGAAGGAGGGAGGGGAGGAAGGATAGACAGAGACAGAGAGACAGAGAGGAACATGAATATACTGAGAGGAAGAAGGAGATGGAAAGACACCAAGAGGGGGAGAAGAAAAGAGCTGAAAAGACAGCAGGATAGAGAACAAACTACAATAATGAGACATGGAAAGTGGGGGCAGAGAATAGTAACAAATCCCAAGAAGATGCTTTATTGCTTTTTACTGCTTTGAGAAAAAAATAATGCACTTAGAGAACATCTCATTGGCTTGCCTCATTTTTCCACCCTTCAGCTAATTTCACAGTTAAGTGGGGGGCAAAGACAACCCTTCTTAGAGGGAACTTAACCTTCAGTTTTTAATGTAGAGCAAACAGAGTGTTTATAGACACTCTCCTCTGGCAATTGCAAAACATTACAACATTGGCGAATACTTAAAACCAAAGCATATTTCTAACTGCCAGGTCTGTCCCCCAGTTGATAAGTCTCTTTATGAAATGAACTTTAATTACTTAATAATTAGACTTCTATTTGAGAAGATGTGGACTCTGATAGTCCGTCGAGGAGGCTAGAGGGCAAATCAGAAGAACATGCTGTTTCCAGATTAGAGTGTACAGGAAAGAGTAGGGTTGTTCCTGCTGTATGCCAGTGGCTGACAGAGAGACCTCCTGGAGGCAGTGAGCCCCGATATACATAAACCTGGACTGTGAAATGCTTTATTTTCACATTGCCTATAAATCCAAAGCGATTTAGATCTGAATGGAATGAGTGCCTGCCTGAGATGTTCCAACTTTGTGTCTGGCTCTGATGGAAGATTTCTCTCAGTCTGGGTGGTGCTGCCTGCATGGGTGGAAGACTAGAAATGGACTATTGTTCTCCTTATTTTAAGCCTGAGAGCCTAATACTTCCCTACAGATTTAGCAGTTTTGCATTCGTTGCCATGGTGATTTTTTTTTTAAACTCTTCCCTCTTTTATACCATGAGAAAAGAAAATCTCAAGAGGAAAAAAAAAAAACCATGTTTGGTGATTTGGCTGTTAACATTTCCACTGCCCTGGAAACAGCTTGGTTGTATCTGGCCTGTGGAGAAATATGCGTTGGCTTAAATGGGATAGTTGGGTGTATCTGGTTTTGGACCCAGTGACAAGAGGCTGAAGTGCATATTTTGTGCAAGAAAGTGGATCTGGCCTCCAGACTCTCTCAGGATCCCCCAGTCCCTAGCTGGAATATCGTGACCCCAACCCTGAAGTTTCTAGCCCAGGTTTCTAGCTCCGCTCCCCCCAGAGGCTCTTCTCTATATAATCCAGACAATTTATTCTTTCTCCACTCTCTTCTTCTCATCTCTCTCTGCATATGTGCTCTTTCTTTTCCCCCAGACTCTCAATCCCCATGGTGACTTCCCTTGCCTTGGTCCTTGGTGTCAGTGAAGTCAATAAACCTGCACTTAATGTAATCTAATCTGCCTTGAATTGGCTCACTTCACTGGCAGGCAAAGAAATTACATATCCATATCTCTTGCCCAGCCTGGCCTAACTGGTATGAGTCTAGCCAGGAAACATCTGACAATTATTCCTGGGGACAATGATATGTAGGAAGTTGGGTAAATACCACCTAAAAAATAAGCTGGTTCTCAAAGCACTTTTGTAGATTTAAGATAAGAGTGTTGCAGTTCCATTAGGGATTGTCTCCTGATTTTCACACCTACAATCTGTTTCCATGAGAAAGGGTGTGTGCACAGGTGAGCGTCCTATGGGCTAGCTTCAGCTCTGTAACACTTTGTCTGAAGAAGCCACAGCTTTCTCCCACTCCCCCTGCTCCCTGGTACCCCACCCCCCATCATTGCTATTATTCTTCATGGTTGCAAAACCACAGCTCTTACCTCAAATGGAATGAGAGGATTTATTCTGGAGCAATTTATGTAACCATGTCCCAGGAATACTGATTCAGCTTGTCTCGATTCCCATGTTCCAATGTGGCAGGAGTTTAATGGCAATTTTATGTGACACAACAACAAAGGCCATAAATCAAGGAGCTTTTAAAACACATTCCTGGGAACAGTAGCTACAGGAAAGCAAGGAAGTCTCAGCTCAGATGCTTTCTGTTGACAGTCACAGCCTTTACTTGAAGAAAACTAGAATTTTGTTAGTTAGAACACTACAAAAATATGTTACCTGTTAGTCACAAAGGGACCAGGCTAGACACTGTGGTTATCAAGGGATGGCTACTGCAGAGACTAAAGATCAATTGTGATCAGGCTTTCGACCTGCCATGTTCCAATATCTTCACTATTATTAAATTCTTAATCATTTGATGAGCCTTGGCCCAGGGTTCAATGTACAGAGCAACTCTTTTCCAGAACTTTCCTTTACTACTTCCTAATGTTTAGGGCATGTGATGCTGATCTAAGCCAACTATTAAATTAATCACAGGATATAATTTTCATTCAACAAGTATGGATTTGATGAAGAATCAGTATGCCTTGTGCTGTTTGTAATATAGAATAAAACTAGGACTGAGTCCTTCTGCTCATAGAATTTGCAGATTAGCCTGGAAGATAAAATAAACCCCACAGTTCTTCAGTGTCAGTCTGAGTATGTGCTACAAAGGTGACTCGAGTATAACTGGTTGTACCTAGGCAGAGGGATGAAGTAAGGAGTTATTCCCTGAATTGACATTTCCACCTCCTGCATAAACAATGGTTATGTTAATGAGAGCTAAAAAGAATAAACCCTTCATTGTACTGATGGTAGATGTGCCAGGAAGGAATCTGGTTTATGGATGTAAAACAGACCTTGGGCAACATTTAACAAAGTGCACATGCAAAGAGGCTCTTTGTAAATCTTTCAGGTGATAAAGTAGTGTACAGCAGTAACAGAATGATCTTTTATGGAAATCAGAATAAGTGACAGACCCTCTCCTCCATGCTAACTTCATAATGGACCTATATTTCTTGTTGTCAGTCCAGTTTACTATGCAGTCGTGATAGGGATTGGTGCTATCAATAACATTTCTGATGCTGAAGCCTAAACACTTCAGTCTCTATAAGTCACTTATAAGAATGAGAAGTATCTGTATTTATTTTTTCAAGGACAAGAGGATAAAACAGAGCTTCTGTATGTGAAATATGACTTGACTTTCCCATATGCAAAACAAACTGTGCTTTTCTTTTTATAGCTTCTTACTAATAGGCTTTGGTCTGTGTTGACACATGGTAGTGCTGCACATGTCTAAAGCTATGAGGTGACTGGTGTGGGGAGCTTCTGCTATTCCAGGTGTTCCTAGACAGGAAGCTGTTGTAGCATCCTGGGCCAGGCTGGGTGTGAAGGTAGGCATCTTGACAGCAGTTCCTTTTAGGAAACAACCTTCTCTAAAGGATAAAGATAGAAGCCCTCCTGTGGCATTCCAAAGTGGTTTTGGTGCTATTTTGAATAGTACAGCACTCCAGACTAGTTAGTTTATAAGAATTTAATTGAGCACAAAACGTGGAGTTATCCCTCAGTGTATGTGGGGATGGGGGTGACATGGGGTGGGGGAGTTGGTTACAGGACTCTGTAGAAATGAAAATTTCCAGATGTTGATATCTTTATGTAAGATGTCAGTTTTGCGAAAAACACATCCTAGCATATACTTTAAATCATGTCCAGCTGACTCATCGAATGTAATAATATGTAAATGCTAGGTGCATAGTTAGGTTGCCTAGGAAACATGACAGAAAGCCTGCACACGTTTTGCATAAATACAATTAAAATATTTTCAATCAACAGTTGCTGAAGCCTACTGCATATTAAGGGTCTGCTGTCCTGGCTTGACAGAATGTCTTACCCAGTTCTACGGTGCTACTGAAAGAGCAGATTAGTGCCAAATAGAAGAAACTCATCTCAAGCACATTTCAAGGTTAAGGAAATAAAGAAGTTTAAAAACTATATTACAGTACCAAGTTTTATTTTCAATGCTCTTGTTCCACAGCACTCATTTAGATTTTTCTTGTGTTGTTCCATACAAACTGAAGATACTAGTATTTAATAATTATAATTGGCCAGCAACAAAGCTCAGTGTTAATGCACTCAGCTAGATTATATAAGGTCCTAGGTTCAATTCCTATTATACACTCAAAAAAGGAATATATAACTTGTGAAACTTAAGTGAAGTGAACCAAGATGTTTAGTGTAGCATAATATCAAACTTGAAATAATACCCAAATGCAAAGCCATCCAACTCCTGGAGAGATAAAGCAGGAAAACTGACTCCAGATAATCTGGAACCTTGGTGTGTTATCAGTCATTGTCAAGCTTGAAGTGAGTTTGAAAGTGATGAAGGAAAAACCAATGCCAGGTTTCGAAATATGGATATTTTGAAAGCATTTAGACTTGCATAGAACCTACTCAAATATTAAGGTTTAATATTTTTTTATTGTCAGTAAATATTCAGCATGCCCTGTTTCCACAGATACATAACAGGGACATGAGAACACTTTTCAGGTTTTATTTATACAATGATCTCTGTCATAATGTCTGTAAATTATGAATGATATAAAAAATTGAAGGCAGACAGATGATTCTCAGAATAACTTGGAAAAGTGTAAGCTTAGTTATAGTTGATGCTTTTAGAATGTCTATAGGTAGAGTTAGGAGAAAAATATCTCTTTCTAGAAAAACTGCTAAAGAAGTGACATCAAGATAAGAAGCCACTCTGAGGGTGTGGCATTCTACTTTAATCCCAGTACTTGGGAGGCAGAGGCAGGAAGATCTCTGAGGTTGAGGCCAGCCTGGTCTACAGAACAAGCTCCAGGAAAGCCAGGGTTACACAGGGAAATCCTGTTTCAAGACAAAAACAAAAAAAGAAAATGAAAAACAAAACAAACATACACAAAACAAAAACCAAAAATAAAAAAGGAAAGACTAAGTTTAGGGCATTAGACAAGTTGAAAATTATTTTTACAATAATGTGGAAAATGATGTGGTATCATGCTAGATTCCTGGGTACATAATAAAAACAAACAAACAAACAAACAAACAAACAAAACTCTACAGCATTTGGACAATAAGATAATACCAAAAATCTTATGCACAGCCTTGTTCAACAACTGCAGCATAAACTCCCTGATTTAGAAACATATTCTGATAGCTGAGATGGACATGAATGAACAAAGAGCAGAAGTAGGAAACAATGTATCACAAGTAATCTCTTCAGTGTGAACAGACTCTTGCTTACCAGGAAACTAATCTTCACAAAAATCAAAGTTAATCTCATACCCTAGGAAGCACAAAAATATTTACTTTATATTATTGTATCTATTGACTTCTGAAAAATCCAGTATTTCATTTTTATGAGTTTCAGGAAATTTAATAAATAAAATATACTGCAAAATTGATATCATATAACTTCTTATTTCACAACCAGAAGATGTCATGCAGACCTTTAGCTACATATTAGAATCAGTAATTCAAGCCACACAAATGCCTATAAACTTACTTGTTTGTTGCATGGTTTTCTTTGTAGCAGCAAAAGTAAAAGATGAAAAGTCATTTTATAATTTTTCATCATCATAATCTATTATTTGCAGTTTTTCTATGCTCTATTATTAATTTTAAAACGGAAAGTAGTTCTACTCTGGAACCCATGGTACAAGGCATTGAAACCAACATGGTCTTTGCTGTTTCTCTTACTTAAAATCTGACATCAATGTGGTGGTATATATTAAATAAATATGTGTTATATGATTTTGCCTGGGGAGATGTGATGAATTACAATTCACCCAACACTAGCATTGAACAAACAGGTGACGGCAGTGGTAGACCAGTGAGTTTGTTGAGAGTGCTTATGACAACACGGGTGACTGACTCAATCTTTGAGCTGAGGCACTCTATCAGATCCCAAGTCTTTTAAATTTCCCATAACATCCTGCCTGTCAGTTCAGAGGACAATATTGTATGGTGGTTTGTAGACAAGAAGCCAGTTCCATTGTTTCATTATGCTACTATAACAGCCAGATGAGGTTGAGAAAGGAAAACAATTGTTGAATGTCAACTTCAATTACTTGTCTCTAGTACTATTTTAATATCCTAGCAAATATTAAAAAATATTAAATATATTTACATCATATTATAAAATCTCAAAATATAAATAGCAAATGTTTAGCAATCTAGAAAAATTTTAATATCACTGATAATCTGATGGAACACAGTGGTTATGTATTCATACAATGTCTACACCTAATGCAGTACCATGGTTCTGCACATGTAAAAGTATTCAGATATCTTTTCAATTTTCCAAATATATTAAATTTTAGCATGCATTAATGAACTATATTTTTTTATAAATTTAATATATTATTATATAATTATTCGTAATGTTTTCTTTAAGCATAAGATAAATTCTGAAAGTGAAGACAAGAAAGAATGCTATTCAGAATTTAGAGAGTTGCTTGCTGACATAAACCATAGTATAATAATGACGCTCCTCAATGTAGACTCTATACTACAGCAAGTACTCTGATTTCATCCTTTAAATCCACAATTAAGTTAATTAGTAGTAGATTATATATCCTATTTTTTTCTTTAAAATTCATATGAAATTGTACAAAGAACCTAAGAAGACTTTGGACCATGAAACTAGTAACAAATTAATGGATTCCTTTTGTTTTCCCAACCATTCTGGGCAGGTCTAACATAGTTATGGATAAGTTATTGATTGGAAGACTAAGCTTTTCCAAGTGGCTGGTGCCCTCCTAAGATAACTCTGTAGTGTTGGTTTAGGTGACTCCATAGATCCAAATCTAAGAGATTCAAATTTAGGAAGCAGATAGGTAGTTTTGTTATCTATGTATGTGAGATACACTTTAACTGACAAGTTAATATGAAGTGTCTAAATGATCTTGCACTAATTATTTATTTTAAAGAACATTGTATCTCCATAGGATTATATCTCTATCATTTCAAGTACTTCAGGCAGAGATTTAACAATGGTAGTCTTTAGCAACTTGTACCTATTCCATATGAAGAGCTGGAAAAAATGTATACATCATTTATTTTATTGTCTCATGATTCTGACCCCTAGTATTTGAAGTAGACATAAATTTCTCCCTTGACCTAGGCCTGAAGTACCACTATAATGTTTCTTATTGCCTCACATGATAAATTATCTTTAACCCAGTCCATTTACTTTTGACATTCTGTTCTCACCTTATTTTTTCTCAGTTTATGAAAAAAAAAAAAAAAAAAAAGGTTTAGGGGAATAGACCCAAGTTCAAAGGAGCAGAAGTGAAAAGGGATCACAGTAGAATTTGTCATAGGTACAATGCTGATGGGAAAAAAATAAAAACTCTATGACATGATTTAATCCCAAGTATGGGAAATTCTGACTTAATTAAGATACATTTATTAACATTACAATATCATTAAATATAATTAGTACAATGTAATGAAGCCCAGACTAATGAGTTAATAAAATGGGATTGTAACATGTACCTAGAATGAAAACAGTATCATCAAGATTAAGGGGAAATCAAAATATAACAATGTATCTGTGATAACTAAATCAAAGAATCAAAAATTAACATTATTAGGTACAATTAGCCTAGGGGAAAATGTACAGTGCTATATAAATAATGGCACAATTGATACAAGTGTGTTTGGAGTCACCAAATAATACTAAGATTCTCTTGGACAATAGTCTAGGATAACTGATATATTCTTGTTTGTAGAAAGCATAGGAAGTCAAGAACATAGCATCTCCTGCTCTTCTCTAATGAAGCATCAAGCTAGAGGTATTTACTTACCATGCTTTGCGCCATTGTGGTCGGTCACTTATCCTCTTCATTCCCGTTCTACTCTATGAGTCGGACATTTCACATAGCATTTTATGAGAACATGAGAGTGGTCACATGGATTAGCTACTGTTTGACTAACTAGACCAGGAAATGAAACACAATGTGAAACAATTCATATGTATATGTGGTCCACACAAGCTAGAAATACAAGCTACTCTACCTTTACCTTGAGGGCTTTCTTTGTCACATTGCAACCACACCAGGGACGTACTGGTAAATATTCACAGCAAACTGTCACCTACCAAGGGTTGTTGTCTGTTCATATAACTGGAAGTGAATGCATCTTTTCATTCCTGAAACTGTTTAAACTTATACTACATAATCAGTTCTTCATGAGTCAGCATAACTCCTTAGACATTGGTCCAGTGTTAGGTAACTGGGACAGGATAGCATTCAGATTTAAAATAGTGAGGACATACTTGCAGCACTGACACACAAGACCACCATTAACCTGTACATCAAACTTTAGTTTTCAAAGTACAATTTCCTCATTTGTTAAAATTAAACTAAACTTATCTCTTCTGTTTATTTACTTGAAGCTTGATGTTATTCCAGAGTAATCATAAAAGAAGAGGGTTCTAGAGACCAGTGCCAATATTTATCTTCCTACCAATCAAAATAATTTACTCATCTCGCTTGATATGTTATAATATGTGGTAAAGTTAAAAGACTAAACAGAATTTGAGAGTATATCTTCTGGAATACACTATCTCACAAAGAACAGCAGATACTGATAATTTGTGCTTTATTTGAAAGACTCATTCTTTTCTTCATTGTCTTTCTCTTAGGACCATTGAGGTTCCTTTCGCAGACAGAATCTATCACAGCCTTCATGGGAGATACAGTGTTACTTAAGTGTGAAGTCATTGGGGAACCCATGCCAACAATACACTGGCAGAAAAATCAACAAGACCTCAACCCAATCCCAGGAGACTCGCGTGTGGTCATCTTGCCCTCTGGAGCATTACAGATCAGCCGACTTCAACCAGGAGACAGTGGAGTCTACCGATGCTCAGCTCGGAATCCAGCCAGCATAAGAACAGGAAATGAAGCAGAAGTTAGAATTTTATCAGGTATTTCAATACTTACTGCATTCTCCACAGTACAACATGGTTTTCCTTTGATAGATATTTTCTAGGGTTTACATACTCTGTATTGCTTACTGAGGGTTTTTTTGTTTGTTTTATTAACTTTCTTTTGCTATTATACTATATAAGGTAATAACAGCTGTTCTTAAATTTCTGAATACTACTAAATTGTTTTGAAAAATACAAATACGCTTAGTGTCATTCATTTTATTATTTATTCTTTTATTTATACATGTTTGTTTCATTTTTTGCCAAAAGCCCATTTATAATCATTTCTCATATTCTTTCATTTTCTTTTGGTAACAGTCTAAAAGACAGGCATCAATGGATACAGATAATGTGGTACATTTACACAATGGAATATTAATCAGCTATTAAGAATGATGAATTTGAGAAATTCTTAGGCAAATGTATGGAACTAGAAATTATCATCTTGAGTGAGGTAACTCAATCACAAAAGAATATACATGATATACACTCACTGATAATTGGATACTAACCCAAAAGCTCGCAATATCCAAGATTCAACTCACAGACCACATGAAGCTCATGAACAAGGAAGACCAAAGTATGGGTGGGAGACTGCTCCACCTAGGTATCCATTCCTTCTGCAGTGACCAAAGACAGAAGCTGATGTGGATGCCAGGAAGTGCATGCTGACAGCAGCCTGATATAGCTGTGTCCTTAGAGGTCTGCCAGAGCATGAAATATACAGAGGCAGATGCTCACAGCTAACCATTGAGCTAATCAAGGGGTTCCAAATGGAGGAGTTAGAGAGAAGGCTGAAAGAGCTGAAGGGGTTTGCAGCCTTATAGGGGGAGCAACAATACCAACTAACCAGAGCTGCCAGGGTGTAAACCACCAGCCTTGGAGCACATAGGGAGGGACCCATGGCTCCAGCTGTATATGTAGGGGAGGATGGCCTTGTTGGGCATAGGTAGGAAAGGAAGTCCTTGGTCCTGTGAAGGCTGGATGCTCCAGTGTGAAAGAATTTGTGGGTGGGGATGTGGAAGTGGGAGGGTGGGTGGGATCACATCCTCATAGAAGCAGTAGGAGGGGGGGATAGGATAGGGGGTTCCTGGGTAAGGGGAAATGGGGAAAGGGAATCACATCTGAAGTGCAAATAAAATATCCAATAAAAAAAGAAATAAATCTTTCCCTTTATAACCATATTAAAAACAATGAAAAGATGTGTGAGGTTGAATGTCATCCTTAGATTAATACTTAACAAATATATACTCAAACTTGGGCACAATAATTTCTTAAATGCACTGTACTGTGCATGGGGAATGTACCATTGATTAAAACTTACACAGAGCCTGGACTTTTAGAGTTCTGGGCCAATGTAAACATACAAATAATTATGACAAAATGTAATTAATGTTATGTTACAAAATTTTGTTTCTTTCTGTCTTTCATCCTTTTTTCTTCGTCTTGAGTAAATCTCTATGATTCTGGCCATCTCATTACCATCTCCTAAGTAGCAAGAGTTCAATTAGCTACATCTACATCCATGTGTCTTCCAGTAATGATATTATCACCCATTTCTATAGTATCTATGCTTTCAGTTGGTCGTTCTTGTCAGGTAGTTCTATACATACTTTCAGGAATCACAGAAAGCAATGAGATATTTGAATGAACTGCTCTTCAAACGGTAGATGCTGGTTTCCATCTGATACTCTTAGTTGTTTGTAGTTATCATAAATACTTCACATATAGACAGTAAAAGTTTTCTAAAAGGAAAACTAGCAATTCCGGTGACATTTATTCGGTAATAAAGAAGGAAAGTTTAAAACATTGTTCTAATTTCCTTGTGTCATCTACGGTCCATCAGTGACATAGATACTGACCTCAGTTTCCAAGTAACTATTGCATACTTCTATCTTCCATCCACCTTGCAATGATAATGGAGAATTTATTAGTAACACATGCTCAGATTTATTTAGAAACCAATTTCATATGCCCCAAATTAAATATTCATATTTCTATGTCATAAGTAATGCATATATTGAATCATTAGATAGGGACCTAAAACAAATCACATTTAAAATATTGACAAGAATATGCTTGATTATCTTAATATGGAATGGACCCTATTTCCAGTAACATTCAGGAATCACAGTGAATTAATCAGATATTAACTTTTGAATAGAAAATGCAAAATAGACATTAAATTGCTATTGGCTTTTATTTGTTCATTATGCAGGCTGTATTGTAATTGAAATGTGTGGAGATTTATTTAAAGACACATTGTTAATTTGATTCAGATAAGAAGACATCAGTATACTTTGGAGAGATATGATATTTCTCATTAGAATGAAACTAAAGTGAAGAAAGGCTATGTGTTGAGGTGATGTAGGAAGAGTTGGAAGGGGAGAGATGGATATGATCGTGTTACATTGTGAATGTTTAAGTCCTGGCTTTTAGCTTGATGCTTTTGTGGAAGTTCTCACATTGGGAGCCAGTGCTTCTCTGGCTCTTTTGCCTGCTCTTGAGACTCTTTGTCTCCTGTTTAGTTGCCTAGGGCAGCCTTTATTAGGAGAGATTTGCCTTATCTGTATCTTGTTTTGCCCTGTTTGTCTTTTGTCTCTTGGAGGATTGCTCTTTTCTGAAGAGGAAATGGAGGGGGAATAGATATGGGTGAAAGGAGAGGGGCGGAAAAGTTGGAAGAAGTAGAGAAAGGAAAAACTGTGGTCAGGGACATATGAGAGAAGACTTTATTTTCAATAAATACAAAAGAAATTCTCAAAGAAAAAACTGAAATAATGTAACGTATTTTATTTAAATTTTTGTTAATTCAAATATTCAATCATCAACTTCCAAAAAAATTATGAGCTAACACACACATGCATGCATGCACACACACACACATACACACATGAAATCATACTTGACTAAGTCTGTGTATACTTGTAATGTAATGGACTGTGTAAGAGGAGGTCTGTCTGATTCATTTGTTCCCAGGTTTTCCTGTTTCTAGCTCTAAAGCAAAAAAATCCACAAAAGTTATAAGATTATACAAGAGAATGAGTAAGTCATTATCCTTAATGCCTGAGTTACTAATTATGCTTCTCTGATTTTTAACAGCTTGTTATTTTTCTTGAATCGGTTTCCACTTTCCAGAAACACCAGCTTGAAGCACTAATTGTTACATATACATAGTGTACATTTCTAACTCTTATTCTCACTCTTATCTAAGTAAAAATGGTATGGCCACTAAAACAGAAAGCCATAATGTGATTAGCATGAATTAGTAGCATCTAACTTGTGCATGTAGTGTATACACTTTGTAAACTGAGGCAGAAATATGTTCATATGTTTGAGACGTGACTAGGCCATGTAATGAATTCCAGGTCAGCTTGGGTTACAGAATAAGATGCCTCAAAACAAACAAACAAACAAACAAACAAAAACAAAATAAAAACAGTATTGAAATCATAAATCATTAAAAATATTTTTCTGTAATGCCTAAAGCCGTATGCTGTGAAGTTATATATTGCATTAGTGCTAAAGTGAAATTTTAAAGCTTCAGTAGCACATGCATTAGCATTATTTGGTAAAGTATTAATTATTTATTTTTTCATGTATTTGTTTGTTTATTGTCTTTGTAATACAGACCTAGGGTTTCTGACACCCAGAGCAAGGGTTATATCACCGATTGTAATCTCTTTTTATATTTTGAGACAAGGTCTAACTAAGTTGCTTAGGATAGCCTTTTTCTCACTCTGTCATCCGGACAGTCCTTGAATTTTGGATGTCCTTCCCTCAGCTTCCCAATTATCAGGATCGAAACCTGTCACACCCTAACCATAGTAAATCTCCATGTATATGTTTACAGAGGTTTATTTAATTCTAAGTAACTTGAACATTATAAACTTATTCAAACTCATGGAACCCATTCTTGGTCATAAGTATCCAGAGATCACTAGGCTCTGTTAAATTCTCAGTTTAATAAGTTAAGTAATAGTGATGAATTTCAGTTTATAACTACTGCATCCCACACCATTTAGACTACCTCCTACATTGCAGTCATTGGTTACAGAATAAAAGAGTTGATAAAATCCTGGAAAGGGAATCCATAAAGCAAATAGATTATGCTGTGAACAAGAGAAGTCAAAATGTTCTCACCCTGTGTATGATGTCATGATGATCAAGCATTGTTTAGCTATAGCAACTATAGAGAAGGAAGAAGAGGAGCAGGAGACTGGGGAAGTTTCAGAGATTCTGCTAGAGGGCATTAGAAAACAGAAGTGGTGGTGAGAGGAGGCAGACCAGAAGAAAGGAAGTTAGACTGGGAAGAAAGACAGGTAGAAGTCATCATGATAATCTTGCAGAGAAATGACCAGGGGCTGCTCCTTTGGTGACATTAGAATGGATTAAGAAATGGAGATAATCTCGATGTTGTTAAGGGCAGATATTGTAACTTAGAGGAGATGAGGTGCCATTGGGGTTCAAACAGAAGCTGGGAAGTGGGATCTGAGTAGAGACAGGTGTGGTCATGTCTTACAGTGTTACTAAGACTGGGCATCAGAGAAGATGGTTGTTACAGATAATATCAATGTTGTATTTCAAGAGAGGTTTTCCACGGTATTTCATCTTTTCCACATGAAAATAATTATTTCTTTCAAAAGTAGGAAAATTGGTAACTAATTTAATTTGTTGATTAATGATTTAAGACAAATTGAGTTTTTCCATATGAGTAATTATATGTTTTTGATAGAGTAAATTAGCAGCGAACAGCTTTAGTACACTAATTTTTTTTTAAATATCATCTGAAGCAGTACAGGTTGTAATGTTTCAAAACAGCATATGTAATGGGGACTATATGATAGATTGAAGCAGCCAGTAATTGTGGTTGTAAAATTAACTTTATTCGTGGTTCATCACATATGAATGCCAAGCCAGAGAGTGAATTGCTGAATTATAAATCTGCTTTGAGAAGTAGGTCGACAAAAAGAACTGGTCCAGGCACTGGAATTCTTGTATCAGTTTTTTAACGATCTAATTGTATTACTCGGTTGATAATTCAATCTACTGTTTATTTAGCTGTAGTCAAGTGATGCTATGTCTTCTATAGACGCAGAGGTAATAACTTTCTGTGGTTTGTTGAAAATATATTCTATTTTTGTTATAATGTTTAATTTTATTTCAAATATAGTCTGGGCAGTTTTTAATTTTTATCTTATTTATGAGCAAAGAACAGATAATTTCACAATATCATTAAGAAGACAATATTATATTCAACATTACATTTGAATAAATTACCCTCTTATTAAAAAAATAATTACAGGCTTTCATAGGAAGAACTCCCAGGTGCAGTTCCAGACCACTGAAATAGTGTGACTCTCAGAAAACATATATTTTTGTTTCCAAGTATGTATAGTATTTATATTATTGTATAATTTATGAAAGTGTTCAATTATGTCCCCAAAACAAAAAATGTGTATTATATATATTTTTTAAAAATTGTATCAAATTTTGCAAAAATTTCCAAAAAAAAAAAATTGCAAATCTAAATCCCAAAAGTTGGGATTTAGTGATTTAGTGATTTAGTGAATTTTAGTGGTTTAGTGATACTGTAGGTTGATAGCCTTCATCCAGTTTGGATGACATAGTGAGCAGCTGGCTAGCCAGAGATGAATAGCAAACATTTATCACACACATAAACAAAACAAGTTGATGTTCATCTGAATCTTTAGATTCTGACACTGCTGACTGATCAGGGTAGTAGCTGTTGAAAATAGGATTAGAGTTAACAAGACCTTAAAATTAGACATGACTGGGGTTTGCTGCTGTAGTAGGGCTTACTTCTTAATAGCATTTTGCCGGCTCTGGACCTTCTATTAGTACCAGAGCCAACCTTTGGAACTCAGACAGCACTTTATCCACTAAGCTGACATCATATTCATAAACTTATTTTCATAAGACAATAGCCACTGCACCTTCGTGTCTCATGATGTGTCTCCTGTGCTTATCCATAAAATTCAATCTTCTGTCAAGATAACTCTGTCCAGATATTATAGCAACTCATCCACACCCTCATCCACATCTTCACGATCCTCCACTGCTTCTAGCTCTTTTACTGCTCCACACACATCTGAAGTACCTACATCTTTACAAACACAGGACTCCTCAACATTATCTATCAAAGTTGTAATCAACTTCCTTCATAATCCTATTTGTGTTAATACTGTGATCTTCCACTAACCTTAAAAATTCTTAATGGAATTTATAACAATGAATCTTTACCAAACAATTCACTTTTTTTTTTTTTTTTTTACTTCTTCAATATTCCTTGTATAGATCACCAGAAGAATCACTCTGTATGAAAGAAATAACATTATGGAATGTATTTCTCCATTAATAAGATTTGGACAGAAATTACTCTTTGAACCTTGGGATGCAGAATAGATGTGATATTATCAAACATGAAACTATAATGTCATTAAACTGCTCTTCAGTGACGAAGAGTATTGCCAGTGAGGAGTAGCATTTTGTTTTAAAAAAATTGTTTCTCTTTTGGTATGTGTGCAGGTATCAATGCTGGGCTTAAATACTACATAATATATGCCACAGACAGTTCTTTTGTCACCTTAGTTTTGTTGTAGTTTGAGAGCAAAAGCAGAGTAGAGAGATGTACAATAATTAAATGACCTCAAGCAGATATTCACAAATGTGAACTAACATCAGTCTTTGTAGGAAAAAATATGACTGGGGAACCCAGGGTTCCTCCCGCCATGATGTGGGTAGTTGGCTGGGAATGCTCTGGGTTCCTCCAGCTGGAAGTTGGGCCCGGCTGCTCATTAACTAAAGGCCTTTCCACAGTTCCTCACAGTTCCTCATGGCAGCATGGCCCCAACATATGAGGAAGTTTCCAAAACCGGTTTATTGACATGGTGGATGGTGGATGGTGGATGGATCTGGATGCACACACCACCAAAACCCAGGGTGGACCTGAGTTAAATAGGGAGGGGAAGAGGGGGGAGGGGCTGGGGAGGAATGTTTAATCGGCTCTACCCTCTGGCCTTCAGATACCTTATTAGTATGTAAATCTCTCTAGGGCTTGTTCATCACACCCTTCACCTGTGTATGTGATTGAAGGGCGAAGGTTGAATGGAGATTAGACATTGTGTTAGGCCCGACATCCCACTCTCTTTTCTTTCATAAAATGAGGGGCAACTCTGCCTTAATGAGAGATGAGGACCACATAGAGTAGTCTGGAATCCAGGAGCATAGGGAGATATATGCCATCCCTGACAGGCAATGTCCTGTTGGGTCCCCGGCTATCTCAAACCCAGAGCTCTACCGGGGAGACCAAACCTTCTCTTTATGGCCCAAATCTCACTCTTTAGTGAAAATTTTGGATGAGGGGGTTAAAAGAAGACACTATGAAGGCCATAAAGTGTGGCACAATTAAGCCAAAGGGTAAGGGGAGTTGGGGGTGGGGGTTAGGAAGGCAAGATATCATTGAAACAATTGAACACAGGTGGTACAGTTTGAGGGTAATAACATCTGATTAATCTAAATAGACATTATGTTTTCCTTACTAACATGTAACTTTTGCTATGTGACTTTGGCAAAAGAGTTCATTTGTAGCCTTCCGTCCCAATGGGTCTCTGGGGTTCAAAAGCTCGTTCCACCAGGTGCTTGGCAGTCTCTCATAGCTTAGCGCCCCAGAGAGTATGATTCCAGAGGATGTTAAATATGTTATATAAAGTTGAACTCTGCATACTGAGATTCTTTAATCTCTTGGTTACACATTTAAAGTGAGTATATTTGTCTATGGTTGGGAATATTTGCAAGTGCTGCTTAAGATTATATATTCTGATATAACTATAGCTCAGAAAAACAGGAACAAGGAAGCAAATTACAAGTATGAGTCACCTATCACTAAATATTTTTCTCTTAGACTTCATGTTACCTGAAGTAAAGCATTTTCTACTCCATTTAATTTTTTTGTAAAGGGTAATTTTGAATGTACTGGTTGTGACACCAGGCTATAAACAGAACATGTGGTCTTTTGAAGATTTAAAAATGAATAAAATTATTACATGTGTTTCTTTTCTATATATTTTTAGGAGAGAATAAATTATGTTCATACATTGTATTATGCTCCATGTAGTGCAGATTTTCTACAAACCATGATTTACCAAGACTCCATAAAAGGGTCTGAACATGGACCACCACAATCCATTTTCCTACATTTTGTTCAGACTGAGTTAGTATCCCAATATATTATTATGAAAAATGACCAAGGACATGGATCTTAACATCAAACTAAGCACGCATCTTGGTTTCGCTCATCCTACTTGTACAATGTGGAACAAATTACTTAATTTAAAGCATTATCTTGTGGAACAAAGACAGAGATAGGGTATATTTTATAGAATGATTGTAAAGATTAAATTTGACAGGCCAAATACATTTTGTAGTCCTCAGCAGATACTGTAATTATTTCTGCATTTTAGAAGCTTCCTCAATACTAAATAATTTGATTCTCATGGGAAGATTATTTTCCTGATTATTTACCTTGTTTTGATTATGGGTATACAATCGGCCTGGCAGTTAAATATCTGTAACATGTCTAGACTTCTCCTTTCTTTTTTTGTATCTAAGCCACAGATACATGAAAGCACTTTCCCTCTAGTATTTCATTACTCTACGGTTTCAAACCATGCCTCTCCATCTTCTGCTGTACTCAATAAGCCGCATTGGTTTAAGTGAGAATGAGGAGAAAAATATGATTACTAGTATTTGTTTTTCAAAATCCATTAGCAATTCATACAACACTATTTTATTCGGCTCATTTTTATACTGAGGTAGGATGTGATCTGACTTTGCAAATGTCTTCACTGCCAAGGATGTCATTTGTTATTTCATTCCACATACAGCCCCAACTCTGCCTTTCAAGGATTTAAGAGTTCCAGTTTGCCACAGAAACTCCAGTACTTTGGAACATGCATGGCAATTGCAATCATGCAATAATTATTGATAAAAGAGTCAGATTATGAGGATTTTTTTCTATGTTTAGATGGATAAAATCCCTTTTCTGTTTATATTACTACAAATTTCCCAAGATAAGTGCCTTTCACTGTACAGAGTTCACCAAGAAACTATGTGGCCTCTTACCACGTAGGAGCTACCATTGAAACTGGGCTCAAAGGCTCAGGAATGAGTGGGCATTCATGTTATATTAAAATTAGAACAGGAAACAATGTCATATCTTAATGGATAGGAGACAACTGAAAAAGTGGCCAATTCAATGGAGTTGATCAAAAATCCTTTTGGAGGCTGAAGAAATGTCTCTATGGTTAATAGCACTTGCTCCTCACATAGAGGGTTAAGTTCATGTTGCAGCACCTACATTTTGGCTCACAACTGTCTGTAACTCTAGTTCTAAGGTATCCAGTGCACACTGAGCTAGGACTATGTGTTGTTGTGCACATACTCACATATATGGAAAATATGCAATATGTAAATAAATCTAAAGAACAGATTAAAATCATATCAATTGCAACAATATTTAACATGTTAGTATTATGAACTTAATTAATACTGATAAATGAGCATTCTCTTACCTGGAGTCTGTCTCTTATCACAATTGGAGTAAGAGATCCATGATTCCTATTAGAAAAGGAAAATACTGGGGGTGGCAGATATTTCAATTCTGTCTGCCCACTACACTCACATAACAATTCTCATCCCATCATTTAAGGCATTACTGTTTTTACTTTCCTGTTGATGATGAATAATGTTAGTTATTGTTTATTTTATTTCATTTATTTCTTTTAGCTTCTACTTTATGAAGAGTTACTATATCCCAAAAGGTAAAAAGCAAAAATGACCTTCTTTTGATAGGCCTCCAAATGGAGCAATGGGTGTTTCTTGAAAAGAAGGACTCCTGTGTTCTCCCAAGCATAATGAGTTAAAAGCATATCCAACTCCAATAAGGTAGTGGCAGGCAGTCTTTCCTAATTCAGACATGAGGATGTGTGGAAAGGAAAATTAATTTATTAGTGTAAGTGTCAGAAACAAAAACTAAAGTCACCAGAATACTTGCCTTTTCTACATTGTTTAAAACATTACTTCCTAGGAAAAATAAAAGCATATTCTTTTATAAAGTACAACAGTTTTGCCATCATTACCATAACATATTATAAATAGCAAGGAACCCAGATAGTTTTAGTTGAAAGTAAAAATATTAAAAGCAAGTATTGAAATAAAAACCACATTACTTTGCTGGAGAGTTTCCAATGTGTCTTCATATATATATATGAATTATGAAGATTTTTTGATTCTTTAAATTAATTTTGGCATATCATAATGCCAACATTTGTAATACTTAAGTAAGCTTTAAAAAAATTAAACCATTCTGAAAAAGAAAAATCACTTCCTTCAGACCTGCTTTAGTAATTATTGAAACAAAATTTCCCCGAGAGACAGAAGGAATTCAGCCATACGGTAGTGACAAGAATAGATTTCTCTTTCTTCCAGATCTAACCACAAATAGCAGTGAGGGTGCGTTCATGGAAAAAGTAAGAGGAAATATGAACAGATGTAGGAATATTTACAGAGAGGATGTCATTTTTAGTATGAAATTAGTATAAATAAGTCAAGAAAATGATAGAATCCCAAAGTGAAGAACAACTCCTAAGAGAAAAAGTGACTTCTTGCTTCCTCTCAGTTCAAAGCTCCCCAGTATACAGCCAGATGAAAATGTTTAGTTTATATTAGTTTATATATTTTTTGTTTTTCAAAATAGACAGGTTCTCTCTCTCTCTCTCTATCTCTCTCTCTCTCTCTCTCTCTCTCTCTCTCTCTCTCTCTCTCTCTCTGTATGTATTTGTGTGAAGCCTTGGCTATCCTGGAACTCACTTTGTTCCAGAAAAGGCTGGCCTCAAACTCACAGGGATAAACCTTCCTCTGACTCCAGAGTGCTGGGATTAAAATATGTCCCACTACCACCTGGCAATTTTTTAAATTTTTCTTTTTATTAAATACTTTCTGATTCTTATGCTCTGTCAAGATTAAGTATGTTTTAGAAAAAACAATTCAAACAATGAGTTGGGAGAACTTCCATGGGAAATTTCACTCTGAGCTTGCACCATTCATGTGCCTGATGGTGTCAGAGAGATGCAGACCTGCAGAAGCTGACTGGAAGGACAATGGCTATCAGTCAATAGGTAAATAGCAGGCTAACATTAAGGTGGGAAAGCAAATAGAAAAATCTGTCAAGTTAAATGAATATGTAAGTCGTGTGTTTGAGCTTGCTCTGCTCTTCAGTTCCAGTTGGAACATACATGATTATCCATTCAGGTTTGATATTAAGGCACACCAAAAAGTCTACAATGGGGAAAATGGTTTTTCATTCACAAAACATGAAAATTAAAACCATTAGTAGTTATTTTCAGAGTGACAGTTATTAAGCTGAGAAAACTAGTAATTTTGTTTCTTGCTGACACATATTCCAAAAATCTATAATTTAATTTTCTATGCCTCAGTTACTTCCCAGAATCAGCACATAACTTCAGTGGTGAAATTCCTAAATAAGAGTTCTGAAAAATGGTCCCCTTAAGAACAGGCTTTCATCACAGGCTGATCATGTGCTTCCATTAACCCACAATCCTCTAACACCATGATCCATGTAGTATGATGACTATAAGAGAGTTTCATTCTACTCCAAATAGCAACTCCAGTTAGATAACTTATATGATCAAAATAGGCATTTGCCATGAGGGCCTTAAACAGCAAAGGTCTGATCTATTAGGAAAAAAAAAAAATCTATGACTAAAGAGTGTTCCTAAAGAGCCTCAGACTCAATTGTAATTCTTGACAATTCCCTTTGTCTCAGAAAATGCCACTCAAAACTACTTATTCTCTAAATGCACTAGTAAACCTTTTATCTACCTCTTTGTATCAGGGGCTCCAATAGCATTTGATGGGATTTTTTTCCCCTGTATATATCAATCATAAGCAGAGTGTAATAGTATGTGATTCCAGAGGATCAAGGAATAACTACCAGAGTAGACAATTCCTGAATGATAATGATTAGACAATGTTTAATGTTTTACTGTTTTATATGATAAAAATAAGGACAATAAAGATGAGACAAAGGAGAAGAAAAAGCAAAAGGATAGGAAAGGGATAGGAAGGATGTAGAGGAAGGGGGAAAGGAACGCACATTACCAGTTCTTATTTGATAGATTCAAAGCTGTTCTTGTGCTGACGTGCTTCTTGGGTCTTCATGATGATTGCTCCTATGATCTGTGTTTCATGGATGTCTTAGTTAGGGTTTCACTGTTGTGAAGAGACATCATGACCAAGGCATGACCAAGGTGGTAGCTTACAGTCGCAGAGGTTCAGTCCATTATCATCATGGCAGGAACTACAACAGTGTTCAGGCAGGCATGACTCTGGAAGAGCTGAGAATTCTACATCTTGTTCCACAGGCAGCTAAGAGAAAACCAGCTCTCATGTAATTAGAAGGAGGATCACAATACCCATCCCCAACATTGACACACTTCCTCCAATAAGGTCACGCCTACTCCAACAAGGCCACCCCTCCTAATATTGACACTCTCTAGGCCAAGTGTATTCAAACCACCACAGTGGATTTCTGTGGTCCTCTGAGGGAACCTGTGAGATCTGACACTAGTACTATACTCTCTTTTAGAGTCTTTGCCAACTGCCCTGGAATGCCCTTGATGAAACAGTAATACTTATTAAGCTTGATAGTTTTTATGTTAGTTTGGCTTTATCTTCTGTTGGTCAAATGTAGAAAAAGCACATGAAGGATATCACAGTACACTGTACCTTGTACACACTTCTGTGATAATTTTGATTACACACAGAACTAGCTATATTTTTGTTGGTTCCCCTTATGAAATGAACATTAGAATGACTTGAAAAGACAACTGGCAGGAGGGTGATATCTTTTCAGACTCAGATACTTGTGAGATATTTTATCAAAAGTGTAAAGCTTGAATGAGTCACTTGAGAAAAAATATTTTCTACAGAGAATTAAATTCAAGCTTCTAAGCTAAAATTAGAAATTTGATAAACTTACAAATTTGACTGGGACTTTGACAGCTTTCCAACATTAAGAGTCATTTTGATGAGGTTTGCTGGTAATTGTAACAAATAACTTTTTCTATAATGATACATGTCAACAGTTGGAAGTCCTGACTAAAATAATATACTATTCCAAATTACCATCAACTGATGTAACAAAATCATAAATGATTCAGTCAAAGTAGAAGATGGGCCAGATGAATTGTTTTTATAAGATAGTACAAAATGTTTATTAATACCATGTTAGATTCTATATTACAACTAACTGTCACAAAACTAGTTGTTGGGATTTGGTAGAGTGTTAAAGGGATACTTCTACAATTATCTGAAAAGTCTATCAAAATTTGCCTTTGACTTCTGTAAGTGTTAGAGCTTTGAGGGGGAAAGTCTTTTCCAGTGCAAATGTTCCAGTTCTGAATGGGAATATAAGTGTCTATTGGGGGCAGGGTTCCAAACTCAAATGTTACTACTAGACTCTAGGCACAGGTGAGGTGTGGATATGTAGGATAGATGTTAGCACGTAAGAAAAAAGTATCTAAAAGTCTGGTCCTGACTTTGAGCTTTTCATTCTGAAAGGGCGGAGGTTGGCCACCTACTACTAGAGGGGCTGGGTCCAGTCTTGAAGACCATTAGAGTGTTCTGTTGGCAGATTCATGTGGTTGGCAGTCCTCAGGGGTGGAGTTGGCTATTCACATGGCTCTGGACTAGTCACAGGAAATGCAACCAAAACTACCCACGAGAAATGTATGAATTAAGAGATCATCTTAAAATCAGCTTATTTTAAATCAAGTCACACTTTCAAGAAGTTTTTACAAATGTATGAAATCACCACTATTATCCCTGCTGTTTTTGTTGGAATAGCACATTATTCTTGAAATGCCCATTTTGTAAGGTTCAGGTACCTTAAGAGAATTCTTTGGAGTCCTCAGTAATAGCCAGCAGACTTAGATCCTCTGTTGACATTATCATGTAATTCTCCTTTTAATGATTTTAAAATAGTCTCCACCAAGTCAGATAACTGATGAAGCCTAAGTAGGCCAAAATTTCCATTTAAAAAGAAGTGAAAAGGGAAGAGAACTCCAGAGGAATAGTCAAAGGCAATAAGTTGCTATGTGTAGCTCTGTGCTCCAAGGCATCTGTCTAGTCTCAGGAAGAACTGTGTATGACCCTGTAATAACTATTTTCTGAATCTTTTTTTACATACCACCCTCTTGGTTTCTAAGGGTGCCCCCTCTGGAGACTGGCAGACCAGCTCAAAACCAAAACCAAACCAGAGAAAACAACAAGCCATCATTTTTTTCTTCTTTTTAACAGTAAAACCTAAACCGTGTTTTAGTTAAAATACATTATGATTGTTACAATCAAATCAGAATCACAAGTCATGTAATTTTGTACATATTCATGAGTTTTACATGACAGAAGGTTTATTCACAATTGCTAACATTTAAATTTGGCACAGGAAAATTTTTTTATTAGTTTTGCTGCAGAAAAATTGCCAAATCTGTTATCTAGTAACACACAACTCTCTCCAAATTTTATCTTAAAATCTTTTATATGTGAAATACTATATAAAGTATATGTATAGTGTAATAAATGACAGTAATATGATCTGACTTCCCTTTTCTGTAATGAAAGTGGGCTCATCGATTCACTTGCAAACATTTCACATGTTTTACTAGGACTCGAGTAGCTACTGCTCATATAGCTAGAACACAAATAACATTTATTATTAATTAATAATTCCATCCCATTCTTACTAAAGTCAGTTTAACTAACAAGAGTCATAATCTATAATTTCAAGGTCACACCAAGATGAATTTTTCATAAAACTTCTATGGATCTTAGAAGGAAAACTTTCATTTGCTTTTAAGTATTTGCCTTGAGTTTTAGTCATTAACTTTTATGACTCTTTTTCTCTTTGTAAAAGTTCTATATACCTTGCAACAGTGGAGTTTAAAATAACTCTTTACTCTAAAAATACGACATGCCATTTTGAAAACCTTTAGAAAACACAGAAAAATTTAAAGGTGAAAATAAAAACCACCTGCAGTTCTACCACACAAAGTTAACCTTAGCAATTGTCTTGTCTTTAGTCCACAGATTTAAGAGGTAGGCATGGTTTTTCAGATGCTCCTCTGAAATTTTTTTTTTCTTTAATGGTGAGGGGAAAAAAGAATAATGAATTTGAGTATTATCTATGTTGATGGCCCAATCATCCTAACAGTATAAAATTGTAATCCAAGTCAAACAAAAGCAACAACAATGGCCAGTGGGTATTTGAAATTGTTCAGATGGGTTGTATTTCTTTGATTTTTATGCATATATTTTGGTTGCTATTCTATTTGAGAATAGCTAATAAAACGTAGTGACTTAAGACAGGGAAAAAATTGTTACCTCTTCTGATTTTGTAAGGCCTCCCCTTTTGAGGGCTGATTTAAGATTGTCTTATTTGGTTGCTGCCTTATACTTCAGGGAATGGGGATGCCTGGTGTGGGGGATACTCTCTCAGAAGTGAAGGGGAGGTAAAATAGGATGAAAACATCGGATTGGGGAACAAGAGGGGGCAACATTTGGAATATACATAAATAGATTAATAATTTTTTTAAAAAAATTGTCTTCTTAACAATCTGACAATTGGGTTTGAGACAGTCACCTGGGCTTCCATTCCTCTCCATGGTTTCTGTCACTTTCCAGTTAGACTCAGAGGGACAGAGCAACATACACAACCTTCTGAGCAAAGCATAATACAAGGCCACAGTACTGAACACAGAGTAAGGGCAACTCAGTTGCAGGTAGGAGGAGCTTCAGTTAATTTGTGCTGATATTTAACCTGAAAAAGGATTCATCTAGAATATGAAGTATTGACTGAAAAAATGTCTATCAGACTTTTGGGGAACACCCATCACATCTTAATTTAATAGATGAAATACAGATAAATACACTTGAGAGTTAAAACAGTAATTCTGTTGTAAATGATAGAGCCTATCATTGACTGCCCTCCAAGAGGCCCAACAAGCAGCTGTAACAGCCAGATGCAGATACTTGCACCCAACCAAAGGACAGAAGCTGGGGGTTGGGAGGAGGATCCTGTGGTTGAATTAGGGAAAAGCTTGAAGAAACTGAGGGGAGAACTACTCCATAAGAAGATCATCAGTCTCAACTAACCTGGACCACTGAGATCTATCTCTTAGATACTGAGCCACCAACCAGGCAGCATGAACCAGCAGATATGAGGCCCCTGACACATGTACAGCAAAGGCTGCCTGATCTGGTCTCAGTCAGAGAAGATGCACCTAACCTGAGGCCTCAGGGAGTGGGGAGGTCTGGTGGGATGGAGGTGGGTGGTGGGTACATCCTCTTGGAGACAGGGGTGTGGGGAGGAGCTATGGGATGAGGAACAGTCAGAGGGCATTAGACTGGAGAAGGATCAAGATTGCACTGTAAAAAAGGATTAAAGAATCTGAAATGTAAATAAATAAAATATACAATAAAAACATAAAATATAGGCTACAAAGGAAACAAAGAAAAAAGATTAAAGTATAGAATAGAAAAGAAAAGAAATAAATATAGGGGATTACAAATTTCAATGCTTGCGAAGCCACAAGGGGTCTGATAACACTCAAGTGGGTTAGGGCAGAATCAGGGTAATCAGTGATATATTGTTTGTCCTAAGACATTTAGAAGATTGTTTCTTTGGTGGCTATATGGGTATTATGATGTCAAACTACAGGTATGTAGAAACAAAGGCTTAAATTTCAGCATGCTGTTTTCTGGATAAAAACAAGCACAATCTTAGGCTGATATAGGAGGCTATACTGTAAGTGCAATGAGAAAATGTCAAGAAGGCAGAAGATGGACACTATCTGACTTCAGATATTGAAGTGCCTTTTCAGCAGGTACACAGTAGGAAATGACAGAGAACAGAGGGCTGGACTGAAGAACAGAAATGAGATCTCACTGATAGACCCCACAAACAGAGCAGATTCTTTCAATGGAAGAAATAAAACAAAAAACAACACACAAACAAAAAAATACTCTTCTCATGAAGGGATGTTGGGACAATTGGAATGCTTTTTACAAGATGGACTCAAACTGGCTCATCAGCCAAAATGAAAGTACAAAAATCTAACATTTCCAGATGTTACCATAGGAGGGGATCATGGATTTATAGATATCACACATTAAAAAAGAAAGGCAAAATATGATGAATATTTTAAAATTCAGAACTCATGTCCCATTAAAAGGCAGTGTTAAATGAACAAACTGAAAGCCCGTGTCTCAGAAGAATATTTTCCTAACCCACATTTCACAAAAGGACCTATCTCCAAAATATACAATGAACTACTAAAAGCAGTGGTCAAACACATCTACCAAGCCAATTAAAAGGAGTAAAATATTTTAACGTACAGTTCACCAAAAGAAATATACAGCAAGAGCAAAGCCTGCGATGGTCTTCTGTATCTTGAACTGCTTTTTGAAACAATGGTGATAAAGCTACGACACACCCAATACAATGACAGAATAAATTCATGCCAGTTCCTGGCAGGAAAACCTTCATTGTTAGTGAGAACAAAAAGAGTGTGTAGTAACTTCAGAAGAAGTCTGGAAGTTTTCTCCAAAGCTAACCAGAGTTTCACCTCACAGTTTACCAGTTCTGCTCTGAGGAATTGAACTCATCTCTAGACAATACATTTATGCTTTAAGGCTAGAGAACATTGTAGAAGAGGGACAGGAAGCACTCACTTAAAAGCCAAAGGTCAGGGTAAACCACATTGAAATGACATTGGGTAGGCTCATATAACTACTGTCATTTTGAGCTCATAACTACAATTATATGCACTGATCCCATACTAAACAGGTTCTGTCAAGATACAGTCATGTAAGTGGGAGGCTCAGAGGCCCATGGCCCGTATTACCTTTGGCTTCATAGATTCTAGGGGTATGGAATTGTTGTGTACCAGGCTCCATTGGGGAGCTCCAAAGCCTTGGATAGGCCTAATTAAACTCAGCTGATCACAAACAAAAAATGAGAAATAGATTTTTAGGGATGTAGAGGGCATAGAGAAGATACTAAGGAAAAGGAAGAGGGTGGCAACTGAGAGTGGTCAGCAAGCATTGTGTAAGTGTGTGAAACTGTCAAATAATAAACCTAATTAATTCAAAGTCTATATGTAATAGTACAGGTTTGTTCATAAACATCAAACACTGACAGTAACTAAATTGTCCCTCAATCAGTAAACTAATAAACTAATAAATATTACATATTGGTATAATTATATACTACCCAACAATAAAAATGACCCATAAAATGGAGAAATGTTAAGGCTATAATGGTACATTTAAAAACACTAGTCTGAAAAGGTAGCATATGCTATGATTAATAATTACTAATGTAAATAATATTTAATTAACCTATAATCTGCCATGTTATTCAGGTAAAACCTTAACACACAGAAAATGCAAATAACTTTAATTCTCAAAAGAAAATTGGCATTATAAGTAATAAAATGATTAGTTGATCCTTAATATTTGAAGCAGATCTAATATAGAAAAGATTAATAAGTAAAGAAACTGCATACTATAATTATGGATACATGATCTGCATTTGTATAAGCTCATATAAATTAGCCCCAGTTTAAATTATGATGATAATTTAATAACTGTGTTAACATTGGTTTATAAATGGTAACAACTAATATACTATAAGATATTCATGATAGGAAAAATGGTGGCAGAAGATTGGAACACGACACTGAGAAATGACTCCTATTTTATTTGTTCAAGTTTTTACTGCATTGTGTATTTTGAAAGTATTAAAACTGAAAAGTATTTTGTGTGGAGGTTGTGTGCTTCGGTAAAAGAAAGTACAGTAATTTGTGTTGCGATATTTGCTCCATGGTTGGTAAATAATTTACCTGTATAGACACTCAAGTAAAATTTCCTTTAGGTAGAAAATAAAATTGAGCAGATCTCATCAGGGTGAGATAGAGCAGCCTTGTGTAGCATGTACATGAATGGTATTTCTAAAAACAGGTGGTAAGGGGATGCATCTTAATGGCCTACCTTTATAGTGATGGACAAACGCACATCATGCGATTTGACCATTTCAGAAAATACTTTCCTTTAAGCACTATTATTTTATGAACCGCATCTGTTTATTTGAAAACTCACTTTTAAGAGGAAATGAAACATGCCACTATGTGATTTCCAAAAGACTTGAGGTATTTTCTACAACATTACTTTAAGGACAATTAATACATTTAGAAAAACAAAAGTGCTTTAAGTATTTACATTGTGAAGATTATTGATGTTGTTCAAACTATCAGAGAAAGATGTGGGAAGACAGAGGAAGTGTACATTTCTATACACAGAGTATTTAAGATAAAAAGTACTACTAGCATCTTTTGTTTGTTTGATTGCTCTTCAATCAAAGAATGTGAGGTGTAATCTGGCGAAGGACAATGACCATGTTCGAATGCCTTCCAGGTTCTTCTGACATCACTCCTGATGAGATCAGCAGCAGCCTGTGCTATGGAGTGGTTGTATGTAATCTCACTTTGTGACTCTTCACTTACTTCTGTCCTAGATTTAGGATTTCATCATCTTAATTTCTGCCCATTCAGATTTTACTTTTGAGTTTGAAACATTACTGACAAGTTAATTCTATTTAATTCATTAAGGTAAAAATACCCTTGATTAAATTTTCCTATAGGGGTGTGAATTTTAATAGGAATGAAGAAACTTAGTAATATATTTTAAGTAAATCAACTATGATGGACATTGATTAGGCTAGAGGATAATGCTATTGCATTGATTGGTAAGTCCCCAGACAGCATTCCTGGAATTCAAGATAATGAAAACAAGGATGTGATTTACTCTGAAGAGTATTTCGTGAGTGTTGATCCTTAGGTTTAGAACTTCTGTTTTTTCCATGGGATGGAAAGACAGTGAGAATTGATCAACTGAGTCTGAGAAAGAAGCTCCTGAATCACTAGGTCACACATCTGTGCTAGAAGACATGGACAACACACATACAGATTAGTGGTGAGAAGGAAGGAGGCTGAATTCTTCATTCACCCTAGGTCTTAGCTTTGACACATTCACTCTTTGAAAAGATTTTTAAAGTTTGATAATGAACAGAAAACTGTTCATTATCAAAAATTTGTTCATTATCAAAAATTGCCTGATTTATTTTTAGAAAGCATGGAAGAAAGCTCAAGCAGGCATAACTTTCATTTGGTAAATAGGAAATGATTCCTCAAAGTTGTATTTTCTAATACACTGTTTATTTGCTATGTAAAATCATTCTCATGTTTGTTCAATTTACATATCAACAATTGGAAGTGATTTTAAAACAGAAAGAGTACAATAGAGATAGTTGCAGACCAACTGAATGATCAACATTTTTGAATGAAAACGTTCAGACAAGTTACTGATAACTTTCAGATAAGTTATTGTAACTATTGCTTGTTTCTCCAATAATGATAAATAAATAAATCCTGGAGCTCAAATACAGGATCTTGCAGCATTTACCTTATGTCATTTGACTTATACTTTGATTACTTAGTAGCCAGGAACAGACTACATTTTGAAAGTGGAGAAAATCTTTTGAAATTTTATCTTCAGGTTTCTTTGCACGTGTCAAATTTTCTAATTTTATTCTCAGATATGATTTTTTCTTTTTATCTATTCTTCTTTCTTTTATTTACATTTTAAATGTTATGCCCATTCCAAGTTTCCCCTCCATAAACTCCGTATCTCCTCCCCTCCCGCTGCTTCTGTGAGGGTGTTCCCCCACCCACCTATTCTCCTGCCTCAACACCATAGCATTCCCCTACACTGGGGCATCGAGCCTTCATAGGACAACGTCCCCACCTTCCATTGATGCCTAACAAGGCCATCCTCTGCTACATATGCAGCTAGAGCCGCGGGTCCCCCCCCCCCCCATGTGTACTCTTTGGTTGGTAGTTTAGTCCCTGGAAGCTTGGTGGGGGCGTCTGGTTGGTTGATATTGTTGTTCTTCTGGGGTTGCTCCTTCAGTCTTTACCCAGATAATGATTTCCCTCTGGCTCTTCAGGAATTCACAATGTAGACTAGGTTAGCCCCAAACTCACAGAAATATACCGGCCTCTGCCTCCAGGTGCTAGGATCAAAGCTGTGAGCTACTATGGCTGGTTATTCTTCATTATTTTACATCATATTAATGATGTAAATGTATGAGTCAAGCTAAAACATTTGATGAGATGATATGATCCTGTGTTTTCTTTCCACAGACCCAGGTCTGCATAGGCAGCTGTATTTTCTGCAGAGACCATCCAACGTAATAGCCATTGAAGGAAAAGATGCTGTCCTGGAGTGCTGTGTTTCTGGCTATCCTCCGCCAACTTTCACCTGGTTACGGGGCGAGGAGGTCATCCAACTCAGGTATTACTCACCTGGGCCCTTGAAAAGTAGATGATATTGCTTCTGACTCTCTAATAGGTCCAATTTTCTTAAGACAATTAGATTTGTTCTCAAAATCTTTGTCATGATCAGTGTATAAAAGATATTTAACCATTGGGATCAGAGTAAGAGGAAAGAAGTAAAAACCCATACGATCAGGTCTGAAGGGAAACTAAAAAATGAGATTGATATCGAGATGCAAGAACATTCAGATGATGTGACTTGCAGGAATATGATAAGGAGAAGGTAAATCTTATATGTTCATAAAACAACGCACACACACATATTACTAAGCTTGACAAGGCAATCATTTCATACTACATGTACACATTTGCACTTCATACATAAATCCACCCTATGGTATATCATAGATATAAGCAATTTTCAATGTCCATTATATTTCACTAATGGTGAAGGTAAAAATAAATAAATAAATAAATAGATAGATAGATAAAAAAATAAATAAATACATAAATAAATAGAAAGTCCTTCAGTTTAAAGTATCACATTTCATTGCAAAGTCTGCATAGATATTTTAGTTCTAAGTATGCCTCTTATTGTCCCAATTATTATAAATATAAGATAATGCTGGAGAACATGGCTCACATTAAATTATTTCAAGATTAAAAATAAGGGAGAGTTAGAATGCAAGGCCATAGTAGAATGTAAACGTGTTGATTAAATGGATCTCACTTAAGAAAATAGGTTCATTGATTAGAATGACTAGTACACCTCTTTTAATACATTTAATCTCCATGATTAGATATATACATTAATCATAAATTATTGGTTAAATTTTGTCCAATTTAAGCAAGTATTTAGGCAACAATTATGCTCAGATTATTTATATGTATGTATATATATATATATATATATGCCACCACATTTCTGAGGTCATTAGGAATACAGGCTGTCTAGTTGCAGCTTCGTTTTGATACACCAGATTCTCTTGGTTCAACTGAATTGATATAGCCCATGGTATATCATAGATATAAACAATTTTTCATTGACTATTGTATTTTATTAATGGTGAAGGTAGAATAAAATCATTTTTTTAAGTTTAAAGTATCACGTCTCATTGTAAAGTCTGCGTAGATATTTTAATTTCTAGTTTTTAAATATATTTTTATATCTATGGATTTATAGATTATTTTAAATGGTGACTGAATTATATGTCTGAGTAGAAGACATTGACTTCCACTCTTGGGAACCATTTCTTTGGCTTTGAGGCTCTAAAATTTAAAGTAATAGAATCAAAATCAGACTAGATTATTTGGAAATTTCTCTTCAATACTCTATTAATCTACTCCATCTCTGAATTAATACACGAAACTCCCCATGGGAGTTTACCTTGAATTAATACTAGTTCAAAAAGTGAGCTACTATAAAACCTCAAAGACACAGGGATTTTATCTTCTTCGGTTCTATAATGTGAGATTTTATGAAATTCATCAGCACTTCTGAGTTCCAGCTGGATGTTCAAATACGTTAACCGGCCCTCTTATTTCTCGTGGCCTCTGTCTTACAGGTCTAAAAAGTATTCATTGTTGGGTGGAAGCAATTTGCTCATCTCTAACGTGACAGATGATGACAGTGGAGCCTATACTTGTGTTGTCACATACAAGAATGAGAATATTAGTGCCTCTGCAGAGCTCACAGTCTTGGGTAAGTCAGTGATTGAAGATGAGTTTACACTATACTTTTCAAAATATATTGCTGTAGCATTTTAAATGCTTATCACCATTGCCTATTGCTGTCTGAATTTATCAGTGTGAAATTGCAAGGTCCCACGACTCTACACATGCCTTGCTTTGCTTTGATTAATTGCAGAAGGGTTAAACACAGTGTTTGAATATGTTCTCATTGATTAAAAGCTATATTTATTACTCTTTACTCTAATTATTTTTGTGATGTTCTGGAAAGTTCCCCCCCCCAAAGTGTTAATATACAGATGTGTTATAAAGCAATGAAGACTTCTAAAATATCATATATACAGAAAGTAAATGGCAACAAAATTAGAAGTTATTTAAACATGTGCATGCGGAGACAAGTAGATGATACTTGAAATAATATCTCTGACATTAAATTCAGTGTACTGAGAAGAATGATTTATTAATATGGAATAACTTAAGGTGTCATGTAAAAATAAACAACTAAAATCCAATCTATTTAAGGAAAACTTGCATAGTAAGAGTGTTATTTAAATAGCTTAAAGTATATGGTTGTATTTATGTCCTTTAGGAAGTCAGGAACACCTATGCCTTGTTGAAAATTAAAAATGATGACCTATGGTATTAGCTCAGACAAATGAATACTAACTGTATCATGATCTTGAAGTTTATTTTCTGAATGTTCAGAGAAAATACCTTAATATTTTACATTTCTTTTTTTCCTGTATACTACAGAAATTAGATTTTTTCCAGGGGTTATTTGCTTACAATTGAATAGGGTTTATATCCTTGTATTGCCAAATCTGACTTATGTTTTAGAACTAGATATTACTTCTATAATTATTAAAAATTGTGAAGATATAAAAGTGAAGTATGCCTTATTTAAAGAGAGGACAAATTACAGCTAAACAACTCAAAGTAATATTTGCAAAATAAAGGGCAAAAATAATCCAATATCCTCAACTTTGCATGCAACAGGTAAGACCAGTTCTTAAGTGACATCCTTTTATGCCGTGCTGTCAGTGACCATGCAGGCTTGTCTCTCTCACTCAGATACAGTTAACCTTCTTAGCTTTTACCATTTATAAAAATAAGCAGGTTGTTTGCAATGTTTTAGACTGTGTGTGTGTGTGTGTGTGTGTGTGTGTGTGTATGTGTGTGTGTGTGTGTGTGTGATGTAAGTATGTGTGTGCATGTGTATATGTGTGTGTCCATGTGTGTTTCTGAACTTATATAGAATTAGAGAAAAATCTACATTTTGCCTCAGGTAATAGGAAAATTTGTGTATGGCAAAATTTTTGTTTCGCTTGAAGATGAATTACAACTTCTCCTTGTCTCTGTTTTTGAATATTCACCCCTTTTTTTGTTCATTTAAGTAGCTTGAACTTAGTGTTTTACTAAATTATATTTGAAAAGAAATAAAAATATTATAGACCCAATTATTAAATATTTACAAATAAGAGAGTAAGAAAAAGAATATAGAACTATTTTAACTCTCATCAAAATTGCAAGAATTTCCCCTACAAATATAGTGATTTCCTACCACTAAATTGATGTTTGTATTATTACTAATTCTTTTTCCAAAAGTATGCTTGTAGATTGCATATTGAATATGTCAAATGGAATTATCTTTAAATTTTGTTCCTGAGTAATCACCAATGGCAACTAGGTACATATGTTAAACATCCCGCATAGACATTGTACGACTGATAACTATTACCAAACAAGATTTAATAAAAAAGTTGGCTGGAATCTGTTGTGAATATTTAATCTTAGCTCTAAAATGAATGTTCATATTATAAAGTGTTTTATGTAGTCTTAGATTATCCTAATATAAAGTTAGTGTTTTGTCACTGATTTTTTATTTAAAAACAATTTATTTCTTTTAGAAATAATTTTATTATTAATGTTATTCAACTGTATTTTTCTAACTTTTAAAAATTTAAGCCTAGTTGTATTTTTTGTAAGACTAAAGCCCCACAAAATATAAACTTGTACTTATAAACCATTAATCATGCGTTTTATCAGATTCCTATTCTGCCTTACAACTTTTGATCTTCCCTGGACCTTTACTGGCTTTGAATATGAACCTTCCTGAACTTATGACTTTTTAAGTTTTGAAAACTCTAGATTAAAGGGAATGTAGCTGCCCTTTGCAGTAATTTAAGTCAATAAACATCAAGTATAATTTAAAATGTAGCATTTACCTTGAATTCTAATAAAATAAAAATTGAAAATTTCACAATGGTTAAGGCACCCAAAAACCACTATTTTGCAAGGTATGGGATAACTTTAAATCAAATAATAACATAAATTTGCAGATATGTTTTAAGAATAACAATGTGGAGTTGTATATTTCTGAATGTAACGATAGCTATCTGTAAATATCATTGGACGTTTTTGAATATTAACATAGTACTTGGCTGTAAGAAAGCCACAAAAGGTTTGAAACTCTTACAATATAATTAAAAATTTCTAAGTTGATTTCTCCAACGCTTGTAAGGCATTTTAATATTATATGTAAACCTAGAGCATTTAGATAGATCATAGTCTCTCTCTCTCTCTCTCTCTCTCTCTCTCTCTCTCTCTCTCTCTCTCTCTCTCTGTGTGTGTCTGTGTGTGTGTCTGTGTGTGTGTCTGTGTCTGTGGAGGGGATATGTTTCTCACTGTAACTGATATATTAAGTTAAGAAAAGATTTACTGGTATCATAGTTTTAGGGTTATTAGTACATGGAAACTTGGCCTTCTCACTGCATGCCTATAAGGAGAAGGTCCCACAGTACAGCAGATAGTGGCATGGAGCTTTGTAACTAATGGTGTCTCAAAGCAGACAGAAGGAACAAGAAGAGTTCGGGGGTATGGCATGGCCTTCAAAGGCACACCTACTTCTCTGTGCTATGTCTTGACGCCTAAGAAGTTTTTGCCTCTGAAATTATTAATGGATAATCCCATTGATGATGATGGTGTTCCCATACTTCATTCATATCAATAAAGTCATTAGTTAGGAACCAATCATTCAACACCTAGCCACACCCAAAGCATCCAAAGTCTCTGTTCTCATAGAAGGAATACCTGGTTTCAGGAAAAAAGGTCAGGGCAGGGCCTACAGAGAAGAATACTTCCAGATGCTCTCTGAAAATCTGTAGCCAGTGTATAATTCCATTAAACAGGTAGTACCATAGTTCTTAATTTTATAAAATATATAACCATTTTATATAATTATATAGTTTTGTGTTGTCCAAGCATACACTCAGCATCCTTTTCCCATAGCTTGAGTTATAGTCTAATTATAATTTTGACCATATATAGATCCTTTTCCCCATCTGTCCATCCTGACCCTCATACAAACCCTATGTTTACTGTAAGATAAGCCTCAACAAACATACAGAAGATTTGCTACCGTTTCAGCTCAACATTGATCTGGAATCTAAATTTAGTGTCTGAATCAATGCAGACGTGCATACTGTATGAGGTATTTAATCTCTTATCAATAAAGTATGAATTTTAAAGTGACCTCTCTACAGTTCATGACCACAGAGAAGGGCATGGATGGGGAGATCACTTAGGAAGGGTTCCTTACTATGAGCCACAGACCTGACATTGATAAGAAATGAAACATTTTTCAACTTTTCCAGAAAAAAAGACAGGAATTACTTTTAAAACAGTCTACATCAATAAAAAAATGATAAAATGTTTATTTGCATTAACAAATATCTGGGGTCTGGGGCCACTCTAACTAGGTTTGTAGAAGGCATTTTCCTATATATTTATATATCTAGTAAGTCAAACTTTTTTTTTTATAAAACCAATTTGGAAGCATGAAGTTAAATCTAAGAATATCTCGTGTCTTCTACTGTGTGAGTAGAAATTCAACTTCTCTTATTACTTGTGTTTCTTCTATGCCTGAAACTGGGGTTTCACTGGTTGACTCTGTTCTCCATCAGAAAGGATCCATAGTTCAAGGCGTTCAGATGTTTTAAGTAGGGTGTTTTTTATCAACCTAAGTAGATTCACATTATACAGGTCCACATTGAATTATAGCTTAATATACAGCCATATAATCATGTAAGGATGGCTCCTTGATATTTAAACAATGAGGGTTTTGATATCTAGACATCACAAAGTACTTATTTAAGCATAGACTGTGGAGCCCTGTCACATAACAGTGACCTTGAGCAGGCATGAGCAGGTGTCAGATGTCTGAAGTTGGTGCTGATTTGCTCTTTTGTCAACTATGGATTTGTTTACTAGAAAGAATATGCTCTAACATGACTGTAAGAAATACACTGAATTCCTAAATAAGTAAGGTAATCCATTATTACCATTATCATTTATAAAATGTACATAATCTTAATATACTTTCATATGATTAGCAGTCCAGTAGGTTTGTTTAAACCAGAAACAGCAAAAACATGACTAAAGTGCCCTCCTGATATGTGAATCTAGCTGTGATGTCATTAGGTGATAGGAATTCTTACGTTTCATTATAATTTGTAGACCATCATCATATATGCTGGCCATCATTGGCATAAATTGTACTACACACACACATATATATGTATGTGTATAGTATGTAGGTATCCTAATATACACCAAGTACATCTCTTAAAGAAAATTTATTTTCAGAACTACTTTCTGTATTGTTTTAGACATGATTTCATATAATATTTCAGGCATTCAGCAGTATAATCTTGAACAAGCAGGCTTTAGAACAAGAAAGACAGATGTGGAAAAATAGCAGAAGGAAGTTTATAGACGAGCAGCTCTAAACACACAAAGTCTGGGTGAGATGGCAAATGCCTGTCATGTCTGCCCTTGAGAATCTGGACAAGAGGGTTAAGAGTATGGGACTAGGGAGGGGAAATGGGGAAAGGGGATGACATCTGTATTGTAAATAAATAAAATATCCAATAAAAAATCCTAAAAAAAAAGAGTATGCGACTAACCTGGACTACAGAGCAAAAACTTCTCTCACCTCTAAAAAATAAAAGTAAACAAAGTTAACCATGTGCTACAAATCTGCTTTCTATGATGAAAATGCTTATATTACCACATCACTTTCTGAAAAAAGAATGCATCTTAACCATAATAAAGATGCTCGTATATGTACCAAGCTAACCAGTTGTAGTCTTAGTTATACAAATGGAACCATGGTGCTTATAGTAAACCAGCAACCAATAGAGGAGAGGGTCTCTGTGTTGAATATTTTATCAAGTAATGTGTGGACTGAGACTTGATGACACCACTCAAGCCTAGGCTTCCAACACTGGTTAGATCAGAAGCTAAGACACTGGCAATTACTAAAATGTTATAGTAATATATGGAAAGAAAGAGAAGCAAAGAATCTAATGAACATATGATGAGAAAAATAAGACTTCAGCATAGAACATTCCCATCTGGGGGGACAAAAAGAAAAAAAAAAAAAAAACTCTAAGAGAAGAGAAAGAAATGCATGAAGAAATAAGATCACATGTAAAGATTGTTGCTCCAGAGGAATTCCTGCCTGGATTGGAACACTGATCGTGTTTCTGAGTGCCCAGAGAACATCACGATTGGATTTTATCTCTGGTACGATGACATTTCAGTGCTCAGCACTTTGATGTGTGGCTTATCTCATCTGAGCCAGGTTGGTAATCCTCAATTCCTTCACCTTTAAAATAATGATAATTACTCCCTTGTAAGGTTTCCATGACTATTTGGATGTAAGAATTAGAAGAGAAAAATATTCATAACAGCTAGCCATAGCTTTGAATGTGCTAGGAAATACAGAAGGAACACAACACAACACAAAACAAAACAAACAAGACAGGCAAAACCCACAAACCCTCAAAACAAACAAACAAACAAACAAACAAAACAAAACAACAACAGCAAAAAACCCAAGTATCTTCCAGCCCTCAGGAGAAATCTGAAACTGAGTTGCAAAGATTAAGTAAAGGCAAACAGAAGTAAAAATAAACGACACATTATTAAAACATTTCACACAGTCTCTCTTTACCCATTTTGTTTTTCATCCACAAAATGTTTACAGCAGTAAATGTCCCTGCATAATTCTCATGAATTGTGGAGGAATCAGCGTAATGATGGCCTGATGATACACAGGGATGTTATTGGCAGTAATCACTAGAAACACAGACAAAAATTAGGACTGTGGCAGAAGGATGCTATCCATTTGTGCAGCATTTTACATTAACTTTCTGCTGTGTGGCTCATACCCCGCTGGTTCTGCTTCACATCCCAGCTAGATGAGAAGACGCATAAGCACACAGACCACTCATTCTTCAGCTTGGGGCATACATTTGGATGTTTTTCTTTGTCTCTGCTGAGTTGCAAACATAAAACCTGCTATAGACTGGGCAGAAAAACCACTATCTAACTCTCTATCAAAATATTTTTTAAGCTTTCCATTGAGACTCATGATTCGTTTCGACTTCATATCTCACTGTAATAAACTAAGCTGTGGTCTTTGAAGATTTCTATGTTGGAGCCTTAACTCTCAATATACCTGACAAAGTTTGACAAAGTTTAGGAAGGTAGAATTTGTTTTATTTAAAATTTGAAATTTAAAATTAAAATTAAAATTTAATTTAAAAGTTAAGAAAAGTAAAGGAATGTCTGAGTCACAACACGTAAGTTTCCTGTTGTTTACAAAGAAACTTTCTTACTGTGGAACAAGCAGTCATAACTGGTCCTTAATTAAAGTGACAGATCCTATGGATGTGTACACTTTTACTTTAGAATCTCTTACAGTATGACCCAGTTGAATGACCTACACAGATCTCATCACTCAGATCATTCATAGGTCTATTAAGAGTAAGATGTATTACTTATTTAAAAATTCAGATTGTCTAAAAAAAAGACTCTGACTATTATTTGGCATGGCCATCTTACATGTTTTTATCTCCTAGGATCATATTTGTATGTACTAGGATTCACTTCATATCCTAGCATCTGTAGATGTATGTGTGTGTAAGCTTTGGTACACAGATGTGACTTTGTTGTCACAGGATTACAGTAAGTCAGAAATGAAAACTAAATGTATATAAAAATACATCAAGTACAAGGAGTAATAGGTGTGTCCAATATGTCCTACAAGGTGACAATACAATGCCTGTCCACTCCTCTTTCTCATGTGGGCCCACCAAAGAGAGGGCACACATAGATTCATAGAGGAGCCATCTTTGAAGTAAGATAGGAGAAGTCCTCAGTGGGAACCAGCCCACCTGCCACCTTTATCTAGGGTTTCTCAGACTCCAGCTTATGAAAATGTATTTTGTGTCACCCAATGTACTCAAAATCATGCTAACATAACCATTGAGACATCAGTTGACCTTGGACTTTATTAAAACAATTCTTTCCTCATTTCTATAAATCATCACTGATATTGAAGAAACATATTATGAATGAGATTTACACACTGGTAGGAGGGCAATGGTAGGATTTCAGGAACATGAACACATTATGTCTACCATAGATTGACATTTATTTCTTTACTGACAAGAATTTTATTTTAATAGTTATAAATGCCTTATATAGTATTATACCTTCTTTTCTACTATTTCAATTTATTGAGCAGTTATAAAATAACTGTACAAAAAACTGTACAGTTTTTAATATTATAACTTAAAATTGGGAATTCCAATTATAATACTAATATTTTATTATTTAAGGTTGTGCTCATTTATTTTCTGTATCAGTTCTTAGAATGCTAAAATTCATTTGTGAAGACGTGTATGTATCTTTGCACAGTCATCAATTTCCAGGTATTTCTCAAAAAGAAGCAGCCTTGATAATTCAAAGTTGATATGACATTTTATCTGTCATTCCCTATGATTGGTCTTATCATTTTTAATGAAGCACATGCAGCATTAGGTACTGTTCTGGAGCAAGCAAGAACGATAGCCCAAGTAGAATCAGTTAACTGTCTACACCAAATCTGGGAGTTCCATGAAGCTCTATATGTATTGGTTCATTTATTTCGTTTTTGGGCTTAGTGTATTGGCCATAAGTGGGAAGCAGTAATTGTACAATGCATTAGCATAACAATTATTCTTCCATTATTATTTGTGATGCCTAATTTGAATGGAGTTTGCCTGAATTTACATCACTGCCTTTGTCTTTGTAACAGCTCTTTTCTATCTATCTATAATTGCCCTTATTGCCAAAGACTACCCCACCATCAGGCAATTTAATGATTATACTCAGATAAAGAATGTCTTAGGTAAGTTTATACTGATGATTCTTCACTACTACCAAATGGGTATCCAACAACATGGATGACAGAGACACACACTTTAAGGCTAAATTAAGTCAGGAATGTGACTTTAAATCATCAGCAAGGGGCTTCTTCCATTTCTCTGTAAATTCTCTTCTTGACTACTTTCTGTAGCCGAAATCATGGTTGTCACGGGCAAACTTCTAGTATCTAAAACATTCTTTTAAATGTCTCTATGGATTATGAGAGGCAAAGTTATACTTGAGGCCAGTATTTTTTGCTAGTTCCAGCTGGTTATGGAAATCCTATTTGTATTGGAGATAGGATTTGTTTCACTACAACAATATTTACTTTGGCATCTACTGTGTTCTGATGTCCAAATCATTCCCCCTCTTTAGAAAAACACAGTTTCTGTCAATGATTTTCATGTATCCAGGATATTATTTTAATCTATTTTTTCTTCTTATATAGGTGGGGGAGGAGAAAAAAGAGAACCCAAAGGAAAAGATAGAGGCTGGAGATTAACTAGGAACATAAAATAGGCAATCTAAGGGTATGATTTAATTAGTTCTAACAATCTAAGCAAGGTGAACTGACCATCTGGGCTAACAAGAACTGCTGACAGCACTAGAAAGTTGAACATAGCATACTTCATTATAATGTTATCAGAAACACCCAGACCACATGTTAGCCCAGGGGGAGTTTGACTATGACAAGACACAGACTCAATTACATGCTGCCATTTTAATCTTAGCTCTTAGGGGTTAACATCACTAGTGTCTGCCATTTTTTTAGTTTCAGGCCACAAAGTCTTTCTGGATACATCTTCACATTTTTTAATCCTTTTCATTTACTGTTCAGGAATCTTAGGTGTAATTATTTGTATTTTATGCAGTAAGGTTGTGAACTTTTATTGTAACTCTCATGTTTTAGCAGATAATTAATAGAGTACATGTTTTCCTTTTGAGTATATCCTTCAATTTTTTTCTGTGTAATCACAGTTGCCTACACACACACACACACACACAAATATACATGTATATACATATACATACATACATATATACATATATACATACATATATATGCATTTAATTTTAGAACATCCTGACTATCTACAAAAACACCCCATGTCCTTCAACCCTACCCTGTTCTCCTTCTCTGCTCTCAATCCCACCGGCTCTAAACAACCATTTATCTGTTTCCTATCTCTGCATATTTCCCTTTTTAAGACATTTCACTTACATAAAATTACAGAATTCCATTTGCCTGTTTCTGCTTATTTCATTAGCATAATATTTCAAAGTTCCTCCTTGTTGTATCATAGAGTAAAACTTTATTCCTTTTCATGGCCAATTAGTATTCTGTCGTATGAATATACCATATTTTATTTTTTCTGATTACTGATATATGTGTACTTAGATTAGCCTCACCTTTCATCTACATAAATAATTCTACTCTATGTATTTAAATATTTATGCTCTATATATTTGTATACAAGTTTTTTGTTTGGATACATGTTTTCAATTTTCTTGTGTATATACACCCATGAGTGAAATTTATCAGCCTGATATTAACTCTGTGTTTAATGATTAGATAACTATTTTCCATAATTACTATATAATGTTCCATACTAACAGAAGAGCAGGGATGTTGCTATTTCTCTACCTTAATGCCAGCCCACTGTCGTAATTAGTTAATATTGATTCTATCAGCCTTGAATATAGGATATGATATCTCTTTGGACTTTTTATTTGCATTTCCTTCCTGTCTAATGATGGCGAGCATGTTTTCATCATTTCCATTTGCATAGTTCATCACTCTCAGAAGAGTTTCCATCTAAATCCATTACTCAGGTTTCAATTTGTCTTTCTTTACTGAGTTTAAAGTCTTTGGGTACATGTGTGTGTTGGGTTAGTGTTGTCTCCTTCACAGAAGAGACAGAAAAAAGGGTGTGTGACTAACTGCTTAGCGTGATGTGAGTACATCTGTTTGGTAGGCATGGGAAACATGTGTGGCGTGTATTGCTAGCCTCTGAAACGGATCCTAAGTCGTATGTACACTCTGCCTTGTGCCTGATGCTGTAAGTAATGCTTTCCATTCCCATGTACCTTACTAATTCCACTTTTAACACCACAGGGAATGAGCAGTGTATTGCAGTCCCACACAGTGAGAGTTAATTTCTCAAAGAGATGGGCTGTATCTTAGTCATTTCACAGTTTGCCTATTTTATATGCTATTTAGCAGGATTTCAAATTGGAGAACTATTTAAGTTATGTCTCTTTTAAAGTATGATTTTAGATTTTTATTCATGTACATGACAACTATGGTGCTAAATATTCAATGATCTGGATGATTTTGTCCCCAGCTGTGGTGTAGCATTTGGGAGATGACTTGCTTCTTAAGGTAACTCTTCGAAATTCAGATTTGTGGTCTTTGTAAAAGATATCCAATTGTGCTACATGGTCCCTTTTACCACATGAAGGGTCAGTGGGAAAGTGGTTATCTGCAGCGTGGACAAGGGTTCTTACTAGAGCCCTTTATGCTGACACCCTGATCGTGGACTTTGTGAAAATTATTTTTCTGTCATTTATAGGTTACTCTTGTAGTGATAGCAGAACAGATACATATCCATCTTTAGACCAAAGAGTCCTTCATAAAACAATCCACACACTCCACGTTGTCCATCTCATTTAGACTATCTTCTCTTGTACTATGGCTATTATGGGTATTGACTGTTAACTGCATTGACAAATGCAGATTAGATAAAATGTTCTTAATTATGATATAAAGATTTTGACATTGACATTTTTTGAAATACAACTTTGGTAATAGTATGTGTATCAATAAAATGGGAAGTCAGAGCAATATCCAATGACAAATAAGCAATTTCTAATGAAAATTATCACTAAGTGTTTTGTTCACCCCGTTTGTTATTAAAAACTCTTAACAAGAATCCACAACAACAAGAACGACAAAATAAACTGAAATTCTCACTGGTTATCACAGTTTGAATTTTTCTTGATTATTCAATGTTAAAGCCCTTATAGATCTTCCCAGATTATCTAATAGGCTAAAGTTTAGGAAACATCAAACACACCTACAAGGGTTTTGGAATTAAACCTTGTATTTGTCTAAATTTAGATAGTAAAGACAGGTGAAGAATCTGAAGTATCGGCAGTAAAGATATACCAATTTAGTTCATATTCAATTGCAACTTACTGTATAATTTCTATGGAAGTTGCCTGTCTAGGTAAAAGTTATTTTTTTCTCAGTTAATGGGTATAGGCAATTATTTGTTCTTGCAGGTAAGCTGCATGATACATTCTATAAGAAACAACATGATACCATGGTAATCACATCACAGAAACTGCTTTCCTGCTAAGAAAAATAAACATGGCACTTGTTAGTTTGCATCTGGTCCTTTTCAGAGGAGTAGAATTGAAAATAATTAGTGCAAGGGATGAAATTATGTAATTCGATTCTTCCTCCTGTGTGTTCCTACTGACATTTGAAGAGGTAGTGAATCGACTGCTGGGTCTTCAGTAATAACACTTCATCACAGACTTACAGTGTGTGAAAACAAAAGCAATTTTAAATAGCTGGGGATTTTGTGTGAGTGTGCTTTTTCCAGGATCGCTAGCCAGATAGAAGTGGGGGTTGGAGAAATAGTATTACACTTCTTCTTTAGCATGGTAATTGGGCTTCCCAGATACTATGGGACTCAAGACCACACAGTTATTATGCAGATATATGCAGGAGGGTAGATTGGAAGGAGGGACATTTTCATAGTTTTATTTTTAACATAATAATAAATGAAATTTTGACTTCAGTTTACCATTCACCTCATTGTTGTATCAAAGCACATTGCTTTCCACTGCATGCCCCCCCTTTTTTTTATTGACTGAAAGTTTTGTGGATACATTAGGATGATCAGAATCTCCCCTAAATAAGAAACAGCCGTGGACTATGACTCCTATACCGCACACAGTCAGTCTCTCTTCCTGCCACTATGTTTCCCTTGACACATTGTCATAGTATCCCAATGTTCACTTGAGGATATTGTGAGGAAGAATCCCTGAATGCATCACCAGATTGTTAAGCTTTGTCTGATAGGCCAATGAGTCGCAATGTAGATTAGGCTCAGGGGAGTAGTTAGTGTTCAAGGATGCTCCAATTCCACCCGTGAAAGAGAGAGGACTTCGCTTAAGTCATCTTCTTTTCTATATCTCTTGATTAATAATGGGAATGCACATATCACAATGTGTTCTTTGTTAATCTGATAGGTTCGTGTAAGAAGAATTTTACCCTAAGGACCTATTGATCTATCTTTTAATTCCCTTGCATTTTTTGATTACTGCTGTTATTCGAACTAAGAGTGACAAGCTATCAGGTCTCTTATAGATCTTATGTCCATAAGCATTATTGCTTACCTGAACTTAGGGGAATCTTAATGCTACCTTATATTTTAGGATAGCTCAAGAAAGAGAACATTTGTAATAAAAATACTATTAGAAATGACCCTGAGGAGACAGCTGAGTTGAACTGAGTAGTATTTGTCATAGTACATATAGTCACCGAGCCAAAGTTATGAAAATGAATTTTAAGTGATATTAATGAGAGACTAAGGGTTAGGTTGTGTGGCTAAATGGGCTGTAGGACTTATGGTTTGACAGGAACCATGCTCTAGTGCATATGAAATATTATATAAAGGTATGCTATTAAAATAAAAAATACCATGCTAAAATATTATTGTTTTTCTCAAGAGAATTTAAAATGTTTAATAACATTATTTACACTTATAAGAGACTATGAAAAATATCTAACTTTATAAATTATTAAGATTACCAGGAAAATAAACATGCACAATTAAGTCAATATCTAATAAGAAAAAAAGAAAGCTATGACTCACATATATAACACATATGAAATCTGTCAAAAATCAGTAAATAGAGCTTTAGTTCATAAAAATGGCTGTTTTGGATAATAATATATGAACTGTAGGCATCAGATTTAAGACGTCTATTTCATATTTCTTACTGTAAATCCACCAAAGCCCAACCTTTAAGATATATTTCAAAACTGTCAGCACCTTTGCATTCTAAGTCTCATTCCCTAAATCTGGCAGCTCCCATCTGTTACTTAACCTGTTGAATTACTAGTTTCTTTCCATTTGTATCTCTTCCACTCTTGCTTCACTGTGAACCCAACTTCATTTATGTTGATCAGAACATGCATGAGCCTTCTTAGAACTTAAAATTGTCTTGACCTTTCCAATTTCCTTAAACTGAAGTCTCCTTTATACATTCTACAAATAACGGTGGAACTGATTTTTCTAACCCTGATGCCTTTCAACTTTATCCCTTAGGCCCCAGTGATAAGGATTTCACAATTTTCTTAAACAGAAAAAATTATTGTAGTTCCTATAACCTTTGTTTGGGAAGCTCTCAATATCTGAAATTCTATCTTAGCTATTCTCAAGACTGAGTTCTCTCCCTGTCATAGCACAAACACTGCCTTCTCAGGGTTATATTATTCTTTATCTAATGATAACCTAATTATTTGAATTACTTCTTCCTATGATGCTGTTCTTTTTCTTTCATTGTTTTCAAGATAATCTATTGTCATCTACCTATGCATTCATTATCATTTGCTAATTCCAGTGAATGGTCAACTATGTTAAAGTAGAGTCCTCAAGTCTTTTACAAACTATTATATCCAATCATCTGTTGAATTAATAACATGCAGCCTTCATTGACTACATTGATATTCTAATAATTCTCATATATTGGACATCATATGTGGCAAAAAAATATACAGTATACAAGCATTCTAACAGTTTCACTAATCAATGAGAATGATGCTATTTTTAATCTTCATTTATGTCTGTAAAGGGGAGAAAATTAAAATATAGTGTCATTGGAACATGGTATTTGAGGTCTGTGTAAAACTAAAAGTTAAACTTGACACATTTGTTTCTAAAACTCCTATAGGTAAATAACATTAGCATAAAAGCATAAGATAGGCTTAAACCCAAGTAAAAATAGTATTTATTCATGGAGAACAGTAACAGTGATTAAAAACATATATTCCCAGAGAAGGTGCTAGGCCATTTTAATTGTATTGGGGTATCTCTAAGATTTTTAGAATATACTCAGAATATTCAAACAGTTTAGTAGACAGTCATAGAAAAGCATTTTGCTGTATAAATAGATTAATTAATAGATGATTCATGGCTATGCAAAAATAACCTGGAAATAGCATGCAACAAATGATGATAAATTGAACTACTATATGTCATAATACCATTTGTTTATAGAGAAAAATGCTATCTAAATCCAAATCACCCAAACCTTAAAAACATTCTAGTACACTAGTATTGCATTGGAATTGAACAAGTCAACCAGCTGGCAAAAATCATAATTCTCAAATAAGGTGGGCAATAGAGCTATGGAATTTCTTAAGTTTTTAATAGAACAAATGATATCCTTGCATTTGTATTAGAGGTCAAAATTCTGTACAGTACACTCTAATGAGGCTTGAAGGGTTTACAAAGATTACTAATGGAATAAAATAACAAGAGTAGGTGAGAATTTTTACTGTTAAAAAAAAAATCAATGAATTAAAAAGAATAAAGTGAAGTTTATTTCCTTGAAGGATATTAGTAAGTGGAACCCTAGTTTCTTTAAAACATTCAGGAATATACTACCAGAAGAAATCTTCTGAAACTAAAATGTAATGTTAACAAAAAGGAAAAAGAAAAAAGAAAGAGAAAGGGTTTTATTGTTTCCTTGCCATAGACAGACTTTTGTTATTTTCCAAGCCCTCAAGCTGTGAATATAATCAGGAACAAAAGAACACATTTATGAAAATGAAAGTATTGAATACTCTATTTCTTTTGTTATTTCCATTGAAAATTTACCTACCACAATTGTGTCATACACAGGCCTGGAAAGCCATGAAACCAATGTACAGATGTGCTTGAAACACAAAGCTTAGACCCTACCCAAAACCCACTAAAATGAAACTAGACGTCTTAGAGCCAGATGTCTTTCTCTTGTGTAACTATGATAACAAAACACTGGATTATATCATATCCCACACTATTTAATGCATAGGAGACAACTCCCTATATGGCTATGATCACTCGGACATTGATGTATTACAGAATGACATGATATGCAGGATTATAAACATGAATAACCTAAAGTTGTATTTCCACTCCCTCCTATATTATTACTTTAGAAGATAAGTAAGTTATGAAATAGATCGATTCTCATCAACTCCCTTGTGAGAATTTAATGTGGTCATTATTAGCTATCAAACCTGCTTTGATTGCTGCAACAATAAAAGTCCTTATATAGTTAAGGGACTGTGTGATTGTATTTTATTATCTACAACAGGAAATTACTCACATGATATCCTTCACAAGCTCCCTCTCACTTCTGAAAACTGGCAAATCAAGGTTCAAATGTTGCCTATAGGCATTGATGATGATGTTGTTGTTGGTGATGATGATGATGATGATAATGCATTTTGGCTGCCAAGAATGAAGAAATAGATTAAATATCTGTACAAAAATTCCAAAGGAGCAATTTTGGAAGAATATACTAAATTTTTTTTTCAAAAAAATAGAAGATAAGCACCTTATAAGTTTAATTCCATCCTAATTATAATTTACCAGAGATAAGATAAAGCTTTTTCTGTTGAGGAATGTGTGTTAGGTAGTCTATGTGTCCTTGTCAATCTTATTCTATATTTATCTGACATCTCTGGACATCTGAGTTTATGGTCTCATAAGACTCAATATATAAATAACCTCTTCTAGGACATCATTTTTCTCTTAGATTCATTTACTAATCCTAACTGCATTACTACCTCAATTACAGATTGTCAACTCAACATCTACAACAACTAATTGCTCACGTTTTTATTCTTTGTCCTATTGGACAGTTGGCTTCTGATGAACTAAAATCTTCCATTTACCTACCTGTGGAATATCACTGATCAGCACATTGGGTTACATTCAAGTAATTATTGACTAAAGAAATTGACTCTCATTTATATAACCTGTGATGAACATATAGGCTACTGTCTTTACTGAGCTATGGACACAATGGTGCTGTATAAACAAACACCTACTATAAAACATTGACTTACAGCAATAATTTATCCTCAATATCATGATTCTCCAGGTTGATGGGAACTCTTGTGGGTACAGCAACTGAGAATGCAGTTTAGATTCAGTCCTGTGTCTATGGCCTTGTGAGTGGCAAAAGAGTTCAGAGTGCTACTGCTGAGACATTCTGCTTCATGCTGATTGCACAACCTACAAGAGAGGCTCATTCTATAGACTCATGTCATGCTTAACCCACTCTGTTTTTTAGCATGTTTGTTGGGCACAACAGAAATCCCAGGGACAGAAATTACCTTCTAGGCCAAAATTACCTTGAAAATGTTGATGTAGTGAACTGCAATTAATAATCAAAGCAAAGAGATATCATGTTTTTGAAAGTGAGAGACTTACTTCTGGTGAGATACTGAAGGAAAAACCCAAAAGGGATCTGATAAGGAACTTCAGTTCACTTACCCCACACTAGTGCTAGCTGTCCTGTGTCATTTTCCCAGCTTTGGTTCTAGCTATACCCTCCTCCAACTGTCAGTCACCAAGCTGTTCTTTCTACCGTCTTATCTCTGGGTTAGCATGACTATTTATAAAGAGAAATTCTAGAAATTTAAAGACTTAGGACATTTTTAAATATATAATTTAAGAATTTACCACAAAGGACTTTAAGAATATACTTTCTAATATAAAACGATTCACAAAAATGAATTATCTAAAATAACATATTCTACCAGGAGCCTTTTAGAAAAGTATCTGTTGCCTTTAAATGTGTTAAGCAATTCTTCATAATTTCCAAACTGGAGCTATAAATAGGCTACCCTGGCTTCAGGTTCCACCCTGATAGACACAAGCAGAAAAATTGTAGACTTTGAAATCAGAGATAAAAGGAAGGCTGGCCTAGTGATATTTTTCTATCTACTTATGAATTTTATGTGAAAATTTTCAGACAGAGACACCTTGTTATGTGGTCTTATAGCCACAGGCAGTAAATTGCTCCCTGTGTCAGAGAGGCAAATGAGATGTTATTACCATATTATCACCATATTATATTAGTCATGAAATATTTTATTTAGAGTGTCTCAAATCCTGAATCCTGTAATGCAGGTGTCACTCTAATTCTCAATTTTGTGCTGGTTCTCTTTAATTACCATATTAATAAACATTATCTTAATCAAGGGCTGACTTCTACTTGACCCCATGCTTAACAACATTGTGTCTTCTTAAATCTTACCTGATATGTTTGCGTGACCATCCCCCATTTTTAGGGAACAAAACTATGACCCTTACCGCTCAGGTGAATTACCTTTCTCTCACACCTAGGCAGCAGCTAAATCAAGAGTAAAAATGAGCTCAACTCAAAGGCATGCCCTTGTTTCTTATTCAAAGCTGTCTCTAGTCATGACATTTTTTCATCTTTGATTCAGGGACCGTCACCAATTAAAACTCTCAGGCACTCAGTTTTAATCCCTGATGTGGCAATTGCCAAGTCCTATCTCTTCAGTTGTAAAACTATGATTAATAGTCCCTGTCCTGTGCAAATTGTTTCACTGCTGTGAAATTTCATGCAGAAAGGAGAGTGGGAGCTCACAGAACAATCTCTTGTGAATATGTTGTCAGTACCACAAAACTCTACGACCGTTGTAATGACTTGTTTGTGTGGAACACTAACCTAGAAGAGTCTTTGTTTTGATTTGGCATTTTTTTTAGTACTAGGCAAAAAGCAAACACACATAAACAATGTGGGAGGAAGTGAAGAGAAAGGTATTTCTTAGAACAGACTCCATTCCCCTTTCTACTATGGAAAGCATCAATCCAAATGGAACCAGAGGATGTTTAAGAGCAAGATAACTACTCTGCATGTGACTCCTATGACTTGTCTCAGTGCCTATCTGATGCTAACATGTTGCATCTCAGATTGATCACAGAAGGAGGGATGATAAGCCCTGAAAATTTCTATCATATTCCTTAATATGAGATGCTTGATATCAACTGACCTATTGTCTATTCTTGGTTGTCAACTTGGCTACATCTTGAAGTAACCAAAAACCCAAGATGCAGGGCACACTTGTGAGGGACCCACTCTAAATCTGGGCCATACCTTTTTGTGGCAGTTTATATAAAGGGCATGGAAGAAGGCAGCTATTGTTTTGGCTTGCTTTGCCTCATTCTCACTTGCAAGTTTATTTCTTCAACACTGGAAGTAGAGCCTACTGATTCAGGACTCCAGTGTGTACTGGAGACAAGCTGCAACATCTTATGGACTGAAAAACTACTGGCTTCTTGGGCTTTCTGTTGGTAGATAGGCACTGGTGTACTAACTGAACCATAGCCTGTAAACCACTCTAATAAATCATATACATAGGTATATTCCGTCAGTTATGTCCTCTTTGCCAGGAGTTAACTGGTGTCATATAGAATAAGAGTGGTTCTCAGAACATTTTTTACTATGCCTCTGAGCCTGATACTGCACCAGTCTGAAAGTTTTAGCAGTAGCAGATTTTGCTTTCATATCCAAAACACTTCATTCACAAATTTGGTAATGAAATTATAAGGTATTTATGACATTCTTTTTCAAAACTTCCTCTCTTGTTTCAGTTTTAGTTTGTGTTTATATCATGGGAACAAGAACTCGAGGACAAATGTCCCAGCTCTAGTAAGAAGAGACATCTTACCAACTTAATAAGCGTGTCTCTGGATCTTACACAGACACCCTGTTTCCTGTGGGCACAGCTGGGTTATTTCTATCCTTGAGTATATTAAGAGTTTCATATCACATAGTATTCATAGTAATACTATGATCTGTGTGCATCAAAGCATCAAAGTGCATCAGGACATCAGGATGCTTTTACATATTTCTTCATTAGTAGTTCTCTATTACTGAGTCTCACTCACTTCCATCTATCAGTTATCCCTACAGTACAGTCCTTACAGGAAGTTTCCCAGGAACCCATTTTTTTTTAATGGAAAATAGCCTCATTTTCTAATTTCTGTTTTTCAGCTTTGTCTATGCTAATTCATTAATGATCAGTTTACAACCTCCCATTCGTGTCTCCTTAGTGGAACTCACCAATTTTGTTGTTGTTGTTGTTGATGATGATGATGACGACGACGGTGATGATGGTGATGATGGTGGTGATGATGATGATGATAATGCGGTGTGAACTCTGTTGAAATCATCTTCATGTCCCCAACAAAGATACAAGTTAATATCAGCTTTTTGACAACTGAATATTATTTGAATTTTCAATAAACTCATTTAGACAAGATTGCTACAGTGTATGTGACTCGAAGATGTTCAAAATCTTTTTAGCAAGTTCCTGGAAACTCTCCACTAGTTTCACTGTATGAATAGCAACACACCTGCTAGTCGTCACCTGCAGTGGACAGGGCCAGCACTAGCAAAAGCATCTTAGAGAATTCTAATCAAGGCAGTTTGACCCTCATGCGCTGCCTCTCCAGAGAAGATTTGTTTGTGTGTCCTTTGAAAATAAATTGGTATTTGTGAAGCAGTGTATGGATTCCTAAGGGGAAATGTTTCAGTGAAAAGTAATTGAGTAGTGTGGTTATTTTAATTAATGTTTTACCATTCTAGAGATAGGAGTGATATCTGTGATAGTATTATGATTAGTGTTATATCATTGTAGATCATGATATAAAATGTCAGTACAAATCATATAATTAATACTAATGATGTGATAGATAAGCATATATGATTGCCTCATGATAAATAAAAGTTATTCAACTGCTGAGATTTTCAGCACAAATAATGAGGGTATATGCTTGGAAAGTGCAGTATTTGTCTGAGGCAGTGTGGATTTGCCTGTAAGGTAAAATCATTTAGTGGCAGAGAGCTTAGTTACATAACATCAAGGATGACTTTGTCTTAAAGGAGATCAAATATAAGTTTTTGGCCAAGTTCTTTTGTCTGATTTTACCTGATGCTGGCTCTGTTTTTGATATACTGTTCTTTTTCCTATTCTAGATGGACTTTACTCTTTTCCTCTTAGTCTGTGTGTTAAATGTTAAATTATCTATGTTGTTCTCCCTTATTCTGGGGAATACTTTTGCTTCACAAACGTAAAATTATGTAATCACTAACGTGTTTGCAAAAGTACAGCAGTATTTAAAACAAAGTATAAATGCCTGTCCCAATATACTCTTTCACTTGGTGGGGACAGATATTCATATGTTTCTTGTATCTTTCCCAATAACTAGACTCTATGAAAAGAAAAAAAAATATCCGTAGCTCTATGTTCATGGAAAAGCCCTGAATTCAAAGTTTAATTTCCAACTATGGCCCCAGGACAGTTGACTAATGGTTTCTTGCTAATTTTATCTCCTGGACCTGTTGTAATATTGCATAGAAGGAGCATATAAAAGCAATGAGTAAGGGAATTAAACCATTGTAATTAAAGTTATTACAATTTTTTAAATATAATTACCACCCTGCTCAGCTACATCTTGCCCTTCAGTGTGTTAGTTTTTAACCTTTGTAGAGTGGAATTGATTCTCATGAAGGGGACCGATTTGCTTGTTTAGACATTAACAATCATGTTTAATCAGCCAGCAGTCTTGTATCAGTTGTTTTGAGTCCTGTAAGTTTGCCACTTCAACGTCTCAGGATTCTCAAACTGGTTTGTGATATTTTTATCTAAGAATGAGAAATTAGTCTTTGGCTTGACCTATCTGAGCAGGACCTGGCATTCTTCTTCAGTAAAAGTATTTGTTAAGTGTTAAGTGAGTTCGTAGGCAGATGCTTGGGTTACTGGACTATTTCATAGTCACTGTGCAGGCATTCTTAGCACTTAAATGGCAGGCCTTAATGACAGGACCTTGAGAGTCTCACCTCCTGCCCCCTGCAGCCACCTCCACTACTTTGAGAGCTATGTCTAACCTCAGACATCAATGGGGCCCTTTCTACTACTGGGAGAGCAGTCTAACCTCAGACATCAATAGACAGGATCCTGACTGATGCCTCCAAGCTTTGTGTCTCTCTAACCTGGCCCAGATTCTTACACATAATGCATTCAGTGATTCCTGTGGAGTTCAACTTATACCCACCAGTTCCATTTGCCAGTAGAAGTCCCAAAGACCTTCTAGAGTGGCTTCCTGCCCCTTCCCCTGAGCCATTCAAATACAGAACAAAGTTGAAATATGGAGCTTATCCATTTATATAACTGACCTTCAAAGTTTCCTGAACAAATGATTCCAGCTCTATTTATATTATCAAAGTTTGGGTTACAGCAGACAGAAACCTTCCTGCTATGCAGTTATATTTACCACACAAATTTGTCAGCTTAGCCAAATGTCAGTATCTTTGGAGCATATATTTGAGCTCATTGATCTAACTGGCTCAAACTCTGTGACAGATGAAGGTACACTTGTCTATGTGACAGTCTTGACACCATCTGAGTGATCTCTACATAAAAGTTTCTTTCAGAACCAATGAAATGCTCTGTCCACCTCAGACTCTAGTCTCAGATTATGAAAGCAGCCCTGTACTCTGTTGTGTATTGGCATGTTTGTGTGAACATATAATGGTGGAAGTTTCAATCTAGAATTGATTTGATGCAGCGCACAACCCAAATATCATTATGTACTCTGAGAAAAATTATAGGATGTAGGGGCCCTGAGATCATGTTTTAGTGTCTGTACTACCTCCATCATATTGGTCTCTGTAGTCAGTGAACTCCCTGATAGTGGAATAGGATTAGACCAGGCCACAACTTTCACAATTCTAAGGTATACTCGGAATGAAAACCATCCAAGTGTTGTGGACACACCTGTGGTATAACACAGAGAAAAGGCTGATGAATATGGAACAGTGTGCGATGTGAGGAGAGATTCTCTATTGCTAGTTCTTGATTTCTTTGGATGATGAAATAATCAACTTTTTATGACTAATAAATCTTGACTGCTTCATATAATTCATTTTTTTTCTCATATTCTACACATTGCATTTAATTTTAGGCTGCTGTTTATTGTGCTGTCAATAGACTTTAGGGATAGAGTTTAACAGGTTAATAAAACTAGACTTTTAATTCTACATTTAGGCAATAATGAATATCTTTTGTAGATTAATTTAGTAGTAGAAGTAGTAGAAGTATAAATAGTATAAGTACTATATAAGTATTTTAATGTCACTTTCTCTCTAAGAACTAACTAGATACAGGCTGAGTTAATCCTTCTATGCTGTAATTATTTTATATTAATAATATGTATTCACCATTTTTTCATCATTTATGTTAGTAATAAAAAAATTCTCTGTGCTTTTTATTTAGTCCTTCCAAACACTAACACTTACCTGCAAACACTCACAATTTTACAGACCCATAGTTTTACATTTTCTAGAATGCTCTACCTCTTCAGGGTATCCTTAGTCATACACAAGTTTTCTGTATACCTATTTAAGCTTGATATATACACTGGCTTGTTTATCATTTCATCTGTTGAGGAATATTTTGATTACTTCAAAGCCCCAGCAATTAAAATATTTCTATCCAGGTTATTGTGTTAACATAAGTATTTGATTCATTTGAGAAACTGTTGAAGGACACAGTTGCTGGTTCATATTAAAATATTTTTAATGTTATCAAAAATTGTTGGCACCTGTTTCTCCCTTGCACATATGTATCAGATGTGTAGTTCCATTTTCTTGCAGGTCCTCCAACAATTGGACCCTGTCCCTAAAGCTGTTGCCTATTTGTGGAATCCATTCCATAACTAGGCTTCCTTGTCTAGCCTTAGTGGGAGAGTATGTGCATAGATTTGCCAAATTTTGATGTGGGAAAGTTGGGGGGTACCCAGGGAAGCCCTCTCAGAGAAGGAGAACACAGAATAGGGGTAACTTTGTGAGGGGAGAACAGCAGGGGAGCAGTGATCAGGATGTAAAGTGAATAAATAAATTAATAATAAAAGTTGTTAAGCAATAGTAGATATCCACATCATTTTATAATAAAATTCTTTGAAAGTTCATGCATTTATACAATATACAGTGATCAATCATATTCATTCATTGTTGCCTCCCTCTAAGTTCACTGAGTGTTCATACCCTATCTCCCTCAAAGCTTCATAGGTTCTTTTTTTAAGCTTCTTTAAAAAACAAAACACTGAATCCAACTAGTGCCATTCATACACACTTACATGTGTGCCCACCCACTGGGTCAGGCATGAATAGGAAATGCAACATTCTTTAAGGAAATTGCCTCCCTTTTTCAGCAGCTCTTCCCATATGAGTGGGTCTCATAAATTGCTCCCACATCCATGCCTGAATTTTGATTGGCTTGTTCTTATACAGGTCTTGTGCATGTACCATAGCTGCTGTGAGCTGATGCATACTAATTTCATGTCATGCACAGAAGTCTGCCTTTTACAATTCCTTCTTCCCACAAATTCCCAAATTCCCTGAATTGTTTTGCACATGAATGCCCACCTTTCTAGTATCATTTGCTGGGAAAACCATCTTGCTGGTTTGTTTGTTTGTTTGTTTGTTTATTTATTATGTCTTTGATCTTTGGTTAAGTTATCAACTATGTTCATGTGCATTTCTATTTTTGAGCTCTTTTGTTCCAGTTCCTTGGATCTATTTATTATTCTTGTTTTACCAGTGTCACACAGTCTTTATGTCTGAAGCTTGTAGACTTTGAGCTTCTGTGGTTCCAGTTCACTGATTTTATTCTCCCCTTTAATATGGAGTTCACCATTTGGCAGGGCACAATCTTTAAAATCAATGTATTAATATCAATAAAATAATTTGCTAGGTCTTAAATGGAATTATTGACATCTTGGAAATATTCAAATATTCACTGTCTTACCTATGGTCAGACAAAATAGTTCCCTTGTTTAATTCTTTAATAACTTCTGTCAGAATTGAATGCATTTTTGGTATAAATTTAATTGGTAAAGTTCTCAGATATGAGGAAATTCTTTTTATTTAAATATTAGAATTATCACACATCACAATGAAAAACACATGTTCCAGTTGTATGCTATATAAATTCTTTTACCAATTATATTCATAGGTATTGCAGAGAGTGGAAAAAGGAGCAACTTAACAATGAAAAGAGTGTGGAGACATATTTTTCAAATAAAAAATTTACTAGTATAGAAAAAAATGAAAAAATATATTTATTATCTTTTATGTGCTTTATAAAAATCTCAATGAAGGCTTACTATTGACTATTCAGTTTCCAGCCATTAGTTCATGAATTAATTAATTAAACATATATTAACAGCCTATCACTTACCACCAATATATTAAATTACATTTTTTAAAGAAATAGACTTTTATTAATGATTATAAAATAAGATCATTGGAAGCAGCAAAATTGGTATTTATAGAACAAATTATGATTTTAATGTGTATTTAGATATTTGCTACAATTTTATCAGAACATAAGAAATACACGGAAAAATGTAGTATTAATATTTTCAACAAATGTTTGTTGAATAATAAATTGTCATGTTCCTATTGTCCTGTTTTTTTTTTATCACAGTATTATCTTGTGACCACAGATCTTACACTGAGCAGAAAGGTGAAAGAAAAGACATCTGCATAGTGGAAGACTATCTTTATTTATTGTTGGCCCTCAAGTCAAATTCCCCTTAAAAACTGATTTTCTTGTAGCAGGCCAGTATCCATGGGAATCCCCAGAATGATGATTATGTAGTATGGAGATTAGACCTTGTTCCAGGATCTAAGGGCTCATCTGAAAGCAAATAATGCTAGAAATTGAGGCTGAATAAAAAAAATAAGAAAAACTCGTGAAAGGCCTTACCCACTACAGTTAAGAGAAAATGGATGCCACAATATGGTGGTTGGATGGGAGTGTTATACCAAGATAAATTCTTTTTTTTTTCCTGGGACTCACTGACAAAGTGAGACTGGGCTGGACTCGAACTCGGAGACACGGCCACATTCCCCTCCTGAGGGTGGGCACTCAAGGCATGTGCCACAGCATGCTTGCTCCAAGATAAATTCTTAACAGTAATAATACTCATTCTGCTAAAACAGAATCCTTGGGAATAGCTTAGTCTACTCTATGTTTCTATAACAAGATATATCCAGCTGGTACTTAATAAAGGAAATAGGCTTTAGTTTGCAGTTCACATACATTTTAAACTTCTAATATCATGGTGCCTGCAACTGGCATAGGCTTCATACTGCACTATAGTACATGGCACGATAAATGCATATGTTGAAGATGGTGATCCTGTCTTTGGAAGTCAGTTACATCCTGCTTCACAAAAATTAGTCTGCTCCCATACTATGAGAATTAAACTTGTCTAAAAGTAGGATTTGATGCACTAAATGGCAGAATACTTCACCTGAAATTTTGTTTTGTTTTGGGGACTGGATCTCACTGTGTACCCCTGGCTTTTCTAGACCTCACTATGTAGACTAGGCTAGATGCAAACTCACAGAGGTCTGCTTGCCTCTGTGGCAGGCAGGTAGGAACCTTCAAGTTTCTATTTCCACTCAATACTGTGATATATGTAGACCTTGCTTCTAGCACATGAACCTTTGGGGACACACACTATACAAGCATAGAAGAAGAGAGGACAAGATTAGAAACAAGACCAATGGGGTTCTTGGAATCAACTCAAGACTTCATCACTTCCTGAATTAGGATAATGGTGTGGAGATGGGGTCCAACATAGAGACAGGCTGAGAAAAGGCTTGGGCTCTCTGGAAAAGATTTGTCTTTAATTGTCTGTCAAGTCACCTTGTCTGTTTTTATTTTTTGTTTTCATTTTCTGCTGTTTTATTATCTAGATAAACTATCTTTTATATTTCCTCTATCTCCATGCTATTTTGCATTAATGTAATCCATCCTGTGATCTGGGTCTTCCTCCCCCACCCCCCCACCCCCGCTCAGGTGGGTTCTGTTCCCTGTGGTCTGAGGAATGTTAATCAGCCTCTCCCATCCAGCAAGTGTCCCATGACCTTTCCAATGTTCCTGAGCTGAACAGGAATGTTAGCTAGCCTCTCCCTTGGGAGAGGGGTATAAATGCTCCAAAGTTTCTGAGCTGGCCTCCTCTTCACTAGCAACCATGTTGCTACTCTGATGTTTTCCTCTTTCTAATATTTTAGAATTTCCCTTCACAGCATATGTATGAACCCTTCCATCTGTTTTCTCACTGCATATTTCTTCAAGTGTATTTTATCTAGTGTTCCAGATAGTCACAGGTGTTAAGTGATGAACTTCTAACAGACCCTGTGTGCAGAAGCCCAGCTCACTCTTCTGTTGGCATGCTGCCTGCGACGACAGTCCTGTTTTTAGCTATATGATGTCATGATTTTAATCAGTACAAGTTAAGATTTTTTTTTTGTTAGCATTATTTATGAACAGTGTAACTTAGAAATTTGTACTTGAGAAGTCATCACAATATGCTATGTGAAATTAATGTAGTATTTTTACAGCAATGAAAAATGGCTTCCAACTGACTGGAGAGTCAGATGAGGAGCAGGGAACATTCATGATTCTAAACATAAAATGAAGAGAGGTACAGGCATGAGTGGTCATGAATGAGCCTGCCTGTGGATGCACTGAACATCATGGAGTTTTCAAGTACTCAGTTCAGAAGTTCAAAGAAAAGTTAAGTGATCAACAAGAAGTTAAGTTGGCAATGATCAACAGTTTCCTAATTGAATTTAAGGCCTGCTCAACAAAAGGAACCCATGCATATATAGTATTAGAAACCTTGCAAACTGTAACTACAGTTAGTGAAGTTGTCAGTCTTTGATGAAAACCCATTACTACAACTTTACTAAACCAGCATAATCCCTAACTATCTCCTAAATAGTCACCTCATACCCACAGATGAATGTAGTTCTCATCCCTCATCCCTCTTCATGACAACTTCTCAAAGAAATCCAGACAATTTCAGGGAATGACAACTGACCAAAGAACTGAGTTGTAGATTCCAGCCCCAATGAATATCTACAACACAACGTTGGTACCTAAAGCTAAGGGAATATTGCATAAGATGGGGCAGAAAGATTTTAGGAGCCATAGGATCAGAGTCTTTACTATGAATTTATCTTCATGAAATGTCAGAGATGTTAAACTCATAAAATCTCACCAACATTACTGTCCAATCTTGACTCAAGAAAGTAACACACCAATTAGACATGCTAACGTGGAAGAGGAAAAGCTCAGGAAGTCTCAACCATAGATAAAGAACTAAGTAATCCTCAAAATGAGAAATTGTCTTGCCCAGTGGGAAGCATATAATTCAGTTTACTTACGAGTAGATGGTAAGCCCTCAAAATATATTCATGAAAGTAACATTATATGTTGGACTGAGAAGGTTTTGTGTGTGTGTGTGTGTGTGTGTGTGTGTGTGTGTGTGTGTGTACAACAACTAAACAATAGAGGGCAATGTATTTGAAAGAGGAAAATAGAAAATACATGGGGTCTTGCAGGGAGAAAAGGGAAGAGAAAGATGTTATGATTTAAAAAATAAAAAACATAATAAATAGATATAAAGGTTTGAAAGTTATTGCTTTAGTTTAGTTCTTATGAGTAAATTATATTTATGGCTAGAATAGTGACAATTATCTGAAGTAAAGAATGTTTATAAATATTTTTACAATGGGTGGGTGGGTGGGGATGCTTCCTTATAGAAGCAAGGGGAGAGGGAATGGAATGGGGGTTGCGGAGGAGAAACTGGGAAGGGTGATAATATTTGAGATGTAATAAAATAACCAAAAAAAATTTTTTAAAAGAAAGCTGGAAAATGGTCAGAAAACAATGAAATGAAAAGGGTAACTATGGAAGTAAGCATCATACCCACCCACTGACCTCTAAGATATATACAGTAGATACGTGCTTACTCTATGTATGTATCATGTACACAATCATATTCACCTACATATTCAGATAAATTTGTTAGAATGATGTATTAAGTTATGAGTACAGTATTCAAATGTCAAGACTAAGACATCGTATATCCCTAGCAGTGTTCATAGGGGATTCACTGATTCCTAAGCTGACTGATGTTCCAGTCCCATCACACTGTTAGAGAGTACCAATTCTCAGCTAACACTTTCCCCCGCTTTTCTGGCCCAGTTGAGCTCTTGTCTCAGTCCCTCTTATCACATCCTTACAAGTGTTAAAGAGGTTCAATCTTGCTTTTGAAATTTCTGTGGGTTTCACAATTACAGATATTTGGATATTTGTTTATTTTCATCTCTCAGATTCCTCATAGTGCTAGAAAATGACAGATTAAGGAAACAAAAATTCTATTAAATGAATATCCCTGAAGCCTTTTCCTATAATTAAAAATTTTAATGTTTTAATAAATTTCATAAATGATTGCTTTTACATTGCCAGTAGAAACAGCTTCCTGGTCTGGGTTCTGTCACTAATTTCTTTGAAGTTTTACATTTTTAGTGTTGCTGTAGGCTTGCTATCTCCACTTTACTAATTGGTATGCTTCATCCCCCTTTTTATTTCAACTATTGGTAATACTCATCATTTCTTCTGTAAACAGCATTGCAAAATTTATGGCTCATCATAGTTTGTTACCCAATGGCTCCCACATTAAGTGATTTATTCAATAAGGCACCAGGTTACAGCCATACCAAAGGAACAAACATACAGGCTCAAAGCCCAGGCAACTTATTGCTGCTTCCTTGTACTTCAGCCGCTGTCATTAACAAGCTAAATTTAGAAGTTTTTCATTATATTCTCCATTTATTCATATATCTTAATATCTTCCTCCAAAACAAGTTAAAGTCAATTGTTATAAGTTTTTCAAAATAAAATTTTTTTTCCAGATGATATTGAAGATGAATATAACTAAGAGAGAGGCATAAATACATTTTTGTTGTAGGAGTATCATTTTGTGCTATTAACTTTTAGTAACGCTATATGTATGACACATATTGAGATTCTTGGTTTCTCAGGGTAGACTTTATGGTACCATTTGATCCCAACAACCAAGACCAATACTATTCACAAGTGAGTAGTTATGTTAATTGGACTGAGATCTTCCCCAAAGAATAGGTATCGCTGCATATTTTTAAATTTTATGTTGTGTTTTAAGAAAGTATTTACTTAACAGAGATCATAAAATATCTTCAAGGTGAAAGGCAAAGACTTGAATTTTTGAACACACACATACAAACAAACACACTCCCTTTTCAAGTGCAGATCTTTTAAACAATAAACTGTCTTTTTAAAGCAAAAACTGTAACTATGAAACAATGGTCTGCAAATGAACCAGGAAGGGGATGAGATTGCACATAAGATTGAATTAGAGACCACCACAGAGTTGTGATATTGAAAGGAAAGTATAGAAACACAAAGAGAAAATATACTCATCATCTGTCCATTTTGTCCTGCTTAAATACTTGATACAAAGAGAATTCTGACATTTTAAGACTATCTTAAACAATGGTATTTTTCTTTAGAATAATTACTCAGAATATATCATCAAATACAGCTATTTCTCATCATTTTTATTTTATACAGATTTTCAAAGAATACTCAAGGGTTTTGTCCAAGTTAGGGTCCTCTGTCCATGGCTGCCTCCTCTAGCCTTACTGTCAAGATCAGTGTCTCTTCTTTCTTTAGCTATAGCTCACATCCTTACAGCTTTCTTCTCCAACTCACAGTTTCTATTTTGAGCATATTTCTTAGCAGGGTGCCCAGTTAGTCCAGAACAATCACCCTACATCAAGATCCTTAGCTGAGGTAAGCCTGGTGGAGTGAACCCGCAGACTGAGTACTGAGGACAGGAGGCTGAAGAAGGAGAGATACACTTACAAGGCTGTCCTGAAACACACAGTTAAGATTCTCTCTAAAAATAAGTGAACAACAACAATGACAACAAAAGTGGAAAAAAGGACCAACAAAACTAAACTTTATTTTGCAAAAAATAATGTAAATATGTATGGGGTACAGAAATTATATTGCGGATGATACTGCAAAATTATTTCAGTCTTATTGATGTTTTAAACCTTTCATCAAGCATTGACTCATTGAATAGGTTTTATAAAAAAGTCTTTGGAATGATAGCCTGATTCACAAGATGGAATTCATAACTTGCACATTTATCAGAGTCATGAACCTGGGATTAACAAGACAGGTCATAGGCCCTAGAGGAGTACCCACTACCATTGGGTTTCTGATGGCTTATTATTATATCCAGAGACAAATTCATCTCTCAATCCTCATTATCAATGCTTTTTTTTGTAGATGGTAATTAACATAGAGACTCACAACTGGTCAAGGTACAGAAAATAGTAATTGCAGAATGCCCAGGCTTACATGTAGCATGCATATTATACCCTCCTCTCAAGGCTTACCAAACATTAAAGAAGGGCCAGAAGAGGGCGAAAGCCCAAGTAAGCAGTGTGAACTCACAATGACATGATAGCATGCACCCAATCAGTGCAAACTCAAGTCAGACAAAATTCCAGCGTACAGAGCAGGGGAAGAATAAAATCCCTCCACTGGCTAAGAAGCTGTTGGTAACTGATAGCTGCTTATAGATAGAGTAAATAATCAGCCTTAATGTCACTTTATGGGTTGAAGAAAATGAGAACATAGAGTTAGGGTGAGTATGGATTAATGGATCTGTGAGGTGATGGGGATAGCGATGAAAATGTTCTAAGTATATTAAGTCTTGAAGAATTAATAAAAATGACTTTAAAAGAAAAGGTTGCTCGGGAAGAAAGAACAGAGATCCTGGGCTCTTCTTTACAGAAACAAACAAAAATAACACTGAAAGAGGGAAAGGTGGAGATGTTTCCTCTAAAACTTTTCCAGAGCAGTCTTTTCAGGGAAGGCCAGATAATAAACTTCAGCCATGCTTTTGTACCTGGAGTATCACTACACCTGTGTAGATACAGTCCATGGTCCTGGAACATGAATTTAAACATCAGGGTTTAAGCACAGATACATGGAGTAAAGAATCGCAATCATACCTGTTTGCTTCTCATTTCTTATCCTTTAAGAGAGATCCAATTGTTTCATTGAGTACCTTGAGAATTAAATGTTGTTCCTTTTTTTTTTAAACAATGTTACTCTGTAATCATGATTAGAAGAAAGCTCTCTCTGAAGTTTAAAGTGAATGGCATTCTGTCATAAATAATTCATATTTCTGTTGCAAGATCCTCTGGTCACTGAACAGTGGATCCAAATCTGGCAGGCAGGTTTTCTGTCTCTCTAATGAGAACTCTTTCTGTTGAATTCATTCGCTCACTAATTTGTACTTAAGTTCAGATAACACTATAGTGTGCAAAGTTCCCATGAGCATCTTCTTTGCCTAAATTAGTTGATCCAAGCCTCGAGCATTTTGACATGTGTTTGATAAACTATCCTGGTGCCCTTGGATCTGTGGGGAGTCATAGAAGATAACCATGCTTGTTATTCTAAGATGATTCTTTCCATTGTGAACAATCTTACAAAAACCTGAGATATGCTGCAAAGAATGTTTTTAATTAGTCCATAGATTGTCTCTCTTTGTAAATAAACAAATCTATCGCAACCTTTTCCCTTGCCATTTTCAAACCAAGATTTACTGTGAAGCAATAAGTTTGCATAAGCCATGTCCGTGAATTAAGAGATGTAACTTATGTACTCTAAAAACATGAATGATTCACTTTCTAAGAACATGTACCAGAAGGGGAGCAATTATTTATTTATGCTTTACAATACTCAAGAAAACATTATTTGTGTTGTTGTTAAATTGATTAGGCATTCCCTGTATTTGAAAATGGCCAAAGGCCTGCACACTCTCCATTCTGCCTATTTGCATCCCACTCCAAATCATATCACTTTCCTATGCTGTATATAAATAATGCGACCTGCAAGCCTCGGTCCTGGGTCATGCATCACATAGGCTCTCTGATTGGTTGGTATCTACAGAATTGACCTAGTAGAAAGCAAAAGAAGTTGAAAATGCATAGAAAAGAAGGTGCAGTTGAAGTTCTTCTCCAATCCTTGCATGCCCAAACACTGTACGGGTACATCCCAGTCATGGGGTTCATCTTCTTTGGCTCCAGCTATGACAAGATCAGAAACCACCAGATTTTCTCTTTTTATAACTTCCAGCTCTTGCTGCAACCAAGACTTCCCTTTATGCAGTCTCTGGATGTGCTTTAATTCAGCCACAGTCTCTTCGTGAAGCTTCCATGTCAAACACCTAGACTGAGTTTATTTTCTAATAGGTCTAAGTCACTGACCTATGAAATGTTACTATTGCATAAGAGAATAGTCAATGGCCAGATGAGAATATTTATAGCTTCCTTGTGGTCTGATATTTTACAGTCATGTTCTTCCATTGAGTTGGACTACCTTGCCACCATAATGGGTAGATAGGAAGGAGTTCTCAAATGCAAAATTAACAAATCTTTTTGAAATTCATTAAGTCACTAATTTTTCTCCAGTTCAGTACTTCATATTATTTTCAGAATTGAATTTTTGCTGAATCTAATAATGCAGGTAACATGGATTAAAAACTACATAATTTTTTACTTTAGCTGCTGAGACAAGAGTTCTCAATAAAGAGCATGTTATAGCAGCGGTTTTGTTAGCCCATTTTTTTAAACATGCAAATCTGTGTCCCTTCATGGATTTCTTTGTGTATATGTAGCCTGGCTAGTTCAAAGCTCTTCATAGATTGTTTCTTAAGGTGGTGTTAGCTAAGTGTAGGTGACCCTGGTTGTAAAAGTTGCTTATTTGACTGGTGAATAATTTTCTTAATGGCAATGTTTTGACCCGAATACTGAGAGTCCCTTCTTTGTCAAGACGTTCAAACGTATAATGTGTGTTTAATTTTGGCTTGGATTTGTATTTAATTTTAAAATACAGTGAAAATGCATTTTAAAATACAATTTTGAAATTTTGTCTGTGTTTCATGTCCCTATTTTTCTAAGTATGAGGCCCCCTTTTAAAGGTGTGATGATTCTATACATTGACTTGAAATTACTCCCTTAATTTTCTGCCTTTATGTTTTATGTTTTTTCCTTCATTTGTGTTTTCTGCTTTTTGCCTTCACCCATTTGCCTGTAACTTCAAAACTATACCTTGTATATGTATTTAAAGAAGACAGAAATCTCTGTTTTAAGTAAAAACAGGTCATGAATTTTAAGAGAGTAGGTTTTTAATAGCAGTTTAGGGCAATGTCCTAGTCATTTTAGGAAAGTAGACCCTTAGTCATGGTGTACAGACCGTGATGGTACCATATGAATCTGTACGTTTTCAGAGCTGCTTAATGCACCCAAACCTAAGTCTCAATTATACTTTGTTCAATAGTAATTAGATTCATAAAATGCCCCCATTTGTAGCTATTGTTATCAATGTAAACAGAATAAAGGGCCCTTAGGCAGGCATTCATTATATTCATTTAGCATGTATTAGTTATGCACAGTAGTCCAATAGGTGGGAAAGACTTTTTGCATTGTAAATATTAATTAGACAAATGTTTGGATCTCTTGCTGCCACCTAACCTGTGACATTAAGGGGATTTTTAATAAAGAGGCTAACGCTTCAGAGTAGAAGTTATTAGAGTAACAGCACGAAGGAGTTTGAAGAGTTCAAGTCTCTCTGAAAATGTGCAAGCTTTTATTTTTTAAATTTTTTTTATCAGTTTGACTGTTGAAGAAAGCATTGTAGTGAGTCCCCTACAGATTGAAGAAGAGGATTACATAGAAACCAGATGCATGCTTGAAAAGGATTACATAGAAACCAGATGCATGCTTGAAAAGGCACTCTGATGGCAAAAGGACTTGTCAAAGGGCTTGGCTCTGGGTGGGTGAGGATGAACTAGCTGACACTGTGATCAACCATCCTCTCTACCTCCTACTATTGATTCATGCCTTTCATCTTTTATGTCCCAGAAGACCTTTGGTCCTGTGCTTTCTTCCTTACTTCTCCTTCATCCCTACAGCAAAGACTTAAGGAAACTTCTGCATATATTCTTCACCTGCCATTCTATCAGTCACAGGAGCTAAAGTTCAGTGATGTAATATAATTATTTTTAGTAGGCAATATTTTTAAATAAGCCCATTTTCTCTACATTGTAAAAAAATAAGTGTTATTTATCCAAACTCCAACTGGAGTTCGGGTCCCTCTCTATTCACTAACTCTGGCAGACCTCAGAGCCATCTCTCATACGACTACTCAATTATACAGTTGCATTCATTTCTTCTGCATTTTCATGTTTTACTGATTTTCTTGATCACTTCCCCCCCATATCATATTATTTTTTAATATTTTTTATCACATTAAGTCCATTGCCAGTTAATTCGTAACACATTGCTTAAACTGTGGAGTGAATAAATGGAATATATGCCTCTTACAAACTTTGAATGTTTGAGGACAGCAAAAAGAGCATCACCATCTAGTGAGATATTATGAGAAGTTTAATTTCACCTTTCAGACACACACAAGGCATTAGCGAGATGAGCTACTTGCCATTAAATTAATAAAGACTCTCTTTGGATTTGCTCTGGCCAGTGCTTTTGGATAATCCATGGTGGATAATAAAATCCTCTTTGAAGCCTCGATACAGTTATTTCTATTTAGTTAGTAATGAGTGGAGCTTGGGGTATCATTTGGAAAAGTTACAGCAGCAGTGCATAGCTGTGCAGAGAAAGATCAGGACATTCCCTCAACACAGAGAATTTAAAAGTCGAGCTCACAGAACTAGTTATTTTGAATTGAAACTTCAGGGAATAGAAAGGACCATAATTATTTGCTAGGAATTGATGTTGAATTTGTTTGTTCACTGATTTCCCCGCTACTTTCTATAGTATGCAAATGAGACTTTTACTTAGACAAAACCATCATTGGCACTCTGAGACAGATGACAGCTGTTGCAGCCTGAGGGAGAAGGAACCAGGGAGGCTTGCCTTGGCCTTTTCCATTTGCTTTAGCAGAGCTTCTAAAGCCTCACTAGATTTTCCCAGAATGCCCTGTGCCTGAGCTTTCAAATTCTGATTGATTAGTCATCATATCAGGGCTCACTGCTTTGTGGCTCCCCTATTCCCAATTGAACATTATGAACTGGGCCCAGAAAACTAGCTTGCTCAGCACCAATGGAACTATGGCTGTTTAGCAGTAGATGTTTAATTCTCTGTGATTCCAGTTAGTGGGCTTGACCTCAGAGTGGAACAAAAGAATGTCTTCGAAGAAGACTATGAGCATCTCTTCTAAGGGTGTAATACTGCTATGATCTATAAGGAGAGGTACCTTCACACACATGCATACCCTCTCCTTTGCAAACTTCCTTCCAAGTGAGTTACAGGCTTAAAAGGAAGTACAAAAGTCTAAGAAAGGGGTTCAGTTTTATAAAAAAAAATAGGAAACATATCATAATCTACTTTTAAATTCCCCCTGTTCCTGTCACTGTCCCTTTTTTCCATTCTATGGTATCATACGTTAGGTCTTGAATACAATCCATCAGCAGAAAGTCTAGTCAGCTAGCTGCTCGTGCTGATTTCTGGCAGGGATGATTGATTAGAGGTACAACATGTTCTCCTCCTTCTTCTGTTCCCAAATTGCTTCCTAAGCAGGCAGTCCTCTTAGCAGAGAATTTTTAACATTCTACCTACTCATTCACCCCATGCTCTGAAGCTGCCTGTAATCTTCACGGGGCCAGAACCTGTTGCCCTCTCACACTGATAGGGTGTTACCTCAGAAAGTGATCCAAGGCTCTTTCTGTGCCATATGTTCAGTGCAGATTTGTGACAAGAGTGTTACAGAAGAGTGGTTGAACATTAAGGAAACAAATCATGCTCAGGGGCCAGATACAGTCAACCAGGTGGGTGTCTGGAGAGAAACTGTAAGACAAGAGGCATGTTTCTACTTCCCTTCAATTTCTGAAGTACAGGGACAGCATGAGTGATGTTTCTTAAAGTCAAAGCATACTAGCCATATTTATTAAATGTTATTTAACAAATGTCTTTCCCTGAAAATTTGCCTTGAGGTGAATTTGTATAATATGGGGCTAATTAAAATGTCATGAACATGAGATAAATAAGTGGAAATTCTCATTATCCTTTAATTGTGGCTACACTGCAAAATAAGACGAACTTTAGAAGAGTGAGCTCAATCCCATAAAAGAGGGAAGGGACATGATGAGCTGCCCACAAGACTCGTGTTCTTCCTGAAAGGACATAGGTATATCTTTACCTGAATGGTACTATCATTTTTAAAAAATTAGTCACAGTGGAGTTTTCCATTTACTCATACTCTCATAAGATAATGGATAAGTCTATAACACATATGCATCTACTAGAATATACAAATCCATGAATAGTAAGCCTAAATGAGAAGCACTGTGGAAGTCCAGGCAACCTCATCCTGTCGGTTTCACTGCTGTTAGCACATTGCTTTTTGCTTGGGACAACCTGGCAGAGTAGCTGCACTCAGCTTTCATTCTAATTGATGCTCTTAGAGAGGAGATATGTTATTTATTTGGGTTTCAGTATTAAGCTTGTTTGTTTTCATAGCTTCTTTCAATGAATTGACACTGGGTATATCGACTAAAATCCCAGGGCAGGCCCACTAGTAAATAGTTAATAAATGGTGAGCTTCCAATTCATTTAAAGACCCCTTTTACAAGGAAGTTACATATTGATAGAGGATGCCACCTGATGCCATCCTCTGTTCTCCAAATATGTGCACACAGAGCACATCTATTCCCCACATAACACCTACACAGATGCATTGCTTTAAAAGTATTAATTATTTAGTATATTTCTATATTCTGTACCTCTTTTATTCACTGTTATTTAAACATCTCCATCCCTGAATATGACTGGAAATTCATCATTTATGGTTTCCTGGCCATAGGGTGCTGAGAATTTGCCTGGGTTAACCCTCAACACTAGAATTACAGATATGAGAAACCATGCCAGGCTTTTATGTGGGTGCTGGAGTTTCAAAAGTAGGGCCTTGGGCTTTCCCAGTAAGCACTCTTATGCACTAGACCATATGTGAACTTCACCAGTGTTTTCTATAATATTTTACATTCTGAAGAATGCATATTAAATATAAATATCATATGTAATGGTTTTAATTCCAATTCTCCTGTTAAAGCAAGTATTTGGAACTTCAAAACATATTCAACTTGGAATAGGCCTGATACAAATTCTCCAACAGGCTGAAACTTTGTTCTGTCCATTCTTATTAAGATCAAAAGTGATCTTAATCAAGACAATGATTGAAATGAAGAAAGCTCCATCCAGTTGGTCATACAGGTTGCATAAAGTGCTAGAAGTCGAATCACCTGAGCCTTTTATGTGCAACAGAACTGCTGGGCAGGGGATGGGAGATGAAACAGGTCCTTATTAAGGTCCATTTCAGCTTTAGCACACTATTAATGAAATGTTGATTGTCAAACAGAAAATGTGTGATATGTTGGCTGAAGGAGATCCATTAGCATGAGGCTGCCCTGAACCACTCTGAATGTTAATAAGTGTCAGAGGACTTGAAGCAAATCAAAACACAAGTGCTGCTAAAATGAATTTATAAGAAAAAGAATGATTATTTTGCTTGAAAAGCCACAGGGTAGCCTGTATAAAATCTACTGCAGTGAGGTTTGGAGAATACATGAGAGGAAACACTAAAAGTGTAGAACAAATCCTTGCTGTAAGAGGAATCCTGATGATCCAATAAATCCCCTTGTCATTTTCCACTTACAATGTGAACGGTTCAATTTTATTTTTCAATTTTTATTTTAAAACAAAATGAATGAAGTGCAAAACCCAAGACTTCTAGCAAGAAATTATTTTGTGTCTTTGATCCTCAACTTTAAACTTTTAAAAGTATGACTGATACACACTAATTTTTGCTAAACTATATTTTGTCAAGGAATAACATACAAAATTATCCACACATCTATTATGGTGTTTGAAAAATGACCAAGTGGTTTTTTTTGCTTGTTTGTTTGTTTGTTTTGTTTTGTTTTCAGGGAATTTTGTTTTCTTTATTTCTGTCTAATATCACATTCTATTGAAGAGTAATTTCTATGTGCTGTAGAGGAAAACCTTGGAATTTTAATATTAATTCTCTTCTTCCTTTTAGCTATCATTGATGATATTAAATAAGGTCTCTCTTAATATTGATCTCGTCTAACCGCCTACCATATACTAGAAACCAGCACTTGCCTTTTCTCCATTCTGTAGAGTAAAAGCCCTAAGTTAAGGATGATGGCACATCTAGTTTTCTGGTGAAAGCTTCCTTCATGACTGTGGATAGCCAACTATTTAAATAGAATCTCACAAGGCAGAGAGTGTAATCTCCAATGTTTCCTTCTTTTCCTGTAAAAATATCAATCCAATTAGACTTGGACTGAACTCATATATCTTTGATATTCCTTTAAAGATCTGTATTAAATGCAATCACACAATTGGGTAAGGATTCAATGTATGGATAATGTAGAAAATACAAGTTAGTCCATAATAACTGTTTAAAAATATTTTCAATTAAATTTCACTTCCATAGACATTTTAACTCAGCAGTTGAAGATAATTTATCATTTTGTTTCACAATCTGAATCCCATTGAAAAATAAAACATAGCCCCAAATGGGATATTTTTTTCTCTGAAGGAAATCTATTTTGGGATTCAACTTTTAAATATTAGTCCACTCCTGAAAGGAAAGAAATAACCGTCACCATCTGTTTCCACTCATCCAGAATTAGAAACATACAGAGTTTAGTATTGAATCAATATTAAAAATTCACAGTTCTTTATTGAGAAACGTGAAAAGAATAAGAGTATTGTATAGTGTCCTTGAATGTTCTTTTAAAGTCTAGTAAACTGTCATTTATTAATTTATCATGATAATTTTACTTTTGCATATTTTATTGTGTAGTGTGTGTGTGTGTTTGTGTGAATTTGTGGAAGTATGTACACATCCATACAGATGTCAAATGATAACGTGCAAGAGTTGTTTCTTTGTTTACACCATGTGGGTCCCACGGAGGAAACTCAGGTTATTAGGATAGGCAGTCAGCATCTACATCACCAATCATCTTTCTGATAGTTTTTTAATAAATGACTGCTATTTAATCACCATTTTCAGCCTTTTTTAAGGCAATAAAGAATGGACTTTCTCACCTCAAGGAGTGTAAAATGTCCAGTGAGAGTACTAAAATACATGGGCATACATTTCACAAAGAATTAACCCATTATTTAGTATGTCCTTCAGTTATATTGTTTTATGCCATTTTTGTAGATGTCACACATTTCTGAGCTGGGTATTTTTTCCCTAGTTAAAAAAAAAAAACTGAATAAGAAAATAAAATGGAATTTCATCTAATCGTTCATCTGCAAAGCTGGAGATTAGAATAGATAGGTGTTTCCAACCCTTATAACTATGAGATTTACATGAGAAGCTTTACCATGGAATCTACCACAGTCCTACATGTTTTCTAGCAATGAGGACTAAACCCAAGACCTCACATAATTAGATCAGTGTTCAGTCACTATGCTATATCCCCAACTGTACTACCTGGGTCCCAAAGTTTCTGGTAATTTTACCTATGAAGAGCTTTGCACAGAAACACTTAAAAATAGTAATGAGTAACACTGATTCACAGCTAAACTAGGTATCATGACAAACTTCCCACTGGTATCCTTTACCGTGTCCTGATAGATTCTTAACTTGTATATCCAAATCTGAAATCAGTTGAATAAGCTGTAAGCTAGTCATGTTCCTCAACATGTCTGTATCAAAGGACTCGTAATATAGTTTCTCAGCACATCTCTGCTTGGCTATCAATTTAGATAATCACATTTGTCTGTTTATTCATATAAAATCTGGGAAATTAAAGAACATTTGCATAAATATAGAGCAGTTGAAAAGTAGTTCTAGTACAGAGAAAGTCGTGACAACAAACTGGATAGTGAGGGTAGGCTTGTGTATTACTCCGAGGCCATTTTGAATGTGATAGGTTGATGGTTTGTGAAACAGTATTAGGTGGGAAGCCCTGAAAAATCAGTATTTCAGAAATAACAGGTGGGAAAGAAAGTGGAGCATGAAGTAAAGATTTAAACAATAAAACAAAAATAAATAAATGAAAACAAGAGCAGTTTAAAGTTTCCAAGGCATTAATTAGATTCAAACGAGGCCAAGAATTCAGAGGTAGAGGCTGAAGGGGAGAGTGAGTGTATGCCATCAGAGACTCTAGAAGTTCTGGACTAGAAAGCTGTCACTCCTTTCATTTTTAGGAAGTGGGGTGGTTAGGTGAAATGACTCATTCAGAAAGGAAAGAATCAAGGAACGGCCTGGTACCACTGTTGATGTTTCTGAAGCATTCCGAGCTTGTAAGGTTACCCCCTGGGCGTGATGCAGCATAGTCAAGTTTAAGAGAAGAAGTTTGGCTAAAGAAAATGTGAAATCTGACAATTGCATTTAAAAAAAGAGAGAGGGATAAAATCATTCCTAGCAAATATATAGACTGATGGGAGAGATGGCTATAAAGCCACATTAATGGAGACAGAGGAATGGAGAGCAACCAGCTAACAGAAGCCAGTAATCCTTGGACAAGGTCACTGTCTAGAAACTGAACATAATCATAATTTCAATTCAAAGATAGTGATAAGCTGTGTCTAACCCTCTCTTGGGCATGTATAATAATGGCTGTGCAATACTGAGTAGCAGACAGTTCGTAATTTGCTTTGTGTGTATTAACTCACTTCATTGACATAATAACTCAAAGGAGTAGCTACAATTATAACTTGTTTTGTCAAGTAAAACCAACCGACCCACAAACAAACACATCTAAAACCAACCAACAAACAAAAGTCAAAGCGCAGACAAGGCGTGCTGAAGTCTATGTAGGCAACAGAAAGCAAGGGGTGAGACTAACGGGGTGGATCTGAAGAAGCAGCTTTCTGATTCCTAATGCCTGGCTCCTGCATGCCACCCAAGCAGGCAGGAAGGTAAATAAGAACTGAAAAGTGTGTCTCATTGAAGAAACAGAGTAGTCACAGTGAACACACACAGTAAAGAGGAGGAAGAGAGTAGAGGAAGAGAGTGTGCTTTTGAAATGCCTCTGTGTGAGAGAAAGTTACATTGTGTGGTAGCAACTTGAGGGCACCTTAATATACAAGTGTGAATTCAGTTTACAATGGAAGTTTTGTGCTGCCTTAAGCAAAAGAAAAGTTGATAGACAAGAGACAACTCATTAGTGTAATTGCTATAAAGGTGTGTTGCTGGGAGCGGGGTGTCAGAATATAAAAGGAAACACAGGTGTTGTTTATGTTTTCCTGTGAGAGGGGAGAAAATAAAATGAAAATTAAGAATATTTAGGGTGAGAAAGAGAGCGTCCTGCCTTTTCAGTTCCTTTCCCCCATGTCCTGAAGTGGAGTCACAGAACCTGTTCAGCCTTGGGCCTTGTCAGCCTGCCATTTCCCACACTACCTTAGCTGGTATTGCTGTTGTTAACACTTCACACATGGCCATTGCTTTTATACAGCACATTCTCAACCTTTTATGTATTGAATTCAGTTAAATTTTTCTCTTCTCAGAAACAAAGAAGGCCATGCTGGAACCAAATATGCTTCCCAATCAAGGAATGGCCAATATCAAGCTTTGGTTAGCTTGTACCATGAGTTCCCAGAGTCTGGTACTCATTTAAGTTGTATTGTTATATTTCAATGCCCTAATTAGAAAGGTACTTATTGGGTAACTCATACAGATAAACAGACAGTGATTGGTGTGTCTATGAATAAGACAAAAATAGAATTAGTAACACGCAGGGACATTAAGGGAAAGGTGGAAAAATAATATCTTTAAATCCTCAAGACAGATCTTTTACCTGTATCTTAACCTGGTTACAAGTGGCAACTTCAGCCATTGCCCACAAGTGGCCCAGTCACTGTCACACCAACTTGAAAAGGAAAGTTTCTCTAAGTTCTATAGGAAGCACTTTCCATTTGAGACAGGGACATGTTCCTCTGTTCAAACACTGTTATTTTGGTTGTCTGCCCTGGCCACCTATAGTTATTGTCTGTGTTGCACTCTTGAAACAGAGTGGTGTTTGATGCTTTTGTAGGTCCCAGGCATGTACAGATATCAGGGAATTCAGTGAACAATTAGCACTTCTCCACATAGCTGTTTCCTCTGTGACGTCATCGGAAGGCTTAAAGATTACTGAGTGGCATAATACATTGACATTTTCTGCTTTGTTTTGCTTTACACTGGATTCAACTGCTTCATTTTGCAAAATGTGCTTTGTTTAATCACAACTCAAAAAAGTCATAATTTTAAACATGAAAACAATCACAGACCCAAGAATTTTCTAGGCTCATTTATTTTTTTTTAATTTAAGATTACAGGATATATTCTTATTGCTTCGTTTCAAGCAACCCTGATAATAACAGTATTGACAAAAAAAGTAAAGAGAGAGAAGAAAATAACAACAGCATTCAACTAACTTTGCTAAGGATCCTACTTTTTGCAAGGATTCTAATAACATAATGTAATCAAATTTTCTACTTGCTAAATCAAAATTATAAAAATCAGTATGAAGTCAAAGAAAGGAGTTTTTAAAATGAGAATTTTCTTTTGGTTGGTGATAGAGCTTAGTTGAGAGGGTGTTGCAGCACAGACAGAAGGAACTGAGGTCAGTAAGTGGCACCCATTGCAAATCTGGGAACAGTGACACATGTCTATAATCCTAGTGTTGAGGAGGTGGAGACATAAGGGTTCTAGTCTTACTCAATTGGTTAGCTCCATGGTCAGTGGAAGACCCTGTACCAACATGTAAATTTTAGAGTAATTGAAGATATCCTGTTTTGATCTCTGGCCATCGCATGTACAGGTACACACAGGGTAAAGCACCTACAAACCTGGACACATAAATATATCACACATAGAATTATAAAGTCTAGTATTTTTGATTAGCAAACCCACAAGCTTGTCAATAAACAAATCAAACAGTAGTTAAACTTTTATATTTTAAGATTACTCTCAAGTGTGTGGATCCTCTGCCTGCATATATGTCATATATCGGGTTACAAGGTGTGTAAAGCCACTGGAGGCCAGAAGAGGGTATAGAATTTCTGGAACTGGTGTAACTGATGGTTGTAAACCACCATGTGGGTGTGGGAAACCCAATAAGTTTCTCTTGAGAAGCAGCAGGTGCTCTTTCCCACTGAGCAGTCTCTCCAGCACTGTACTAATTGTGTCTTAGTTAAACATATAAAATCTGGTTGGCTGTTGAAGAATATTACCTAACTTAAAATAAAACAGACAACTCAGAAAATCATGGCCACATCTAGCAGGGAGCATCAGTTGTGGAAAACCTGTCTATTATGAGTTCTGCATCACTGAGTAATAAACCTTTCAGTTATTTGAGAATGCAAATGAATCACCACATCACTGCTCCTTCTAGTTAAGTGGGCCAATAGTGCCTTGAAATATACATATTTTTATGAGTTTGTACTTTTAAATTGTGGTTATAAGAATAAATATTCTTCATACCTCATTAGCATGTTCTTTTTCAGTTTGTGAAATATTGGCTAGGAAAGTAAAATCTCATTCCATGAAAACATCCTTTAATTGAAACCAATCACCATATAATATAAAATTTTTCTTAATATGATAAACCTCATCATAGATTGCATTTAGAATGAAAACTAAGAAACAAGCAAAGAAATAGCTGCAAAAATTTATGGACTTGAAACTTCTTGCCTGTGGTCTCCTCCTCATGAGACCGTTTTATAAATATTTGAAACATGGCAATGGTTCTTTTATATTGTTCATTTGTCTTATGGTGCCATCTTTTCTGAAACAAATTTAATTTGGCCTCTGATTTCTGTTTCCAAGTTTCTTCCAGTCTTGCAGAAAATGGACAATAATGAAAAAGTTGACAACAACCTGAATATCTTCTGAAAATACTTTCCTGAGGGACAAAGAGCTTGAAATTGAATTAAAATTAAGAATAGAAAGAAAAACTTACCTTTAAAACTGGTATTATTAGAAGCTTATTTAGTTACTGATAAGTCTGCAGGCATGTCATGAATAACTTTTTTTATGTATCTGCTTATGAATAGTTCAATATACATAAGAGCTCTGAAGAATATTAAATCTTTCTCTGAGAGACAGATACAGAGAGAGATATGAAGAGAGAAGCAGGAGAGATAATGATAGGTAGGTAGGTAGGTAGGTAGGTAGGTAGGTACATACATACATACATACATATATACATATATACATAGCGATAAATGCATATATATATACATATACATAAATATATAGACAGATCATCCAAATATCTATATCAAGCCCAAGTTGGATTTATAGTATAAAATCATGGTCGTTTTTCCATCTCATCCTTACAAGTTTCAACATTATGATATGCATGTATAACTATAACTATTCATATTTTTGAAAAGTTATATTTTCTCTTTTATATTTACCATCTTTATGGAAGGATTATAATGATATACATAAAAATAATGATCACAAGATTTAAATTGGCAATGAATTAAATAGATATAGGGATGACAGAGTGGAGACTTGCAGAAATTGAATTTTAATCAGGGTTTTGGAAGAACATTTGAATTGGATAATATAAAATTGAAGTTCAGTATCCTAAGTAGAAGACATTGTAGAGTCAGTTGAGAAACCTTATCGAGAAGTCAAACATTCAAATATTGCAAGATGTCAAACATTAAAAAATTGTTGCCTATAGAGAGCTTTCAAACATGACTTCTGATAAGATATGTGGCTGAAGGTCTTGGAGTTCATGCTATATGCATCATTTCAGGCTGCAATTTAGACAGCAGGGACTCTGGATCCTTGTTTAGCAGCAGTGAAAGAAATACTTAGAAAGGACTGACTTTGATAATTCCAGGAACAGTTGCACGTTTTAATCTAGATTGAAATATCCACTTTAAAATGAAAAATAGTTATCTCTCACTAGTTGCCATTTTCCCTGCAACAAGGAAAACAGGGTACAAAAGTGAGGAATTGTGAATGGTCAGCAAATTGAATTTCATTCATTTTTTTAATGGGCCACATGACAGTTATAGTAAATGTAAGAATATCAGATCTTCTCTGCCCTATCTTCTTTACCTTGCTTCTATTCACTGTAAGAATTATATTTCTAAGCACTGACACTAATAAGATGTAGATTTGGATAATTCTTAAAAGAACTCATGCCCCTGTAACTTGTCTTTGGCAACGTCATGGGTTCTTTTTACTTCCATCCTTCTCCAACCCTTTTCTTCCATTTTTTTCAACCCCCTAACTCTAGGTAAGAAGGAAAAAGAAAAGAAGGGGAAGGAAGGAGATCCATGTTTAAAGTCAGAGGTCTGAAAAGAGATAAAATTATTGTCAGACTACTCTCTGCTAATAAGCGGCATCAACGTCCTTGGGGCAAGTTTGATCTTCTTCATAAAGTTATCTAATTTCTTCTTGTTGTTTCTCTGTACACGACTACTTTAAAAACCACCACCAATAATAATCAACAACCAAACAACAACTTATCAAAAACCCATCAACAACCCCCCATACCTCTTGAGGCTCTAGCATTTATATACTGCTCTGAAATGTCCCCAGAATTCCAATGTGACATAATCAAAGGAACTATGTGCAGCTTGCAAAATCATATCCCATGCTAGAGCATGAGGGAAGTCATAATCAACTGCTGTGAACAATCTGAAGCAGACCCATATCCCACCCACTGACGGGATTAAAATAAAAACATTCTTATAATATTTCTGTGTTTCTAAGAGACACCAAAATACCCAAGTGGTCACACTTCATGCCCCTGTGTGCCAGTGTTGTGATCTGAACAAGAATAGACAACATGAACTTGTATACTTCACTGCCTTGGTCCCAGTTTCTGGAACTCTTTGGGAATGATTAGGCCTTGTTGTGGGAGATATGTCACTTGGCATGACTTTCAATCTTTCAAAATATCATTCCGCTCCGATCAGCTCAATATCTCCCCTTTCCTCTTGTGTGTATCAAGATATGAGCTCTCAGATATTGCTTCAATGCAGTGTCTGCCAGGCTGCTGCCGTATCCCCCAATTATGATGCTCTTAGACAAATACTCTGAAACTGTAAACTACAAATACATTTGTTTACAAGTTGTCCTTCTTATGGTATCTTACAGCAATAGAAAAATAACTAAGACCCTCAGACACGGGTACCAGCCTCTTTATCCTCTATCAATGCCTCTAGATATTGTCCATGGGGTAAGATCAGCTTCTGACAAGAAAATCAATGCTTTGGGGGAATAAGAGACTATTGTGTTAAATGTTGTGCTGTTTCTATGAAATGAGAGAGAAATTACTATTTTTTTATGGGAATTCTGACCCTTGTTATGCTATGAGGTTTTTGGATTTGAGGCATATAAGAATTACAGATGTAAAATACTCAGTTAAATATGCCATTTCCCTTGCCATATGCTAAATCTTAGTCTTTTTCCTTCATTGTATAATTCAGCAGTGATGTGGAACCCATTTTCTTTAGGTACTAGCTTGCCTGGGAAAGTCCTAAATTAATATGACTATGAAAAAGGAGCAATTTAAGAACAAGGAAGTTATGAGAACAATTTGCGTCTTTATCTGCCCTTGGTGATTTTTCTTGTAGGAGACATAGTACTGAAGATTTGAAAGAAAATCAAGAATTAAACAGAAAGAAGCACAAAGTCAGCAATGACAAGGTTTTATAAGTTTGTTGTTGTTGTTTTTAAATAGGGGAAGCACCGTGATAGAAAAATTCAGAAGTTAGAGCAACAAACTAAGATGTCAATCCAGGAATCATGTGCAAAATTGACTTCAATTTTAATTTACCTACCATATTGTTATCCTGTCTGGCAAAATTTCTAGTGGCATTTTGAAGCCAAAAATCTCTAAATGTGACCAACATTTATGTTTTACAAAAGAAATAGGATGGATTGTTAGAAACTGTCCCAGTGGAGGGAGAGATTGGTCAGTGCCCAGGGCTGGGTTTGTATGTGTGATATTAAAAGCACCAATCCACTTCCCCCCCCCATAGAACATTTATAGATGAAATATAACTAGAGAAGACCCAGAATTCCATTGCACATATAGATTTCAAAGACTTGGGAAGAAATCTTATTTCAGCATCTGTAGTTGGTTTTATTAAAAGCAGTTTAAATTCCCCTGCCTAGAGCAGTTTGGAATTATAGAGATGGGCTGCAGAAATTTACATTTTAATTGAGGCAGAAGACAAAATAGGGCATGGTGCAGCGTTCACACATTACAAGAAAGAATAAATAAGATATGTATCAGCTAGGAGAAAAGAAATGGCTGGTCGTTTCTCACTGTCTCCTATGCTTTCATTTTTGCATGTGGCGGTGAGCTGAGTTAGCCTGCTAAGTCAAGACAATTTTTCCAGTCAAAATGTTTACTATTTCAGAACATCCTTGCAGTGAAATACTTTTATGCCATGGAACCAATATGCAAAAACTCAAATAGGTATGTATTAATGTGTGTGGCGTGGATAGTATTTCCAATCTCTGAAAATACAAATAGAACTCATTTAACTATAAGGAAAATTGTTTTATAGTACAGGGAATGTTAATTATGATCAATTGTGATTTCTCTCTCAAAACTATAATTTGAGTGTTATTTCATACCTTTATAGAAATAGAATGCTTGGGTTTTTTTTTTTAATCTGTAGAGAAGTCACTACATGATGATAGGTTTTCAAATTTTTGGATTTACCTAGGTTTGATAATTTCTTTAAGTAAATATAAATATAGTTTATGTTTTCCTGTACTTTTTCTGCATTTGTTTCATTCACAGAAAGAGATGTTGAGAATTAAATTATAAAATGATAAAAAATAAGGATAGAAAATATAACAGTGATTCCAATTATGATAGTGTCAAGAAATTTTTTAGTAAACTAAAAAGAGTGAAAATATCTGTCCCTTTGGGTGATCCTTTGTTGGCCTGTTAAATTCAATTCGTCACATAGGCCCTGTATATTTAGAGGTGCTTGTTTTCAGTCATCACTATAAATTATCCATAGAATTTAAAACACATGAGCCAATAAATGGCATATTATCATAGTATGATCTTTCAATTATTCCCCTACAGTGACAATTGCTGTAATTAGACCAGAGGAAGAAAAAGCTTTCACCCTGAGTATGTGTCTCTCTGAAGTCAAGAGTGTTGAAAATCTTCAGTTTTAGTCAACAAAATTTTACTTGCTTTTTAAAAAAATTTCCTGACATCACATTTGACTGAAATTTTACGTGGCATACATTAGTTTATTAATTAGTTGGCTTTTTATGAAATATATATTTACTTATAACATTTTGACTGGAAATACACATACATACATGCATTCATATACAAATATACATACAGGTTTGGTGTGTGCATGTGTCCACATGTGTGTGCATTGATGCATGCATATACATAGTGAGGCCAGAAGAGGGCATCAGATTTCCTGCATTTTCACTCAGATTAATTCCCTTGTTCTGGTCTCTCAATGAAGTTAGGCTTAAGGCAAGCAAGCCTGCTAGTCCCTTGTCTCTGTTCTGAGAACACTGATGTTACAGATACTCATCTCCATGCCATACATTTTATACTGATGCTCTATCCAAACTCTTGATTTCTCTCCAGCCTTTCATTTATGTCATTATTTATGCTTTTATTTACTTTGAGAGAGTCTCTCCCACCCCAGGCTGCCCTCAAACTTGTTCTGAAGTAGAGACCCTTGCCTGCTCCTCCTAGGAGCTAGGATTACAAGTCTGTGTTATGTATTGCAGTAATGGAGGTTGGGCTCATGACTACACGAGAGGCAGAAACTATTCCCACTGAACAGTACCCTGACAAAATGTTTTTCTAAAAATAGCATGAAGTTCTCAGGTTAAAGAACCAGCACATCCAGCTAAACTTCTATTAAGATAAAGAGATATTTTATTAAAGATAGCAATGTTAATGTTGCTACTGTAATCATCGTAACTGTGTGATGTGCTTTATTCTGTAGTAAACCACCATCCCAGGATGTCTCCTTGGGTACTGCCAGTCCGTTTTTATATTTGTTACGTTTTGACCTCCATGGGCTAAGTCAATGCTTGGGTTTCCTTTTAGGGTTTTCGCTGTTCTGTCTAGATGCTATAAGAAATGTTTCAGAGAGGACTTTGGGCAACAAAAGATTTGAGTCCATATGAACAACAGATGTCACCATCAATAATAATATAGCTAACATCAAATTTTCAAGTTGAAAGTTATATATTTTTTCAACAATTTGAAGCTTTATTGTTTAGAATACTCAGGATTCTCAATGAAGATTATAATGATGGGCATATGCTGATTCTCTTGATAAGCAATTTTGGTCATGTGAAAGCCTTTAGATTATTGCAGGTATCAGTAGAAATCTGGCTTTCTCTGAGCTGAGTAGATGTGGATCCTGATGAACATGAATCCATCAACTATCTCTTTATTTTAAAAATTTTTGTTGTCAGATAGCCTTTTAGGCCTAGTTTCTTAGCTAAATAAGTTAGCAAATACGATGTACTTTATAAAACGATAGGTTTTATTATAGAATTTTCTGACAGGGTTGAAAACTTATAGCCTCAGAGCCAATCCTGGCTATTTACCTTGAGAGAAAAGATTTGAGTAGATGGTCTTCAGCTGACATTCATCCTAAAACCAGGTTCAGAACTAAGTGTTTTAGTTAGGATAGATGACAGAGGTTCTAGTTAGTCAACAAAATGATGGACTGGGTATTAGGACTATCTTGTACCTCACTGGTACAAATTGGCATAATTATGCTCTAATTGTATTTTGAGAGAAAAGTTTCATTTTAACAGGAAGGATGATATGTAGGAAGAGCTAAGGTGGGAGGAGTACTGAGAGGAAGAGAATGAGTAAGAAGAGGAGGAAAAGAAGGAGAGTAGAAGCTAGGTGATGAAAGAGAGAAAGAGGGGGGAGACAGGGAGGCAGATATTCATGTATTTCTACCAGTCAAAGATAGTTGATATATCTAGGTTGGGTAGTGGGTTACACCTCTGATTGAGCAATACCAAACTTATAAAGCCTATGACTAACATTTTTTAAAAAAATGTATAAATGCAAAAAAGGAAAATGGGGCATGGGATAGGGGTTTTCTAAGGGGGGGAAGGGGAAAGGGGATGGCATCTGAAGTGTAAATAAAATATCTAATAAAAATGGAAAAAAACCAAGTATGTAAGATACTCTGATCATATCTCCCTCTTACATTCCTTCTCTTCTATATCTGCTGTTTTCTTTCTACCTTTACTCATTTCTGTTTTCCCAAAAGATTCTATATAGGGGAAAACATGTATATACTTTCCTGAGCATGGCTTATTTCGCCTATCATGATTGTATCTAATTACAAACTTTCTCTCCATTTCTTTATTTCCTATGTATCCTTCAATTTTTTTTCTAGATTGATGGGGCTATTCTGAGTTAATTCTTTGTATTTAAGCTATTTCTTATAGTTTATACTCATTTATCTTTTCTTTCAGTGCATAAGTGAGAATTTTCATCTTTCTCGAATTTCCTCCTATTTTCTTACTGAAATTTAGACTTCAAGGGTCTTTTTTGTTTTTGGTCTTATCTTTGGTGCCTTTCTCTGTTTCTATAGATGATCAAATTTCACAAATCAATAACAAGGCTATAAGAAGCTACTTTGTTCATGCTGTTTCTCTGTGCCTTTTAGTTTCTCATAGTCTTTTGGGTCAAACTAATTCCTCTGTACTCAGTTAATTTTCTCTGTATGTTTGTTACCTATTGATAACATATATATTTATGAAAGAAATCATTTTTTTGGTAAGGTATGTCTCAATAAGTATGCAATTTTTTTCCTCTGAAACCATCACAAAACTCCTGTGTGACTTTGTAGGCTTCTCTGTAGTGTGCTAGAGAAATTCACAGACAGAAATGCTTGTAATGAGAACGGCTTCAAACTCAAACCCTCTGTTTGGAAATCATAGGTGCCTTTAAAGAGAAGGTTTGTAATCTTGGAAATGAGTGCAAGTCTGGCTGTTAAGTGTCACTCAGCCAGTACTGGCTTGGTGACAGAACAGGTAGCCTCACCTCCAGATCTCTGTTTCAAAGAAAAATATGATAGTACCTACTTTCTGTCATCCAGTCATTGGTGCAAAGACTCCTTCTCATTTCCCTTGCCATAGTTCCTTATCACTGTGTACATTGCTGAATTAAACAATTATTTAGTTTATTTATTTATTTATGGTTATTTTGTTTATTTACATTTCAAATACTGACCCCCTATGCTGAAGCATCAAGCCTCCACAGGTCTAAAGGCCTCCCTTCCCATTGATGCCAAACAGGGCAATCCTTTGCTATTTGTAGCTGGAGCAATGGATCCATCCATGTGTAGTCTTTGGTTGGTTGTTTAGTCCCTGGAAGCTCTGGGGGTTCTGATTAGTTTATATTGTTGTTCTTCCTATGGATTTTCAATCCCCTTCAGCTCCTTCAGTCCTTCCCCTAACTTTTTCAGTACCATTTTTTAAAAAGGAGGCAAGGGTAAAGCTGAGGTGATATTGTTTCTGATATCAGAAACAATAATACTAAGGTATGTACAAGACTGCTGTCAGCTTGCTCTCATCCCCCACTGTATTCATGCTCTGGGTGAGAAACAAGAAACATAATGGAATTTCTCCCAGTGAGAGGAGCTGTCATCAGTTCAAAGTCTGTATCTACTCTTCCACAATGTCTATAGAACAAAAAGTGAAATAGGACAACCTCACCCAGTTTCCAAGAAATATTTCAGCCGCTTGACACTGGTACAGTCACATTGTTTTATAATCTTAGCTCACCACAGTGCAAGTTCTCTTGTTAGTGTGGCAATTGTTGATGAACTTTACCTCACATATCCTTCGTGGTAGTACTACTTAGCAAGATACTTCTTCTTTGGACATTGATTTCTCTACATCCAGAAAACACAGGATAGCTGTACTGGCTGGTTTAGTGTGTCAACGTAACACAAGCTGGAGTTATCACAGAGAAAGGAGCCTCCTATGAAGAAATGCCTCCATGAGACCCAGATGTAAGGCATTTTTTTCAATTAGTGATCAAGGGTGAGAGGGCCAATTATGGGTGGTGCCATCCCTGGGCTGGTAGTCCTGGGTTCTATAAGAGAGCAAGCTAGCAAGCCAGGGGAAGCAATCCAGTAAGCAGCACCCCTCCATGGCCTCTACATCAGCTCCTGCCTCCAAGTTCTTGCCCTGTGTGAGTTCTTGTCCTAACTTCCTTTGGTGATGAACAGCAATGTGGAAGTGTAAGCTAAATAAACCTTTTCCTCCTCAACATGCTTCTTGGACATGATGTTTTCTGCAGGAGTACACACCCTGACTAAGCCAGTTGGTTTTCATTGTGATATCACTAACCTAATATAGACCATGGCACAAAATTATGGATATGGCCAATGGACCACAGCAAGTCATGGCTGCAGCTTTTTGATCCGATCTTAGATGGATTGTGCCATCCCACACTCTGGGGATACCAGCACATAAACTCCAGAAAATTCTCACCAATCTCCCTACCCCTCAGTATCCTCAATATCACTCCTAAATACCATAACTACTTAGCCACCTTGGGCTTGGCTTAACCTGGCTTGAAAAGTACTTCCAAACTGTCTGAGTACATAATTTTATATATTGCTTAACCTAATGTATTTTCTTCTACTAATGCAATAATTTACCTGCTTATCAATATTACACAGCAAGAAACTCAAGATGTTTGGTCAGCAAAGGTGCTTAGTATTTACAACCTTTTAAGTCAGATCAGAAATTCAGCTAATTTTTATTTCTGGCTGGTTAATGAAAATTGTGCTTTGAATTTTCTTCGTCTATTCTGCAATTCATTTAAAAAATATTTGAAATGCATTAAACATTAAAGCATATAGTCCAGAAAGATTTAGAATCTAACCACTATGTAATAAAAGTGTGGTTTGTTTATTTATGTTGTTTTTAAACCACAATCCTCTCACCCAATTTGAAAGCACCAAATGTTTATAAAATGTCATACACTACTAAAGAAAAAAATGTAATGGAGAGCTCATGTAATGAATGAATATCTATGCATACAAAAGCATTTAAATGACTGACAGATGTTTTCATTTTATATAGGAAAGCTCTGTTTCTATGTAAATGTGACCAAAATAATATCAAAGAAAGATATTCTGTGATAAAATTTATACATGTTTTCAAAACTAAACACTTCTGTTATGTTTCATAATCTAGTTCCTACTTATTTATCAAGCATTAAAAACCCAGCTGTAAAATTTATTAGAATTAAGTGTCTATGGTTAAAAATTATGTTGATTCAAATATTGTACATGATAAAGAATTTTTAATCATATGTTGATGTCTAGAAATATCAAATATTTTAATTCTGTTTATCTTTTGCTTATAAAATTTTAAATCTTCTATCAGAAAGGAAAATAGTGTAAATTTTTAGGTGGATATTTTCAATAATATTTATATCTATTCTTAAAGTAGCTTTAATTTATCCCCTCTCCCCAATCCAACCAAAATCCCCTGTCCCATCCTACCTCTTAATAGACATAAGAAAAGCAATTTATAAATTAACTTGGAATAACAAAAAACTCAGGAGAGTGAAAACTATTCTCAACAACAAAAGAACTTCTGGGAGAATCACCATCCCTGACCTCAAGCTGTACTACAGAACAGTAGTGATAAAAACTGCATGATGTTGGTAGAAAGACAGGCAGTAAGATCAATGGAATAGAATTGAAGATCCTGGGAGCACATAGGGAGGGACCCATGACTCCATCTGTACATGAAGGGGAGGGCATAGGTGGGAGAGGAGATTCTTGGTCCCATGAAGGATGAACACCTAGTGGGGGGAAACTTGAGGGTGGGGAGGTGGAAGTGGGGGGGTAGGTGGAGGCATATCCTCATAGAAGCATGAGGGGGGTTGAGATAGGAGGTTCCTCGGTGGTGGGGGGTAGGGGGGTAAGTGGATAAAACCTGAAATGTAAATATAATATCCAATAAAAATAAATTTTTTTTTAAAAAAAGAAGATCCAGAAATGAACCCACACACCTATGGTCACTTGATCTTTGAAAAAGGAGCTAAAACCATCCAGTGAAAAAGGGACAGCATTTTCAACAAATGGTGCTGGTTCAACTGGAGGTCAGCATGTAGAAGAATGCAAATTGATCCATTCTTATCTCCTTGTACAAAGCTCAAGTCCAAGTGGATAAAGGACCTTCACATAAAACCAGATACACTGAAACTAATGGAAGAAAGAGTGGGGAAGAACCTTGAATATTTGGGCACAGGGAAAAAGTTTCTGAACAAAACACCAATGGCTTATGTTCTAAGATCAAGAATTGACAAATTGGACCTCATAAAATTGCAAAGCTTCTGTAAGGCAAAGGGCACTGTCAATAGGACAAAACAGCAACCAACAGATTGTGAAAAGATCTTTACCAATCTTGCATCTGATAGAGAATTAATATCCAATATATATAAAGAACTCAAATTATTTGATTCCAGACAACCAAATAACACTATTAAAAATGGGGTACAGAGCTAAACAAAGAATTCTCAACTGAGAAAAATTGAATGGCCGGGAAGCAACTAAAGAAATGTTTAATATCCTTAGTAATCCATGAAATGCAAATCAAAACAACCCTTAGATTTCATCTCACACCAGTCATAATGGCTAAGTTCGAAAACTCTGGTGATAGCAGATGCTGGCGAGGAAGTGGAGAAAGAGGAACACTCCTCCATTGTTGGTGGGATTTCAAGCTGATACAACCAATTTGGAAATCAGCCTGATGTTTCCTCAGAAAATTGGACATAGTATTATCTGAGGACCCAGCTATACCACTCCTGGGCATATACCCAGAAGATGCTCCAACATATAACAAGGACACACGCTCCACTATGTTCATAGCAGCCTTATTTATAATAGCCAGAAGCTGGAAAGAACCCAAATGTCCTTCAACAGAGGAATGGATACAGAAAATGTGGTGCATTTACACAATGGAATGCTACTCAGCTAATAAAAATAATGAATTCATGACATTTTTAGGTAAATGGATAGAACTAGAAAATATCATCCTGAGTGAGATAACCCAATCACAAAAAACACATGGTATGTACTCACTGTTAGCAGAAAAGCACGAAATATCCAAGCTACAACTCACAGACCACATGAAGCTCATGAAGAAGGAAGAACAAAGTGTGGGTGCTTCCATCCTTCTTAGAAGCAGCAACAAAATATTTATGGGAGCAAATATTGAGACAAAGTGTGGGACAGAAACTGAAGGAGGGGCCATCCAGAGATGCTCCACATGGGTATCTATCCCAGGTGCAATAACCAAAGACAGACACTGCTGTGGATGCCAGGAAGTGCATGCTGACAAAGAGCCTGATATAGCTGTCTTCTTAGAGGTCTGCCAGAACCTGACATATACAGAGGCAGATGCTCACAACTAACAATTGAACTGATCATGGGGTTCCCAATGGAGAAGATAGAGAGAAGATTGAAGGAGCTGAAGGGGTTTTAGGCCCCTAAAGAGAGCAACAATACCAACCAACTAGAGCTGCCAGGGTGTAAACCACCAGCCTTGAAGCACATAGGGAGGGACCCATGGCTCCAACTGTATATGTAGGGGAGGATGGCCTTGTTGGGCATAGGTAGGAGAGGAAGTCCTTGGTCCTGTGAAAGCTGGATGCCCCAGTGTGGGGGAACTCGAGAGCAAGGGTGGGGAGATGGGAGTGGGTGGTTGGGTCGGGGCACATCCTCATAGAAGCAGGAGGACTGAGGATGGAATAGGGGATTTCTGGGTGGGACAGAAATGGAGAAAGAGGACCATCTGAAATTTAAATAAAATATCCAATAAAAATTAATTAAAAAATAAATGTCAGTAAGTCCAGCACTGATGAGGGATGGGCTCATGGGTCTCCAGCCTTAGCTGAGGGGTTATTGGCAACTAATTACTGCTGTGGCTATAGCTGCTGCTACGTTGTCCAAGTTCATGCAGGCAACACTAAGAAGAAAAGAAAGAAGGAAGAAGAGGAGGAGGACATGAAAGTGGAGGAGAGTGTTGCATGGTCCAGGGGGAGAAAGAGGAGAAAGTTTGGTGTAGATATGATCAAGATGCACTGTAGTGATGTAGAAAGTTGTAATGAATAAAAATATAGAAATAAAAATGCTTGAAGGAAACAAAGCCCCGGGTCAATCCCCAAGGCTACAAGAAAGTTAGAAATAAGGGAAGAGATATAGGGAAAGTTAAAAGAAAGTCAGAAAAAGAGAGAGAAGGTGAAGAAAGGAAAAGGAAGGGAGCTTAGAGAAAGGGAAGATAAGAATGAGAAGGAGAAGGAGGGGATTGGATGGCAGAAGAGAGAGATAGACAGAGATAGATAAAGAGTTTATCCCCAGGACTACAAGAAAGGAGGGAACATAGGAAGGGGTTTTAAAAAGGAAGGTTGAAGAAAAAGATAGATACAGACAGACACACACACACACACACACACACACACACACACACACACACACACAGAGATATCAGTCTGATAGTAGACAGTGTTCATTTATTCATTTATTTACTTTCCTATCTATCTATCTATCTATCTATCTATCTATCTATCTATCTATCTATCATCAATTAACTTTAACATCCAGATTGTAGTTCCCTCTTTCTTCCTCTCCTTCTAGTCTCACCATCACATACTCCTTCCCTCACTACCCTCATCCTTTTTTCTAAGAGAAGCGGAAGACACCCATCCCCTATTCATGTGTACCCAAGTGTGTACATCATGTCACCATAGGACTAAATGCATTTTCTCTCACTGAGGCCAGGCAAGACAGCCCAGCTAGGGGACAGGGAATCCAATGGCAGGCAAGAGAAGCGAGAATAAACCCCACTCCAATTGTTAGAGAACCCACATGATGACCAAACTGCACACATGTCACAAATGTGTAAAGTACTTATGTCCAGCCCATGCATTCTCTTTGGTTGGTGGTTCAGTCTCTGTGAGTGAGTACCCATGGACCCAGGTTAGTTGACTCTGTAAGTCTTCTTGTGGTATCCTTGACCCCTCCGGCTCCCTCAATTCTTCTCCTCCTCCAACTCTTCCACAAGTTTCCATGAGTTCCACCTGATGTTTGGCTGTGGGTATCTGCATCTCTTTCCATCATGTTCTGGAGGAAACCTCTGAGAAGACAGTTAAGCTAGGTTCCTGTCTCAAGCATGGCACAGTATCATTATCAGTTTAAGGAGTTGGCTCTCTACAAAGAAATGGATCTCAAGTTGGGCCAGTTATTGGTTGGTCATTCCCTCAATGAAATGAAGAGGTAGTGGATCTACCAGATTTTTGTAAACAAATAAGATAAACTTGTTTGAACGTGAAGCCTACTTACATATTGACATTCTTGTGTAGTTAGGTTGATCCTTTGATGATAGGAACATGGTTATACATGCTTTAAATATTTTGTAGTTTCTATTTATCCATTATTGTAATTGTGCCTTTATTTTGTATAATTTAATTACTTTCCACCATTACATTCTAGTCTTGTTATTTAAAAAAAAAAAGACTTTATTTCTTACCACCAATGTGCATATGATGAACAGCTACTGTGTGAATCTTTCATGGCTGTGTTGTCCAAATTTTAAAATTGTGGATTAATTTCAAATTTACATTAGATTTAAGGTTCTGAAGTATGTTGACTGAAATATGAAGATAGCATGTAAGACAAATAGAGATTTTACCCATTGAGAATAAAAGTGGGAAGGGGGAATGGAGAGGTGAGTTAGTGGTAAGAACATTTCTAAAATATGCTACAGAAAACCTAGGCTCAGTTCCCAAAAGCCTCGTGACAGCTTGCAATCATCTATATAGGTCTAGTATGAGAGGATCTAATGTCCTCTTCTGTCCTCCATGGGCACTGTACAAATGTGGTGTCTATTCCTCCATGCAAACAAAAAACTCATGCACTTAAAATGTAAATGAATAAGTCTCAGAATCCAAGAATAAACCATGAAGGTACAGAACAAACCTTTACCTAGAGAATGTGACAGAACTGTTGTTGTTCCTGTTTTGTCTTTAGTGTCTATCTGTCTTGTAGCACTCTGCAGAAATTTACCCCCTTTTTCTATTTATAATTTTACTTTTAAAACTTTAAAATATGTGAATAACACTCATCTGGATTGTAATGTTTGTCCAACAATTATTCAATTATTTAAAGGGTTTAGGAAGCTAAACCATGGTACAACATCATGCAGAGGACATAAAATAGACATTCAAATCTTACATTCCTGTGCTGGGCGCCACAATCGCTCATGTATGATAGGAAATACTTAGTCGTAGCTAGAGTAAAAATTGTTGTAAGATTTCTAATGAAATGTAGTCTAGTTGAGGCTGTTTTGTGTAAATCAACTTTAATTTTTAACTTACATGTTTTGAAGTATACTACTCAAATAAACAGGCTCATGTTTTTCCTAGAAGTCAAAACAAATTGTGGATGCAGAATGAGTTGTAAATGAATTTCTGGGAAGCTGTGAATTCAGTGTCTCACAAACAACTCTTTTCTACCCCAAACTGATGCCTTATTGAAACTGTTTACTTGTAACACGTTCTCTTATACCCCTATGATCTTTATGATATACTTTTGGGATTTTTGTCTCCACATTTCCACCTGGAAAATTTTGGTATCAAATTCCTGTTTAGACATCAGTTTCTCAAAGCTATGTGATAATTCTACCACAACCTCATCTCTCTAAGTCAGGGCCCTGTGCCAGTAATTGTAAGTTGTCTGTTACATTTTTAAGTTTATGGACTCGTCAGTTATAACAAACCTGCATCGTCCGATGTGGTATCCCCACATATAAAGATCTAAACTCAAGTCAAACACTACTGGAAAACCAAGTTGACTAGTTAGCCTTCTTTATTTCACCTGTTCACAATAGCCACAGAAGAACAACACTCACTAATTTTTATCTGTGCAGATATGGAATGTTTCCGTCAGTGTTCATCATTCTGTTGGTCAAATCAATTGTCAATGCTGCACTGAAATCTCTTGCTGATTCCCAACAACCTTCTCTTCTGAGGTGGTTAATGATATCCACAGTGGAGGAACAGATGAGTGAGCAAAAGTGAATGAAGCCAATATGGCCATGATCATGCTAAATGCTACTCGGACCAGAGATAATCTGTGCTTCTTGAGCCATAAGCTACAATTTATCAAGAAACATGGAGGGATCTGTATTTACAATATAAACCATTTTTTCTCAAATAATCTATTTAAAAATGAAATAGACCTTTAGACTCAATAGAAATTGCATTTGGGCTCTCAATCATTTCAAAGTTGGTACTTACCTGTCAAGACTGCAGCTTAGTGGGATAATTGTTGCAACAAGAAGAGGATAATTGAGAGTCAGCCATTCTCCTTGATAACACTGGAGAAGGTTCATAAAACTTTTGAGAAGGTTTGACTCCTGTCACCTGTCATACCTAACTGTCAGCATGGATCTAAACTTTGCTTCAGACTATGAAAAATGTATGTGTTGTCTTTCTCTGAGATAGCATTTACTGAAACTAACCTAGCTCTAAATGTTCTATTGTATTTAAGGAGAACTGAAGATAGAAACCTGAATTTGAGATTCCATAACTGCCAGAGACCAAGCAGTCACCCCCAAATACAAATCATAATTTAAAAAATGAGGTCATATCAGATTTAAACATCATCGATTAGAGACAGATAAGGAATAAATGATGCTAAGTTTTGCGACATTTGCCATTTCATCAACTGACTCAACTGTATGGAAGTTGTATGCATAAAGAGTATTCAGTAATCTGCAAATGTTGCTAGACCTTATTTTTTAGACCCTTTCTTCTAAGTGCTTAGTGAAAGCCGCACAGATGAATTGACCATTTCTATAAAAATAATAGTTTCAGTTTTCTTTTTGGGATTTTACCTTCATGGTTCTAGCTGAGGAATCACAGCACAGACTAAAGAACATTAAAAAGGAACTAAGGAACAACAGGTGGTTTTTTTTTTTTTTTTTTTTTTTTTTTTTTTTTTTTTTTTGATTTAAGCTATTTGCAGCACTGGAGACAATTTTCTGAGGCCAAAGATTAATAGATTTTATCAGTCTTTCCAAGGGAGTCTAAGACATGCACTTTCTTTAACATCGAGATTTTAGGAATACTCGCTGTGATTGTAACAATATACCTGGTTTTATTTCAACATCTGTAATACAAGAGGATTGGATTATGAATTGACTTTAGTTATAAGTGTCATCAATCCAGCTATGACCTTCTCATGAAAACCAGTTGTTCAAAGGTGATACTCAAATTGTGTCAGCCAGAAACTAAGGCTATTATTAATATTAAATTACACTAACATATATATAAATGTATGCCAGTAAACACAGGGTAAGATCCAGTAAAAAAAAATCTTACCCCCTCTTCGTTTTTACTATATATTTCTGTTGCCTGTGTTCTTGAAATCATTTACATCTATTGTACCTATATGAATATATATATATATATATATATATATATATATATATATATGATTTGTTATCATGACTTTCTTTCCATATCTATCTTCAGGAGTATCAAATGGTAGCTTAACGTCAGTTATGGTGAAAATGCAGATTCCAAGAGAAACTAGTAAATACTACTGTTGAAAGGTTTCAGCAATAGCACAGCTAAAGCACTTTGCCCTGTTACCATGTTGTCAGATGTGACTAACCTTCTGCTGTATCTGAGGTGTCATCAATGGCTTTGGGTATTGTATATGGATATTTGACTGGGTTAAAATGGGTGTTCTGGGATGAGAGCAAGTAAGATGTTCTCTTATGGAACATTCAGAGATCACTTGATACTACTGCTTTAGCTCTAGATCTGAGCTTTCCAGAAAAGTGACTCTCAATTTACCAGTTTCAAAAATCTCAGGAAAGAAGATATGACCATGTTCCTTCTGACTAATATGAACAATTGCCCTAAATCAAATGAAGAGAAAACTGTTTACGACTCTTTTATAAACATATACTTTAATTCTTTAGCCTAGAATTAAATTACATTTTGCATTTGAACTATTATAATTATTCTTGGGTGTAACTTCCAGAAACTATTAATTCTACCTGTAATCCATAGGAGATTATATTTTATTAAATTATGATACACTGATTAATTTTTCTTACTATGACATAAATTACATAAAATGTTTGGCTCTGTTTTTGATATTTTCTTCTAGAAGCAAAAACATATAATATATTATCTCTCAAAGAATGAATTGTATCAAGGGAATATCTGAGAAAACACCTTTTTCCATGTTGATTTTTCTTCAGTTTGTTTTTTCCCCTGTAGAATTTTCAACCTAAGTGTGACCTTAAGAGAAACTGATCTGGCACCCTTGATAGTGATTCTAAAAGCTTTCTGCATTTGATAGACTAAGAAAATTATTATTATTATTATTATTATTATTATTATTATTATTATTATTATTATTATTTGGTTTTTCGAGACAGGGTTTCTCTGTGTAGCCCTGGCTGTCCTGTAACTCACTCTGTAGACCAGGCTGGCCTCGAACTCAGAAATCCACCTGCCTCTGCCTCCCAAGTGCTGGGATTAAAGGCGTGTGCCACCACCTCCCGGTGACTAAGAAAATTATTAACACAAGAAATATCATACTGCTAGTCAGTGTTTCCTTCCTTTTAAATAAACACTTCTAAAATTATTCACTTCATTTTATAACACTTGTACTCAAATAGAAAAATATTTATACAAAAGTGTACATGTCTCTTTTATCATTAATATTTACTATTAAGTAATGAGGAATTAAATCATGTAACAGCTCAAAATGTTCCTTGAGCAATGTACAAATATCCTTCAGACATATGAAATTCAACTCAATTCCCAGATATAAGGATTCTTGATTACGTTTTTGAGAAGATGTTTTCAAGGCAACAGGAAGGAGGAACAGTGGCACAATGTTGTGTGGATTTCTCTACTGAAATAAGTAATTCTTTACTAAGATGACAGTGACACTGTAATAAGTATCTTCTTACCTCAGAGAGGACTTGATGACAAACCAAAGTAAATACCTGTAGTACAACCAATTTAAGTTTATTCCTGACTAGCTTACAAATAAATGAGACCCGGGCTATGGTTATTTTATTTGGTTTTGACAATTTCTGGGAGGGGGAACCCCTACTCTACTCTTCTAACTGCTGGCCTGGCTAACCCTCCAGCCAAGTACCCCAGATAACTGCTGTTTCTCTTGGTCATGTGTTCATCATCTATCTCATTTTATGGAGGCTTCCTTCTCTTCTCTCATTCTTATTTCTCCCTTTGGTCTCCCCTCCACCAACCAGGTCACACTTCAAATCTCCCTACCTCTAATCCCTCTAGTGATTGGCTGTAGCCAATTTAATTTAAACAATAGTTTTAAGTCAAAAAAGATGGTTTGCACAACAAAAGCTTGTAAATGTTAGACTTTATTGGTAGGCCTAGACTTTTGGGTATAGAATTTAGCATTACAGTACATAGCAATAGACCAAAGCTGCCTAGATACCACCCCATCCAACTTTATGAACAGTAAGTTTATTGTGGTTCCTTACAGAAGTGTGAATAAAGGGTCATTTACTGGACCATAAAATACTCAAAGACATATGTATCACCAAAAGCAAACCTCACCACGGGAGATGGTTCAAAACAAAACAAAATAACAACAAACACACACACAAACACAAAAACCACCAACAATAATATCAAAAAGCCAAAACCACCATTATTACCACCACTGCCACCACCACCACCAACAACAAAAATAACAACCACCTCCCACAAACTAAACCAAACAACAACAACAACAACAACAACAACAACAACAACAACAACAAAAACACTGCTGGGCAGTGGTGGTGCATGGCTTTAATCCCAGCACTTGGGAGGCAGAGGCAGGCGGATTTCTGAGTTCGAGACCAGCCTGGCCTACAAAGAGTTCCAGGACAGCCAGGGCTACACAGAGAAACCCTATCTCAAAAAAACAAAACAACAACAACAAAAAAACACAAAAGTCACCACTACCACCACCACCAACAACAAAAATAACAGCAAATCCCCCAAACTAACCAAACCAAACAAAACAACAACAACCCCAAAACACAAAATGCCATCACTACCACCACCACCAAAACCCCACAGGAATTCCAGTGTTTTCTGAATGGCTTGAGGACACCTCAACAGACAGGGACTTTTTCATCTCCTCCTCAGCCCTAACTGCTTATACAGTTCTGGAAAGGGAGAGACCTCATGTCTGAGGGACTTCCTGAGGATTTTAGGTTCTTCACTCCCTCAGTGTTGAGGAGCTTGCTTAGGTTCTTCACTCCCTCAGTGTTGAGGAGCCTGCTTCCTCCTACTTTAGACCTTCCTGAGTCTTAATGGCCTACACCAAGATGGAATGTTTAAACTGGAAGTTTCTACACAACACATGAAATATTAAATTTGGGATTAAAATTGATTTGTTACCAAATCAGTTGACTGAGTAAGAGGTATGAATATTATAATTATGAATTATGAATTTCATTCAGCCTGCCTCCTTTTGTTATTAAGGTAGCAAGGCTGTCCCACCCAGCTGGTTATAGGTAAAATGGCCATGAATACCCACAACGTGTGAATGTTTCAAAATGGATACTGAATATTATTCAGCTTTGGGTGATGTTGTAAAGTAACCAGTTCCTGAAAAACACTTTATGAATTGTCCTTATAATTACACACTTTATTTTAGTTTGAGAAATTTGATAATAAACAGTAAAAATATTTTAAAAGCATTTGTTTTTTTAAAGTGGCTTTAGCCTTGAAAGGGAAAATGGAAGCAGTTTGGATGACAAAGTCATAGTTTTGCACCTGATAAATTTCCAGGCAACAGTGAGAGGCGATATCTGTGCTGGCACCTGATCTTTAGAAATGCCAGAACTGGGCATGGTCAAGTTTCTTTGAGTTTCTTTCTTTTTAAGTTACAGACACCAAGGGCAGCTGCCTGTCAAGGCTTCTCAACATAAAAAGAAAACTCTGCTTTTAAGAAATGTTTTGTGTTTTATAAGAAACAAGAGGGACACAACTAGGGAGAAATACTACTGATAATGTGCAGAAAACTAACCTCTATGACCTATTTCTAAGCCGGGCAGAGGTTGCTGTCCTGGATGCAGGTGTAAAACCCATTGTGGGTTGTGTAGTATAGCGTCCTCTACACTCTCCTTCAGCATCTTGGCTTCTCAATGGTCTTGAATGACTAATAAAAATGCCTCCTAAGTAGCCGTCCGTTAATTAAATAATGGGTTATTGAATGAAAATGATTCAGCACATGATTGAAAATGCTGTTAAGAGAGTCCTTCCTCTTGGATCAATAATACATATTAAGTCTAATTACATGACTCTGAAGTCACTGACGGAGGCCATGGATCTGAGGAGAAGGAGTTTTCCATGAACTACATCAACAAAAATGCACAGGCCAGGTGCTCCCCCACTCAGCCCCCCCCCCCCCCCCCGTTCATCTGCTATGGGTTCTTAGTGCTCCCCCACCCATTCCCTCTGTTCATCTGCTATGGGTTCTTAGTGGTTGGTCATGTGTTTGTACTACTTCAAATAAAACCTCTATAGCATTTAGAAAAAACACACTTTTGTGAAAGAGAGATTGGGGTTCAGACCCTTGTTAAAGGTTTGAGGGTAGGGAGAAAAATGACTTTCTCTTTTATTTATGTTTTCAGAAAACTTTTAGAAGAGTCCTTTACAAAAATGAATCCATGATAAGAGTGACACGTAGATATAGCATTTTAATATCTCCCTCTAAAGCATTCATGATTTATTGGCATTTGTATTTAACCTCATCAGTGTATAGATTCATTCATTGTTTTCTAAAATGTTTTTTGGGCAGATTTTATTTTATATACACCTATGCATATATTCACAGACATTTAAAATATTTTAATAATATATTCACAGCAACTCTAAAATGTCACTTGATCTTATTTTGCTTCATTCTTAAGAAATACAAAATATAGGAGAGTCCATGTAGAGTGTTGTTTAAAATTGAAGTTATTTGAAATAAAGAATTTATAAATATGTTTAACTGTTTTTATAAGTGCTGGTTTTAGAGTCTGTCCTAAAGCAGAGGTAGTTTGTGAAGCCCTTAAGAATTAATGATAGTCTAGGCTTAATTTCCATCCTATATAAGTATTTTAAGAGACCTTCAAAGGTGTTTGGTTCTCCGTAATTTCAACCTACATTAAAAGAAAAATCAATTTTATATGAGATATCAGTCTGTTAATCTTTCTTAAAATATATGTGAGTGAAGAAATGTTTCCTCATAAATATTATATGATTGAATTTTTGTAATAACCCATGATTTATCATCGTCATCATCATCAATATCATCATCATCATTAGTAGTAGTATTTACACATATCTGTATAAGTAGTTTCTTTGGGTAAGAAAATTATCTCATTATAAAATCTTTGCAATTGCAGAAGATTAAAAGCACATTTTAGGTCAGAATTGAATACACTCTATGTAGCTATCTTACTTCCAAACTTGTAGATTCCATGGTTTAAGGTAAGATGGTCTGTGGCTATCTTGCTATTTGTACTTATCACATAAGGTCTCTTCATCTTTGCAACTAATGTGAATCTCTGTGCTCATGGGAATACATACCTGCATATGCATGATGTCATTGTACCTTCCTAGGAAAGTACACTAGAAAAGGTTCTGTTTAAGAAGAGACTATCATAGATGCTATCTATTAAATTAAGGAATATAATACTGACGCTGCTACGTTTGTGCTAATAATTCATTATTTCTTATTTATTTATTTATTTATTTATTTATTCATTTTAAGCTTTATACGTAAGAATGGTAATGATCTCCAATCTCTGCACAAGCATGTGATCCACATTGCTTATAATAATACAACAATATCTGTAATCTGTCCCCATATTAAATACTTGTTATAAATGATGCTTGATTCATTTTATGTCCCATAACATAGCTATGACTGCGATTCCTATACATACCATATAATAACCTGCCTTCACGTCACTTGTACTTTCTCCATGGCCTTCTCTCAGGAATGATACCCATTGTACCTTCAGTTACTGAACTTGTAAATGAACTAGAGAAATTCCTGTGGCAGGTTTACTAGTGGTGCGAGATTTAGAGGGAATCAGATGATTTTGGATGAAACAGTGACAATGCCAGACAACATTAGTACTATAAACAAACTTCCCAGTTTTATTTTGGAATTATTAATCAGGTCACATCTATATGGTTTCCATTATTATTTGAAACTCATCATCAAAACATTTTAATTTTACTTTTTTATTTTAACATGTTAAAATGTAAACAATTATGCATATACAGTGAGTATGGAAAATTGTAAATTGACTTTGTGTTATTTAAACAGAATTTATTCCTGACTGTCAATAGTGATGTTAGTACATTATAGAAATTGGATTTAAAGTCAACAATCACAGACAACTTAGTCAGATTTATATTCTTAAATGTAGTAATGTGGTACCTTATACCCCTTCCCATTCTCTGGGCCAACGCTAAGTGTAAGAGTGGGGTATACACTTTAAATCCATGAGAACAATCTAAGGAAATGAAAGATTAGTGCAAAACTGAAAGTATTAGCAAATTGAAATAACTATGGAATTATATTTTATGATAAAACATTTCATAATAAAATTTAAACTTAAATAAAGATACAGAATCAACTTCCAGCCCAGAGCTGCCACATTCAAGAATCTAAATGGATGCCCAACTGTTTTAGAAGTAGACTGTAACTTGCTAAGGTGAACTTCACCAAAATAAACTGTTAGCCAATACACTGATCATTCATGTCATTTAGACAGCAAGCAAAGACAGACACCATGTCATCATGTAAACACAGCTGTTTATATTAATTTCACTAGTTTCCATGAGCTTGTCAGTTCTGGTGATAAGCAGACAGTGAAAGTCTTGAATCTATCAGTAAGTGTCTGGCCACTGAACCACTTTCATGAGGGCATAAAGCGGTCACCCTGTGCTCTGTATAATCCACTCCCTGCAAAAGAAAAGAGCCATGGACATTTAAGACATTGCTTATAATATATGATAGGCAGATAGAAGTACTGTGTCAAAGACTGGGTTTGTTAGTCATTAAGAGTTGATTTCAGGTAGATGATAGCTTGGTCTGTAGGAAAGTCAAGAAAATTTAAAAATAAGTGAAAATAAATGAATATAAAGGCCTAAAGAGAATGAAAGAACTAATTAAATTACAAGTACTCTAAGCTTCAGACATAGAACAAAATTAGTTGCATCTGGCATATGGAACTTAAATATCAATTCTTCATTGGAAGTGCATTGTGGAATTATAATGGTCATGGTAATTCAAGGAGATGTAGTTACTTATAGAGAAAACCTAGGTGACAATGATAAATTTTATAACAAATTCATTGTAACTTTGGATGTGTCAGCCAATTAAATAAGTAATCAAAGCACAAATAGAATTAATTCTCTTTGAATTGCCACCTCCATGGAGAGCCCCATCACTTGGCAAAACCAGACAACTTGCAGGGAAGTTCTTCAAAATATATTGTCTGGAACTAAATAAGTGCTGAGGTGGCAACTGTGTTCATAAGGGAGAAGAACATAATTTGGAATAAAATTCAGTCATTAAGTTTTAAGTACAATATTTTTAGAATCAAAGTCAAATTGAGGGCTTGAGAACAGAAACTACATCTCCTAGTTTTCTGAATGCATATACATAAATACACATGAATGTAGTAACACAAACACGCACATGCATACAGGCATACTCAGACACATACACACACAGGAACATACCCATGCACAAAGTGTACTCTCTTTCTCCTCAAAGGCAAAACTTACACATGAATTTCAGCATGAAGTGCCCAGTGATGTCGAATAACAAGTGCTGGGGACTATGTTCAGCTGGATGGCTTGCCACTAAAAATCTTTTCCAGTCAGCTCTCACTTAAACACCATCTTTAGCCAAGTCAAATGAGAGTGACTTACACAGGCAGATTCTCAGATATGGAACGATTACTTGGGCCAAGTTTACCTAAAACTTCTTTCTGTTAAATGAGCAAGTTTTAATAATTTGCAGATTGATTGTTTTCAATAACATTATAATTTATGCATAGTGTTATTGAACGTATATAGATTGAATCTAGATTTTTTGCAGTTCTCAGATGAGAAAGTTAGTTATTATAATAAAATATTAAATTTTAGCAATGGGTTTTGAGTTCTGTGGCCAAAAACTCTCTACTAATAGGATTTCTCGAGACTTACACCTCATTTTTATAGGTAGCCAACACTTCACTGTGCTAAGGTATTTTGATGAGTAGGGACAATGTTTGCCATTAATCATTAGTATCTAGTCTCTTTAATTACACTTCTGTTGATATCTCACTGATTTCTACTTAATTTGCTTCCAAGGTAGTTGCTAGAAACTAAAATCTTAACACTTTCATTACTCCAGGATATGTTACTGTCTAGTAACATTTATCTCTTCTCAAGAAAGATTATCCTCAATGCAGAAAATAATAAGAATTCCTTCTGCCTAATGGTGTAAAGCTTTTCAGTTGCAAGTGATGTCTTGGAATTCGAACATCAGTGTTCACTTAATTAATAATCAGCTTGTTATTTAATTATCAAATATCATAAGCTGTGGTCATTTTTCTAAATTAAACAGTTTGATGGCATTTGATCACTTTTGCACAATATGCAGTTATATCTCAATGAGTGCTTAAAAAATAAATAGGTGGATAAGTGTATAATTCCAGTAACAGTTCATCATAGCAGACCTTAAAAGTATAAAAACATCCTTACTTATTTTAGCATTAAAAGTTACAATTTTATACTTCCACTGTATAGAATAAATTGTACAGGTGCTGCTTTAAAGGTCAGCTTACAAAGAGTTTACACATGCAGCAACAATACCAGACGTCATGTTTCTGAAACTTCTGTATGTGAGAACTCACATCCTGTATCCTAGCCACAAAAGTTTGATTATGTTAAATATGGAAGAACACTTTAGTTGACAAACCCTGGAAGAAGAACTCTAAACATGTAGGATGAGATAATAGATCTAGAACACAGTAACCAACCTCATCCACCCCATCCAACCATGGAGGCTCCTCACCTCATAATATCATTTTGTGATATTTGTGGGCACTGGAAAGAATTAGTTGTGGTAAAAACTGGGCATATAATGAAACATAATTTTTTTTAACTTATTTAGAACTTTGTGTCAAAAAAAAGGACATAGCAGAAACCCAAAGATATTCTACAAATTTATGTTTCTTATATTCTCTGATACTTTAAACATATGTTTTCAAATAAAAAAGGATATAAGGTAATGAAAAGGGAGGATTCATCTCTAAGCTCTAGAATCCTTAGTAAATATATCAAACCATAACTGATATTACTTCTAGATGCGTGGAGTTGACTTCAGGTGTGATAGAATTTATGAATTATGTATGTTGTCTTCCCGCTTTGTCAATCATGACATTGTGAAAAAGGTGACAGTCATCTCAGGTAAGGGTAAAAAAAAAGGAAAGAAACAAGTTTAATATAAGACATTTTTAGAATTTTGAATTTAGGTTTCAAAACAAGGCAACATTTTTATTTTACATCACATGTTTGAACTTTGTATCTATGAATATTCTTCCATCTGTCTAGAGCAGAGATGCAGGAGAAGGCTGCATGTTGATCATAAATACCCACAGCAAAATGTTATGAAAATAGCAAAATTAGAAATTAAAAATTATGGCATGTAATAGTTTGGATAGACGTTCTTGTTTGGACATTGGGGATGTTTAAAAATCACCACACTGAACCCCGTAACCTATTTTAGTTTTCTAATAGACTATATATGCATGTTAGCCCAAACTGTGTGCTGTGTTGACTCTCTGAAACAAAACCATTGTCACTGATCCCATCCTTTCCTGAACTTTATTGGGGGTGAGGCAGAATGACTGCTTTCCGTAGATATAATAAAGCAGCAGGTGATGACCTGGAAAACACATGGACAGATGTTATTAAAATAAAATCCATCAAATAGTACTACTTTAAATTCATTCAAAATTGATTAGGCCCACTCCTGTGATCTTGCCTCATACTGGTTTTGTTGAGCTAAGTTAATGTTGCAATTAATCTTCACAAAAATCTAATTTATTCCCAAGATTCTGTCATGCCCTGATCTGTTTGTATAAATCTGAGACAAAATACCTTGTCTAATTTGATCCGTAGTCATGACTGAAAAGAGTGAGCTGATATTGCTTTGTTTCTAAAGTGATATAATTAGGATGCTCATGTTTTTCTAATTAATCTAATCTCAACTTGCTTTGGCTATTATATATCCTAAAAGAATATAATGAATTGTTGTTTTCATCTAGTTCATTAGTCAAGGGAATTAGTTTTGCCAAGTTTAAAACACACCCAATATTTATATTTGCCTATCCAAATTTCAATCCAAGGAAGACTTTTTCAAATATTATTATCACTTATTAAATAGAATTAATTCCATTAGACACTTTAATAATGTTTAAAGCATAGTATATAATAATAAATAATGTATTATATATAATTATACATGCTTATTTTTTGATATGTATTAAATGTATTCCATATTCCCTGTTTTCTAATTGATATATTTACTGTTGATAATTGTATTTATTACAATTTATTAAATAGTTGATTGAAATATTATATATACTTATATATTTAGAACTGAAATAATTATAAATTTATGCTATCCCTATTATATTCTAGATAAACAAATTTCACAATAACATTATTCCACATCATAAGATGAAATTGAATGCTAAATATACAATGCAGAAAGGGAGCCAGAAGATTGTAAGAGGTTCAGGGAGTCTGTTTGAAATTTTATCTCCTAGTACCAACAGAAGGTACACTTACAAAGTTTTAGCAACATGACCATGCAAACCTGAGATGAACAAGGAGGACACCAAACAACATGTCAACATGGACATGGGAGAGCGCATGAAGTCTCAGTGCTACACAAAAACTCCAGTTAACTGAGCAAAACCTTAGATCATCCCCAGGGAAGAACACACACACCAATTGATTGTTTCTCCCCAAATAGTTCTGAAAGCATACACACAAGAAACATTATATAGGCTACAGGTTATATTTAGAAATATATATGCCTATAACTATACATGCAATAACAATTAGTGTAAGAGAAGGCCGTTAATTTGAAGAAGTGGCAGTGGTATATGGGAAGGTTTGCAAGTGGTTCCAAAACTTCTTAATCCTATACTCCTTTAATACAGTTCCTCATGTTGTGGTGATACCCAACCATAAAATTATTTTCATTGCTACTTTATAACTGTGCTTCTGTTATGAATGATAATGTAAACATTTGTGTTTTCCAATGATCTTAGGTTACCCTACCAAAGAGTCATTCATCCCCAAAGGAATGATAACCCACATATTGAGAACTACTTGTTTGGAGGATGAAGAAAGAAAAATATGTTGCAATGAAATAATAATCTCAAAATTAAGTGAACAAGTACTAAATGAATGTAAAATAGAGAGGTTTGGTGGCCTGGTTTTTAAAACTATATCACTGGTTATCCTAGCTTGTGGTTGGCTTATATAAATAGAGAAGAGTATTTTTTAAATTAATTAATTTATTTATTTTAAGCTCCAAAATTTATTCCCTTCCCGGTCCACCCTCTGACTGTTGCACATCCTATACCTCTTCCCTGCACTCCTGTTTCTACAAGGACATCACCACCTCCCGAATCCCCACCCCACGAGACCTCTAAACTCTCTGGAGCCTTCAGTCTCTGGAGGGTTAAGTGCATCTTCTCTGACTAAACCCAGACCCAGCAGAGAAGAAATTTTTTTAAACTAAATTTTATTCAGACATGCTGTACAAGGGATTAGACATACAACTCAGATACTAATGTCATCTGTTGCTCTTGTAGAGGACCAGAATTCTGTTTCCAGCACCTCCATCAGGTGGCTCAGGGCCAGCAGTAAGTGTGGTTCCAGGGAATTCAGTGTTTCTCTTGCCCGATACATGTACTCATGTTCATTGTACATCCACATGTTTCAAAATGAAATAAATGCTAAAAATAACAGAAATAAGAAAAGAGTAGATTAGCCGGGCAGTGGTGGCGCACGCCTTTAATCCCAGCACCTGGGAGGCAGAGGTAGGCGGATTACTGAGTTCGAGGCTAGCCTGGTCTACAAAGTGAGTTCCAGGACAGCCTGTGCTACACAGAGAAACCCTGTCTCAAAAAACCAAACAAAAAAAGAGTAGATTAATATTAGTTTTTAAATGAAATGTTAGATAACATCATTGTGATACTACATAGTCCATGGACCCTAAAATAAAATTATTGACTCATATATTATTAAATACATATTATGCATCAAACTGCTAATGAAGCTTCTCTTTTAAAATGCCATAAAGTAAATTGACAAATACTTAGACTAAATCAGTTATCAGAGTCAGCCAATGGTTGGGAATTCTTATAACATTTGATTTTAAAATGTTTGATTGTTAGAGAGGTGTAGCAACTCATGCCTTTAATCTCGGCACTAGTGGGACTGAATAACGCGTGCACATGTACACACAAACACATAAATGCACACACATACAATAAATACATGAAATAAACATTTTATTTAAAAAAGAAATTCTTAAGAATAAATGTTTTGTTAATAATGTAAACTAATAGAATATTAAAATAATGAATGTGGAAGTGCACAGAGTAATTTTGGTGGAAACTGTGTTTCTTGGGTTTTCTTTTTGTCTTTGTACAAATTTAGAGATTAATTTGGATTCACAGATATTCTTACTAAAAAGGTACTGGATTAAAATCTGTACTTTTCATCCAGATATCCCCTTTGTTTTCCATGCCTTGTGTCCCGATTCATATAGCTCAGGTCTAAATAGTTTCTAAGTTAAAATCCACTTATAACTGAATACATACATTCCTTATATGAAATTTTAGAAGATACACTTACAAGTCTTGAATATGTGAGTCTGTCTTTACATTGACTGCCTCCTTTCCACCCAGCTCAGTTGTGACTCCCTTAGGAATTTTGTTTATCATTTAGTACACATTCCATCAAGTTTCTAAAACTCTGCTAATTCCATAGAGGAACAGAAAGAAAAGTTTAGATGGGGAAAATAATGTGTTTTCATATACCTCTAAATCAGTTTCTGTTTTTTAAAATAGTTGAAGTATCAATGATCCAGAAGGCAAGAGTCATAGTTGGATATTATACAAGCCAGACAGAGTTACACCTCTTGTGAATGATTTCAGTATATCTGTGCTTTAACAAAGTACATGCTGGTGTTTAACATTATGAAGGTATTGAACTATCTCATCTCCGAGGTTCAAGGTCACCAATTTCACAGGACTTGTCATTAACATGGTGTTGTGTGTATGTGTGTATGTATGTGTGTGTTTGTGTGTGTGTGTGTGTTGTATTCTGCATGTGGAGGTCACTTGGTCTAAATGGCTAATCTGCTGTGAACAAATACACATTTGGTCTGTTGTAGTGAAAAAGAAGGATCCCTTGCTTATGAGCCAGTTAACTATTCAATTTTTCGATCATACATATGAAGTCAAGAATTTCTTTGGAAAACATGGGCAAATGTTGACACTCTTTTAAATGTGCTTACTTAAACTAGAATGGGTCTCTATATTCACACAAAGGAGATAAGAAGATGGATAAAGAGAGATTTAGGGTGTCCCCACTCTCACTTTCTGAAGGAAGGAATATAATCCATGAGCTCATGATGGTGTCTATGCACCTGAAGTTAGGTGAGAGGAATACTTGGAATGCTAAAGTGGTAAATGAGTGTAGGGATGATAAATCATTACATTTAGTTTCCATTCTATCTCTAAATATTCCCCTTGGGTAACTTTCTGGGATAATAATTGTTGATGATCACTTTCACAAAATTTATTACTAACCAGTTTTAATTCATTTATAAAATTACATTTAAAAAATTCCAAATATAAAGTAACTAAAGTTTTTCTGATCATACTAGCTGGTGACAGTCTTGAAACAAGCTCACCAGAGCCCTCTCTGTGGTTATGAATTCACTGACATTTAAAAGGAACAGAAGTCATTAATCTTATGTTCCCTAAAATATGATTGCAATTTCAGATCTTCTCTGTCCAGTTGACTGACATTTTTTATGACTTAAATCAATTTTCAATTATTTTGTTTACTTGTTAGTTGTTTTAGATACATTATAATATTGTGTTTGTGAGGGGCGGTTGAGTGTGCAACATAGGAGATACTATTAACAAATATAGCATTATGATTACAATGTATTTTTGAAAAGAAACATGTAAGTGTACATGAGTAATGAGGGATCACAGAGATTTACTCTTCACATGTGCATTATACTCTGGAATTGCTATTTGCAATATTACTGCAAGTATTAACAATGCACTTGAACAAATACTGTGAGTCAGAAATGAAGGATCATTGATTGTGAGAAGCAGTTGCTGCCATCGATATATTCCTTAAAATCCCTGACATTACTGATATGTAAATTTTTACCTAAATGCCTAAAAATGTAGTAGAATAATTTTTGGCAATGGAGAAATTAATTAAGTATAAGTTTCTGTATTTAATTTCAGTTGACAGATAACTAATGGAGATAAATGAAATATATTTAAAAATCATGTTTTAGTATATACTTGTCTCTGAACAAAATTATTTAAATTTTTGTTTACCTTTTTCATCAGTTTTAAGTTACATGAAGCAAAAAACTATATAAGGTGAATTGAAAGCCAAAAGTATAATTATAATTACAATCTAGTTTCACATTAAGTGCATAAAACTATTCAGCCCAAAATACACATAACATTTTATTACCAATACCAGTGAAGCTTCTCTAATCTAAGAATGAGACAGCATATGCAAATGCAAAGACCAGTCAGATATGACCTACAAATATATATTTGAAAACTTTGCCCTTGCCTTGGCTAAAACACTAGAGAAAACAATTTAATTTAAACATTTCACCAATTAAAATTTATAGCCAGTTTTTAAGTTAGAATAAAATTGGGAAAATCTATTTTATATGTTTCTGTTATATTATCTATAAGAAATATTGGATATAAAATGCTACACACCATATTAAAAGCCATGACCTGCTAGTATGGGGCTAAATCAATAGTAAGAACCTAATTGTTCTCTTGCTTTAATTCACAATAAAAGTTAAAATGTTTTGAGACTGGAACAACAGCAATGGGAAAAGCACTATAATCTCAAATATTTTCACAGATGTGTGCGATTATAGAAGAATGATGAAAACATACATTTTATTCCTTAAGACATTCTATATGCTTGCTCCTTAGTATTTGAACCTGGAAAAAAACTTGAAAACAAAAATTAAAACAATATATTATTAGTCATTCAGAAATTGCATATTTGAATCAAGAAACTTTATTCTATTGACATTTATCCTAAATGACATTATGTTTAATTATTCCATCTTCAGTTATCTGGCTGATTTTTAATTTAAAACCATTGAGAAATATATGTATTTAATGGTAAAAATTTTTGCATTACTTTAATTCACAGGTAAATTCCTAAGTTAGTACTTATGGGACACTATTGCCAATGATGAACTGCCATTTATCATACCCAATAATCAGAGAGAGTTTATAACAAGCAGTGAGTAATGTCCAGCACAGAAAAATGTATACATACTAATTTAGTTAATCCTTTTAAAATAAAATTTAAAGGATAAGTCATGGATCTAGTACTTCACACTCACCTTCTTTCATCCTGTCATAATTTTCATGTGTCTAGGATTTGAGGCTGCAACTGCATGAAAAGCACTCAACATTTCCTTGTTGAATTCAGGCTTTTGACTTGATATTCTTTGGCAGATGTAACTCTAAGGTCTTCCAAAACTGATCAAGAATGTCCAACAAGTTGAAAGATCCTACTATGTTACCATATTCAACCACAAGGCCAACTCTTAGTTGGACAGAAATACATGGAGATGGGTGTGACGTAACACAGCTCAAGCCTTTAATGACTGATCTGTTCCCCCGACACACTTTGATTTTATACCCAGTCCTCAGTCCACTTGGTTACCAGTATATTGTTTACTCTATAGGGTCCTAATAGCTGGCTCCTTACTTGCCAGGCATTCAGAGTTCAGCCCCAATACAGCAACCTACAGCTTTTGATATTGATTATGAGTGTCTCAGAGTCACTTCCACTTGTCACAGGATGTAAAAATATGATACTTTCCTCTATTTTTTAACTTAATCATTTGATTTAAGGATTTCATTATGTGGTAGGAAATTTTACACTATCAAAATGAAGAAGGGATGAAGATTACCAGGACCCATCACTATGTTTGAAACTTCTGGAAACCCAGCCATTATTCATACCTGTATTTCGGATGTATACAGTCTCTCTGTGCCCAGGGATCTATATGGTTACTTTCAATAACCATCTTCTGGATATTGTTATCCACTTATCCTTATGTTATGTCTATGAGTACACTGCGCCAGAAGAGGACATCAGATCCCATTACAGATAGTTATGAGCTGGGAATTGAACTCAGGACCTCTGGAAGAGCAGTCAGTGCTCTTAACCACTGAGCCATCCCTCCAGCCCCTGAGCCATCCTTCCAGCCCCTCCACTTATCCTTATACCTTCCTTCTTCCTATTCACAAGACACGGAAGATATTAACTAAAACCCCATATTATAGTATAATGGATTCTATGTAGTGACATATTATAGATTCACTGAGTTTCTGAAGTAGGGATTGACAATCTAAGGTTTATGGCTCAAATTAAATTGGCCAGTCATTTTTCAAAATAGGATTATTGAATTACAGCCACACTCAATTTCATTTTCACATATTATACATGGTTGGTTAAGAAGCTTAGCATAGGCTTAAATGACTAAAATATGCACTACCTCACTTTTCATGCAGATTTATTCACCAATAATTCAGATATTAAGGAATCACAAAAGAAGGTAATGATGATCACCTCTTAGTTAACCCCAAAAATGTAAGAATGGTAAAAAAGAGAATGAGACAAACCATAAAGCAGTAAAACGGACATGTCTATTTATTACCTACCCCCCAGCTCAACTTGCCTGACTGTGCTAAAGATCATATGTCACAAACTTTTTAAAGATAAGCAGAAAAATCATGTTTAATTGTTTTAAATTGTGTTTATTTAGTGTGTGTGTGTGTGTGTGTGTGTGTGTGTGTGTGTGTGTACATATGAGAAGATCAGAAAACAGCTTGAAAGACTTCATTATTTCCTGTTTAATTTTTGGTCTTGGGTGTTGATTTTGAGTTATCAGACTTGGAGGCAAGTGCTTTTACCCACAGTGCATATAGCCAGCATTAGAAATTTACATTCTTATGCAAGCCCTTCAAATAAAAACATTAATGATTTATTAGGAAAGTTTGTAGGAAAAAAACAGTAAATTTGACATGAATATTGACATGGAATATCTATTAAGTCTGTTTAAAGTATGCATATTTGCATATTCAGTTATTTTTTTCCACAAAGTTTTCACTTTGTACCACTAGTATGGCCAACAATATATAATGACACAGATAATTTTGTGATGCCTCTAAAATATTTCATTACCACTCTTAAAATCTATATTGTCATAGTCACATAAAATACTAGAATATACTACTCAGACCACACAGGAAACTGAGACAGCAAAGTGGAAGAATACCCTTCTATGTCAAACTTCATCCATTAAAGCTCCAGCAGCTAAAGATTCTAGTTTCCCCAAAGATCACTATCAAGGGACCAAGTGTTCAAGTACTTGAAGCTTTGAAGAAGATGTTTTTTTTCATTTGAATGCCCCAACTGTGTGTTTTCATTTAACTGAGCTGTTGAACAATTGTCAAAGAGAGGAAAGGTATATGCTACTCTAAATCAATGTGATGTGTTCCACAGTCCTTACTACATCTTAAACTACTTTGTAAATGTTTAAGCGATCTAATTAGCTTTGGGTGAACATCTGTCAATACCCATTGAGGCAAAAAGTAAACAGTAACAAATAGTTTAATTGCATCTAGTTGTATCTTTGTTTTACCAAGCTCAATAGTCTATGGTAGGTATATCATAGTTTTAGTTTTCTTAGATGAGATATTTCATGGACTGCAACAAAGTGGCATCTTTTAAAAATATAACTAACAAAGGTCAGGAAACAGGCTTCTCCTGAACCTCTGATAAAAATAATGCCTGTCGTATTCCAATGGCATCTCTAGACCAGCAGAAAATCAAAAAAGGATGCTGTAGAGTGCAGGGTAAGAGGGCTTTTTCAGAGATAACTTATCAATCAGCTGCAGCTCAGAAGCCAGGATACAAATTCTAAATCTTTGTATATGTCTCCATTTGTGTTCTACATACTTGTTTCCTGTTTGGTCCCTTCTACTGTGGGACCCACTGAAAGCCTGGGATAGAAGAAGAATCTGTTGATTTGTTTCACGATGTTCAGCCTGCAGAGCACAGAGCAGGCTGTATCCTAGGTGGGATTTGTCCCTGGAGGGACATCAAGGAAATGATCAGCCCATTTACTTTCTGTCTTGACACATGAAATGTTCTGTCTCACCTTTGAAAATTGTATGGTCTTCCAAAGCTGAAAACAGTAATGGAGACCAGAAATTGGAAGGTCTTTTTTATAAAGCAATTGAAGTGAATGAGCTGAGTGAATACTTGTGGAGAGATTGTCTGAGATGCCTGCTAATGACTATTATTATACCTTGCTCTGTTATGTGTCTGGTGAGCTAAGAAGACACGTGAGGTTGACAGACATTACAGACCAAAATGTGGCAGGCAGCCCTTCATAGCATCACCTGAGAGAAAGAAATAAACAGACCATTTCTTTTCTAAATAAACATTCACACATATGTTTTAGAGCGGTTTCCATGGAGAGAAGGATGCGAGGTTGTGAAGTTATGTATCTGTGGGTTTCCTAATACTGAACTTAGATGGCTATTTAATTTGGATGGTCAATTGTTGGCTTTAATCAAACTACGCTCCTGCAGGTGTTTCTGTAATAGCCATAAAGCACTCCACTGTTAATGCTAGTCGTGGGCTGCTCTGATAAGGAAAATAAACATGGGTAACTGGATGGATGCTACAGGATTTTAGAAAACCTTAATTAGTGTTTTTGGATAAGGAGTAGTTAGGCGCTGCTTGCATTCCATTTTATCTGGACTTTAAGAATACCAGTCTGTGATGAAACTTGCAAAGTGGGTTTGGATATTTTGGTTGCAATTAACATATTTAGGAACCTATTTTAAGCTGGTTTTACCTATGTCAATATGAACCATACTGTATAGTTTTAAAGGTACATAGATTCGTTTTATCGTATGAATTCACTAAATGCTCATTTGGTTCAGACTTTCTCTTTATTTATTATAGTGCATCACTTCAAAGATGTCTTCTCAGGAAAATAAGTTCAGCTAATCAGGAAGGTTTCTGCATGAACACAAATTCCTGAGAGGTTTTATGAATGCTGTACCTTAGACTGTTGGTTCTTATTGTGCAGAGCTTTAATAACACAGACCCTAAGCACACATCTTGACCTAGATCCCAGATGGGCTGCTTATCTGTTTCATGGATGTGAGAAGGTTACTCCTCTCCTCTCTGTCTCATGTTTCTCATCACTGAATTAAGGGAAATAATATCATTGCTCTCTTGAGAACTTTGAGAACTGAAACTGTTTCAATAATTACAAAGTACCTAGAATGTTGTCAGGAACAAAGGGAACACCCATATCTTTGCCTGCTTTCCCTACAAGTAGACATGAACCTAAATACCCAGACCATGAAAACATGTAGGGTCGAAGAAGAAACTCTAAATTCATTTCAATATTGTTTCTATATTGAACTGGGTAAAAAAAAAAATCACAATATACCATTAAAATGTAGTTTCTAAGTGGTTTTGTTTTGTTTGGCTTTGTTTTGTCTTGTCTTTTTTTTTTTTTTTTTTTTTTTTTTTTTTTTTTTTATGCAAGAGTATAACCAGCTGTCTCTAGGTATGACATAGCAACTTACCAAAGCTATTGGGATGGCAAGGATATTCATAAGTATTATTTTCTGGTCAGCTTAATGAGTGAAATTCAAATTTGATAATGAACCGTGTGAAGATGAAAAAAAAAAAACAATAGAAAAGTTTACCAAATGAGCTTTCCATTGCATTGTAGAATTGGTAGTGTGTATCATTTCCTGAGTTCCTGTTCATTGATGTTACCCTGAAGGTTCACTCAGAGGAGAGTATGAAGGTGTCATCACACTGAGACTCACTATCATCATGAGTCTAGTCACTTTGGAAGATCAGGTTTTTAAACATTTACACTGCTCTACTGCATAGTCTCAGAACTTGAAAAGTCCAACGAAGTTCCTTGTGTTTTGAATTCTTGTTTTGATTTTATATTAGGTAATTCATCCTATTAATATGTATAGGACATTAGAGTAGTATTTACTAGCATGAAAATAAATTCACAATCACAAAGAATATCATTCAGGAAAAAATGTTTCAGGTTTTTGTTTGTTTGTTTTATCTTTTTTGGTTTTGTGGGGTTTTGTTTGTTTTTAAAAATACTGCCATGACATCAATTCTTAGAAGGATTTAGTTTTTAATTACCCCAGTTTATCACTGGCCTCATTAATACTAAAATGCATCAAAAATCAAGTCCCTTATGTAAAACTACATAGGGTTTCTATATGACCTATTCCAGTCCTTTTATATGCTTTAAAGCATCATCACCATGTGTATGATATGGAATTCAGTATAAACATTGTGTAAACCAGTATGCAACAAATTGAGGAAATCTGAGAAAAGCCATCTGCAAATGTTAAATCAAAACATAATTTTTTACTTTGAGTGTTTCTGTGTTTGACTTAATCTAATCATGTGGAAGCTGAGGATTGAAAAGTCTGACTCTGGCCGGGCAATGGTGGCACACTCCTTTAATCCCAGCACTTGGGAGGCAGAGGCAGGTGGATTTCTGAGTTTGAGGCCAGCCTGGTCTACAGAGTGAGTTCCAGGACAGCCAGGGCTACACAGAGAAACCCTGTCTCAGAAAACCAAATAATAATAATAATAATAATAATAATAATAATAATAATAATAATAATAATGAAAAAAGAAAAAAGAAAAAAGAAAAGTCTGACTCTCTGTGGTTTTATAACTACATAGTATTTACTACCAAGTCATTAGATTAAAAAAAATCCTTTTCTTCCTAAAATTCTGCTTATGCTTTCTATGGTTTGGCAGTATGCCATCAAAATTAAAGATCTGACCCCGGGAACTAAGCAAACTACTCACAATGTGCTTGGGCGTTTTACACCTGATGAACACAATCATTTATCTATTCATTCTGATACTTAAAATAGGAAAGTAGCTGCCTGTAGTAATAATATACAGTTTTAAAATACTTCCTTCTGCTTTAAAAGTTGAGCTATGTGTAAGCTATAGATGTGTGGGTCCTCTCTATGGTCTCTTTACCGGGAAAATGCATGGGTGGCTCAACCTTTGCAATGTTTGTACAAGTGTCACAGATGCTACCGTGACATCAGATACTAGAACTGTTTTCTATATGTTATTCTTTATTTTCATCCTAAAATATGTTAACATTGCATATGAATTATGGTACAGATGATAATACCTATGATATGTTATAAAAATAATCATGGTTTAGATGAATTAATTTTGAAGAATGTTTTGACTGTTATGGGAAATACAAACAAACCATAACAAAATAGGGAAGAAAGCCAATTTTTGTAACCATGTGTAGTACAGAAAGGTCAGATTCTAAGGCTAAACTCTTAGAGTAAAATTGATATCATTAATTCAACTTACCATGTTTCACATTTTAAAAAGTACATAGGCTCATTTTTCTCATTTTCTATCAGAGTGAACAGTACACAAGAAGGGAGGGGATTGTAGAGAGGTTCTGTGAGATGGGGACTGGGAGGATGGGGGTCTGTGATCAGGAAGTAAAGTGAACAAATAATGGGGAAAAGAAGTAAAATAAAAAAACAGGAATATCTCTACTGGAGAGATGTGTTTTATGTTTCCTTCTGGGGGCACAATCTTATTCAGGGCAGATTACTATCCTGTCTTTTATTTTTCCATTTCAAACTCTAAAGAACATGCCCATTATAAAATTCCAGAAATTCATCCTGGGAGCATAAATTGTAAAGTATTAACAAGCAGATCTGAATTACCCCTGAAAGTTCTCGAATGTTTTTACATACCTTCATCCAGGACAAAATCTCTCAAGCCGAAGCTCCTCGAAAGATGAGCAGGGGTTTCTTCTGATGTGTCACAAGGGAAGGGAAATGGTTGTTTGTTTGAGCAAAGGAATCCCAAGAGTTCCTTGCAAGTAAACCAGAGATGACTTCACAGCAACTGTTCTCCACTTTTTTGATCAACTTAGGAGTAATGGCCAGACACTAATTACAAAGCCAATCTAAGCCTGCGTTGCATTGCCAGTGTATGTAATAATAAACGTTAAATTTTTATAAGCAATGGATAAAGGGATTGCAGTTTCTGAACCTTAATAGATATGAAGTTAGTTAATATTTTATAGCTATAAGCACTAAAGATTTGCTATAGCTCAGCATACTAATAAAGTATTCTTTGTATTTATACTTCATGCCTTTACCTACACTGTCACGGGAAGACTGAAATGTCCAAATGTAGATTTTCACAATTTAAAGACCTTTCATTTACAGAAACACTCTATAAAATCATTAATTTTATGTACCATAAAAGGTGTCTCTGCTTTACAAGGAAAAATATTAACAGTGAGCTGCAGTACATGACACGTGCACTTAACTTAAATCTAGTTACAAGTTTTGAGAAGACAATCAAAGAAATGATGTATGAGCATTTTCTGAGAGTGATGGTAGTTTTATCAGAGATGTCGTTTACAATACATTCCATGATTAATAATATCAATAATCTAGATAAACAGGCGATTCTGTAGAAATTCTAGAACAACAAACTATTTTGCAATCCTTTGAAGAAGGTTGGGGATGGTAGAATAATAGATGCAGCTTTCTAAGGATACTGAGATATAAGTAATAAGAAAACAAATGGCCATAGATGAGCCAAAACGAACAAATCGCTCAATGTTCCTATCTTGGTTTCTCTGTTTAACATATATGTGAAAGGCAGGCATGGTGCTACTTCCAAATACAGAGTGCTATTTTGGGTTATTAGGTAAAAACTAAAACCATAATAAAGTAAGTGAAAACTAATGTATAGAACAATAGGCAAATTATTTTATTACACACATAAAGAATTTATATTTAGCAGACTAAATTCTAATAATTCTCAACTATTGAGTATAGGGAAAATATGTGTTTTGTAAAAGGAATTAACGCTAAGTTCAGGATGGAGATAACTTCCTTATCTTCATGTTTAATAGATCTGTGGATAGATTCTTTCACATAAAGAGAATCTCAGGAAATTAAATGTTCCAGCTCATACCAAGAAAACGTTTGTCAGAATGATGAGACACTGGGTCTATATGTGTTCAGTTAGTACTCGCCATGGCACTTTAAACCCTGTAACAATCATGGTTTTCCTTCTGCTCATCTTACTCATCCCCACAATTTCCTGTTATTTTTCAGAATAATAAGATGAGAATTACTTCCTTTACTCTACCTTGTGTATTTTTCTTCTAAGAACGCAGTCATCTTAGCTATCACTTTAATACCAAATTTCAGAGAAAAAAAAAGTAACTCCAGAAATTTTTCATTTCACTGAGAATTTTTGAGTCTACGCTCATCAGACAAATGATTCTACAACTGTCTTTTTTTGTTTGTTTGTTTCTTGTCTTTCCTTTCTTACCTATTTTTTTTTAATTTCTTTTTCCTTTTCATTTCTTTTCTTTTGTCCTGAAACTATAGTTTTTTCATCATGATAATATTGACTTTGGAGAAAAATTTTGGAAACGCTCTGTCTTCTTTTTTCAAGGTAATTTGAGGAGCATTGCTGTTCATTGATTTTGAAAGACTGATAGATTCTGGCACTATATCCATGGTGTCCTGAGCCTTTCTTACTTGATATATTTGTAATTACTGCATTTGTCTAATTAAATATTACAGATCAAGTTAAATTATTTATTTCATTATGATTTAATTTTGGTAGGTCATATGTATAAGAAGCTCACCTATTTCATTCATGATATCTACTTTTGTAAATTATATACTTTTAATTATTATTCTCTGAATATCCTTTCAAAAATAGAGTATAAAATCTTATAAAATATAAAATGTCTCTTCTAATATTATTTTTTCATCTCTGATTTTATTGAGTTTTCTATCAATAATTTTGGTTGATGTTGCTAATGGTTTGCCAAACTTGTTCATCTTTTCAAAGAATGGACTGTTTCTCTGATTCTTCATAGTTGTTTTCATTTCTGTTTCATTAATTTTATGGCTGATTTTTATTATCTTTTTGCACTTACTGTTTTCATGTGTTGTTTGTTCTTCTGATCTATGGCCTTTGTGTTTGTAATTAAGATATGAACATGTGATCTCTTAAAAATTTGAGTTCATAATTTAATTATGACATTTCCCCTTTCCCTGTTCTACAAATGATTCCACTGCTGCTCTCCACTTTAATTCAAATTCATGACCTATATTTTTCAAATATTTATTGCATGCATACATGTGTGTGTATGTGTGTGAGAGTGTATTTTTTAAATATATACTGTTCTGTTTCTATAATGTTACTTGTGTGTATGTTTATAGGGCAGATTGTTTGGCAGTGAACAAGCACTTAGTGTATCCTTACCTAAGGATGAAGTATGTTCATTCACTGGCACTATCCTTTTTCAGCACATATTTGGGCAGTCCTGTTACTGAGACTTTATGAGTATAGCTTCTGAAATTACCAGAAGACACAGCCTCGCAGAAAGCTTTCTGATCTTCTGGCTCTCATACTCTTTCTGCCCCCTTTTCCACAATATTTCTTTAACCCTGGGTATAGGAGAGATTGTTTTTTAGATGTATCCATTCATATTGGGATCCACAACTCTACAGTTTGATTGGTTGTGGTCTCTATACATAACAAAGAGCAATTTCTTTGATGAGGGATGAAGACTACACTTAACTATGGGTATACAGACAAATGTTTACAGACACTTGTTAGAGATTATCCTGGTTATTGAATAAGTAGTTGTAGATTCTACTCCAGTAAGTGTTACTTCACTAGCTAAGAGGAATTAGCTAGGTATTTAATACCATACAGGATATCTCCCTTGTTGAGCAGGTGTTAAGTCTAATTAGACACCAGTTATTTAGTGCCAAGGTATATGTGCCAGTTCTGCACCTGTATAGTTACAGTGCCATATTGTTTGTTGATGTGATTCATAGGACACAGCTGCATAGGACTTTTGGTAGCCTCCCTCCCTTGGAAACATGTATGGTTAATTTTAATACTGCCAAAGCTAGTCCTCAGGAAGGGGACAATATACATTCCCTCAGGACTGACTTCCTATGTTCCATGAGTTTTGGTGTGGTGTGTTTTCACCATACCATATTTTATTACCATATAATAATATACCATAATTTTTTGTCAAATTTGATTCTTGATTTTTCTTTTGTTCCAATTTTGTTTGAGTAGTATATTGTATCTATGAGTTCGTCTAATTTTGGTTGTTTATATTGTTCTTATTATCTGTCCAGTTATTATCTGTCCTCTGTGGTTAGATAAAATGCAGACTGTTATTTTGATTTTCATATATTTGTTGAGACATGCTTTATGTTCAATATGTGTCTGATTTTTGAAAGACTCATGGTTCATGAGAAGTAAGTATTCTTTAGTGCTTTGGTGCAGTGTTTCATCAGAGTATGTTGGTCTGATTTCATTTATGATGTCATGTACATTAGACTTTCACTATTCAGTTTGTGTCCGAAAAACCCATGTATTGGTCAGAATCAGGTATTTTGGTACCCACTAACACTGTGTTGGATTCAATCTTTGGTTTGGGGCCTAATTACAATTCTCTTATGAAATAAGATGAAAATGATTTACCCAAATTACCAGAGACAGAAGAAGATGTGTCTAAATAGTTACAATGTTTGGGGGGGGGGGGGCAGAGATGATTTTATAGTTGACAATATGAACTATACCTCACAAGGGTTATAGTGCAAGTGTATTATATTATATGCAGATAATTTCAGCAAAAAATTAATAAAGCACTGAGGAATACATAGTCAGAAATCAGAAACTTCTGTGCCAGATCAGAAAGCCTGTATATTTTATATATATTTGGAAATAGATAGCCTTGTTTAATATCATGCTTGCTAAACAGTGGGCTTCCTATATCTTCTTTACTCAAAGGATCTGCCACCAAGATTTTTGTCATGTCCCTCTAGACTGAGAAATATTCAGTTGGTACTATTCCTATTTACTATCCACTCATAACTAAGAAGTAGATCATACTTTTTCTATATACTTTTTATACACATTTTGTTTACAGTATTTATCTGCTTTGAATAATTTGCTCATATTGGAGTTAATTAAAGAGTCTTCAATTTAGTACAAGGTTCTTTCTCTTTATTAGAACACTCAAAAGCAAACTGATTTTTCTTTGAATCCGTATCTACTCTAAGATGTTAAACATGAGAGATGTAACACTGAGAGGTAGTGGGGTAACAGAAACATAAAGCATTAGCTTAGGAGAACATTTGCTAACTAGGGCACAAATAACTACCAGGAAGATCATTGTCTCGAGAACTATTTTGAAAGAAGCAAAAATTTATTGTATTACTGGTATTTCAGTTTCCTGAGTACCTAGGGGAATACTTCAAAAGAGAATAATCTATTCTTTTCTACCAATTTTGTTAATTATACTCTATCTTTCCTTGGATAAATTTGTTAAAGGAAGGCACATCAGAAGCAATTAGAGAGTTTGACACATCAATTCAAGGGTTGAAACCAGGTTATAATTTTCTTTCTAGTATTACATCCTAGGACAACTTGTTACTAATAGTGTAGGCAGCCTCTGCATTATACTTTTACTCAAATGACTTCTTCAGCTTCTTTGATTATCCATTCCTGAGATGTGTCCTCAGAACAAAAAGACAGAGATTTTTTGTTGTCTTTTTATTGGATATTTCATTTACATATCAGATGTTATCCTCTTACCCAATTTTGCCCCCACCCAGGAACCCCTTATCCCATCCCCCTCTTCCTGCTTCTATGAGGATGTGCCCCCCCAACCTACCCACTCCCACCTCTCCAACCTCGAATTCTCCCACACTCGGCGTCCAGCCTTCATGGGACAAAGGATCTCCTCTCCCACCTATGCCTGACAAGGCCATTCTCCCCTGCATATACAGCTGGAGCCATGGGTTCCTCCCTATGTTCTCCCAGGTGCACATAGACTGGTGGTTTAGACTCTGGAAGCTCTGGTTGGTTGGTATTGTTGCTCTCCTCATGTGGCCGCAAACCCTTTGAGTTAAGACAACCCCATCACTCTTGTTCTTTGCTCTCCCAAAATTAGTAGAAAATCAATACCTAGTGGTCAACTCAGGGGAAGACTTCTACTCAATATTTGCCTTTGCTTAATTTTTCCAGATTCCCCTGAGTGCCCAGCCTTTTGGTTTCAAAAGGCCTTATCAGGGTTTATTGTCTGTCTGTTTGTTTGTTTGTTTTTATTTTTTAAACTGAAACCTCACTTTTTGGAAGTAATAATTATTTCACTTACTGGCTAGATAAATTCGGAAGGAAACAAGGGATAACAGGAGAAATGAGCTAATATTTTGGACTACTGTTTTTCTATACTTCCGCTATAATCATGTGAACTCTTACAGGTGCTGGTTATGAGCAGCTTCTGTTGGAATGATGTGATTATTTTTAGTCAGCCAACAGTATTTTAGAAATGTACAGGTTATACTCATTGAGAAAACAATTGAAGGGTGTGGTCTAAGTTAGGAAATACTTGTAGTGTGTGATTCAATCCTTGCAGAATCTGAACACTGGTGACTATAATGTATGATGAGTCTTTATATTCACAGTATTCTCTTGTATATTACTTCAAAGATGCTCCACTTAAAAAAAAAAAAAAAGTCCTGATAAATTCCACAGCAGCATTCTTAACACAAATGTGCAAATGTGATACAATTTGAAATCCATTAATCAAAATATTTTCCATTGTTACTGAAAATATTGTTATAAAGTATCACATGAAAAATGTGTATAATTTGAAGTTGGAATGTTGAGGATAGATGGAGAAAGAAGCAACATTCAGAAGATGAACAAAACACATGCTAAACAGGTCAAGTCACATTTGCCTTATCCATATGCAGATGAACAGCAAATAAAGAGTCAGATATCTCTCTTAGGTCTTGAGGTCCATTAGAAAAGACCAGGTATATTGCACAGAATCACTCCGGTATATTGGTATTGTCTTTTCAGATGTTACCCATTGGATATTCTTCTGCATATTTTTTTTTCGTCTCCTCTCTTATTATATTTCTGCTCTTTCTTCCTCTCTTTCTTTCTTGAGAATCTCCAATTCATAGGACTTACTGATAGTGCAGTGCTTGTATATAGCTTTGACTCATAACTCAAGTAGTAATTGCTAAGAATCTTACCAAAGGACAGCAATATTTTCAAGTAGGCGAATATGGGTTCATATCAGTGAGACACTTTCAGAGTTCAGGAGAAAGATCTTTAGCATCTGTGAAAGTAATATGAAAGCTTGAAAACTGATTACAGGCATCCCTGATAAAGAAATATTAAGGGACATTAAAGAGATTTTCATACTAATGGCAGAGCAAATAGATAATTTTCAGAAGGCCCAGGTAGCCAGTCTAAAATATGCTGTGTGTCCAAGTTAATAGCCTCATAGAAAATACATTGTTCATCTTACCCTCACAAGCGAATTCAGCTCAGACAAATAACGCTATAACAGGTAATTGGAAGTGCTCTTACTCAAATCAGAATGTGCCTTAGGAAGCATTAGCAGTAGCACAATGTTTTTATTTTGTGTTTTGGTTATTCAACTTTAGGATTTACATTGCTTTTATTAAGATGAATCTTGCAATATGCCTCAACTACATATTTCTCAAGCTAATAATGATGATCCTGTAACAAAAGGCAATGGCCTTACCTATCCATGCCTATCACTTATAACTAAAAAAAATCACATAAAGAGATTTCTAGTCCCATAAAATTATGTATGCATAATATTCTAAGGCTTTTATAGGAAACAATATTAGTATGCTCTTATCAATCATATGAGGTTGTTTCCGAAATTCAGAATTGCAATATGATCACCTCAAATTAGGCTAACTTAGAGTTTCAAAACCTCTTAGCCTATTAGTCATTTTTTAATTATTCAAAGTTAATTGCTCATTTTACTTTACTTTGAACATTCCCAATGCATACAAAAGTCTCAATGTTTAAAACATGATTTCCACAAGACATTTATGTTGTTTAAATATATTAAATAAACTGTCTTATATGCTTTAGAACTGCTAAGACTCCATGATGCAGCAACGATATAAAACATTAAGAAATCAGTATACTGTAAACTAAATTTAAAAAGTCATTTTCCTTATACAAGCTTATAATCAGACATCATAAAGCATTGGAAATTGGATATTTTTCTGGGACAGTATGTCAGATGCCAACCACCCTTCTTTTTGACCTCTAGTTGTAAGAGAGGAAAAGAAAAGAATCTTTGCTTTTTAGAATCAGCTGGTAATCAAATCAACTCAAGTGTCTGCATTTTGGGTTTTTTTTTTTTTTTCCCGTTGCTATGATAAAATGCATGAAAAAAAGCAATTGCAGGAAAAGTGGAAATGTCGTGGCTTAGAGTTAGGTAAGGCCTGCTGGCTGCTGTATGGGAGGAAGATACAATCAGGAAGCCAAGAGCAGTGAGTGCATGCTGGTGATCACCTTGCTTTTACATGTTTAGCTCATTGACATTAGTGCCCACATTTAGGGTAGAGTCTTTTTACATTAATCAACTCAACCTAAATCTTACATCAAGGGCATGTTCAGATGTTTGTCTCTATGGTGATTCTAAATCCCATCCAGTTGAGACTCAAAGATAACCAAAATAATTCTCAAAGAGTGTCTTTGGCTACTTATAAATATTGGAAAAAATGGTACTTGGTTGAGAAAGGAAACACATATAAATGTAGAGGGATGATATTGACTCTACATTGGACAGCATTAACTCAGTAAGTTTGTATTGGTGACATAGACAATTAGCTGTTGTTAAGGGGTTGGGTCTTCTGACTGACAACTTCTATATTTTTCTAATCTAAAACCCACTCTTTGAAGTCTTTCAACGGATACAGTAAGAATAGAAATAATTATTGGAAAAAACCATTCATACTTCCTCCATGAGCCTCACGTACCTTGGAAATGGTGACTTTTATGTACTCCATTAAAATTATGTACCTTTTTATGCCAATACGCTATCAATTACTTAAAGCCAGTTTTTATGCTCTGCCTTCTTTATGATTCTTGTAGCTATATAAGTTGGAAGTACCAAAACTGTATATGCCTACATTTTTCTTAAATTGACCTTAAAAGTGAAGCTCAGTAGAGAAGTTATTCAGCCTCATCAGTAGTCTTCCTTCCTCCTCATAATTGCCCACCACTACTGAGCAGTGAGGTGAGGAAGATGTACGGAGAGGACCCGTTTGTTTTTGATAAACATATTTATTATTTGTTTTTATTATTATTACATTTTAAAAAAATAATATATATATATATATATATATATATATATATATATATATATATATATATATTACATGCACATTTGGTTTTTTCTATTGGAAAGGTATCTGTGTAACACCCAGGTTTTTTCTAAATTTACAATCCCCAAGGTATTTGTAATTAACATTGAATGGCCAAGAACTTGGCATGAGAGAAAGCATATATTATCTGTTATTCAAAACCTTGGTTATTTTTTTTTAGTATGATGGTTTTGTAGTTTCATCAATTTTCTTGTGAACCCACATTTTTCTATAGTCTTAATAGTTATCTGTCTCAACAAAGGGTGCTGTTTAGCTTGGGGTCGCTGATGAGTATGAAATCTGAGTGTGTTCCAGGAATTTAGTGCATGTGCATATTCACAACACAGATTCTGGTTTTCTCTAGGCAGAAAGGACATTGTCTCTGATATTGATGAATCTGAACTTCTTCCCTTATGTTCAGCTATGTCACCTCCTAAGGTCTTTCTTGGATTCCTCAGTTACCTTAGAATAACTAGTCTAAAATTTGATTTTAAAATCATAAACATGAGACAAGAAAGATTTTATCTTTCTAAACTGTAGGCTTTCTGCCAATTATTGTACAGCCATTTTACTTCAAATATAACAAAGTCCAAAAATCTTTAGGCTACCTTGCTAAAATATGAGGGAAATTTTAAAAAAAGAAATTATTGATCTTTATTAATATCTCAGCATAAATTCAGACAGTACTAATATACTTAGTACAAAGAAGTTTTTACACATAATAGACACTTAATACAGAGTTTACAATTTGTGGGTATTTGAATAGTTCTTATTTGGTACAGAAGAGAGCTATCTTGTTTTAATTTCCTTTTTGATATTCTGTCTTAGAGTCGGGACTAATATTGTCCTTGATAAGTACCCCAATTCTTTTAGCTTGAAATTAGATATCTACAATTGTGTAAAAGCAGAACAATAGCTGTGTATTGTTATTGCATTCTATATCATTATTGTAATTCAAAGCAAAAATATTCTTGATATAAAATACAGTGTGCATCTTTTCTGGAGTAAATACGGTGTTAGATCTATCCTATCACATCTATAGGAACTGCCAAAAGCAACTCTCCTGAAATGCAGTTTCAAAAATACAATGAAACAAAAGGTAGATACCCTGGACTTTTATTTTCCTTTTTGAGCAGTTGCATTTGTACCCTCAAAAATTATGTCTACATAATTTGTAAATTAAACCCTGGATAGCTTTTGAAATTATTTTTGACATGTGATTTTTTTTTCTTTAGCATTTGCATAAATTGATTTTCAGGGTAGATACATTATACTTTTGTTGTATTTTTCAGTCAAGAGACATCCTCCAGCTGGGCGGTGGTGGCACATGCCTTTAATCCCAGCACTTGGGAGGCAGAGGCAGGCGGATTTCTGAATTTGAGGCCAGCCTGGTCTACACAGTGAGTTCCAGGACAGCCAGGACTACACAGAGAAACCTTGTCTTGAAAAACCAAAAAGAGAGAGAGAGAGAGAGAGAGAGAGAGAGAGAGAGAGAGAGAGAGAGAGAGAGAGAGAGAAAGAGAGAGAAAGAGAGAGATCCTCGCCTAGATTTTTACTAAAATTTAGATGTGTTCTCTTTGAGTATTATTTTTAAAGTTAGATATATCTAAACATGCAGATATTCGAACTTGGAAAGATGAAAGTCTAATTCTCTTCCATTACAATAGTTTGAACTAAAACTGATCTTGAGAAATGAACCTTGAAAATGAGATATATCACCAGACTCTTATCATTTTTCACCTTTAATGATTAATAACAATAAATCTCATGTTGAGAAAACAAATATTAAAATAAAAATATGTTAGAAAGATTTTCATGATAGAATATCCAAAAATGCATATATAATCAGAAACATTATACTGAGCATATCATATTAAAGTTATTGTTAAATTATTTGAAATATATAATATGAATATGTTAATGTATCTTCAATTTATTAGTCTAGAGGATTTTAAACAGGTTTTTGACATATGCATCAGAGTACGTATATTTTTCTATTGGTATTAAAAGCAACATGTTGCTGATTGTTTAAGTGTGCATATAGACAGTTTTAGTTAACTTTTATTTTCTGATAAGTCCTCTCCAAAAACATAAATAATTTAATATTCTTAATTAAACTACACTAAAGACATAAGAATACAATAGCATGCAAGCTGACTAGCAGACAATGTCATTTTGTGTAATATTTACATTATGCTCTGGAGGTCAAGTATCTGCTTCTGTTATTTATGTTCAAAGAAAATGTTATCACAGAGAAGTGATATAAAACGCATTTTCATCTTTGAGTTACTCTGCAAGGATTCAAAGTCTACAAAGAGGAGGAAAAATGTCTCTAGTGAACTGTGAAAGGAGAGAGGGTGAAGAAGAAAGAATAGAGGGAAGAAGATAAAGAATCAGAGAAGCAGAAATAGTGCACTTTGCTTTTGATTTTTATGTTTGCATTGAAATTTAAAAGAACACACAGATTTGCAGTTATAAAAACGGTAATTTTTCTGGCAAACAGTTACTCTACATACAGTTACAGAAATTCATTGATCCACTTTTTTTCGTGATATATGTAGTACCTTTTTTTGACAAACATTTTGAATTCATGGCATTCATTTTGAAGAGAACTTTAACTTATACCCACAATGTCTTTGATTTAAAAAAAAAAACAAATGTAGATATTCAGAAATCTTGGTCGGTGTCTTGTAAATTTGAGGATTAATTACACACACTCAGATGTTACACTGATAGAAATATGGAAATATCAATTGTTTACATGCAATAGTTTTGCAGTTCTATGAAACAGTGGGTCAGTTCAAAGGCACTCATGCTAAGTGTTAACGAGGAAGATCTTGTTCTCATGGAATGCTGAAAGAGCTTCAGGGTACAGTCTTTGGGGAATATACTAGTTTCTTTTCTGGGGCAATATTTCAAACAGAAGTTGAATGCCAAGAAGAAAGCTAATAATAAAATGAAAATATCTATATCTATATATCCTGAAGTTCAAGACAGACTAACAGTTGAGATAGAAATGGAGAGTCTTTAAGATAATACCCTGCAGCTCTGAGTCTGACTTTCTCTGCAACCTACGTGAAATCTTAAAAATATGATGACAGGCCTGAGTGTTCACACAGGGGCTTACAGTGCTGAAAACTCACTGTCAAAGATATCTTACATACTGGAGTTATAAAGAGTTGAATCTCCAGAGAAGTTAGGTCTTGGTACTCCCTGTTTGGCTTAAGTCAATGGGGAACAAAATACATTACAAAAATAGAAACTTGTGGGTGGCTCGGGCTTCAGGGAGAGTATAATACAAAAACTGAGATGGGAACGCATAAGTCAAGGTATCTCCAACTACTTCTCATCCAGCAGCGCTCAAGGCCCTAAGGGTAAAGCCTGGGTAAGGAGAAGCTCATTACTCTGATGTCTGTCTTTTCTTTACTATTATGCATGTTTCCATAATCTAATCAATGTATCAGGATCAATGAACCACACAGTTGCCTGGTATGGTCTTTCTCTTCTTTATTCATTTATGTGTGTATAGTTGCATATGAATGAACATATGGAGAAGGTTGGCACTGGGTATCTTCCTTTATTACTACTTCCTTAGTTTTTTAGTGTGTCTTTATTTTTATTAATTTATTTATCTACTTTAAATTTACATCACAGCTTCCCCTCCCTCTTTTCCTCCCAGTTCCTCTATCTCTCTGCCCTAACTGCATCCCTCCATCCCTTTATTCCCAGAGAAGGAGAGGCCTCCCCTGGATAGCAACCCTCTTTGGTATATCAAGTTGCAGTAGGACTTGGTGCATCTTTTCCTATTGAGCATAGGCAATGCAACAGAGTTAGAGGAAAGGGGCCCAGAGGAAGACAATGGAGACAGTCTTTCAGTTTGCCTAGACTGACTACATAGCTAGCTCTGGGATTTGCCTATCTGACCATTACCCAAGCCCTGAGGTTTCAGATGTACACCACCATGCTGAATGTGAGTGTGTGTGTGTGTGTGTGTGTGTGTGTGTGTGTGTGTGTGTGTGTGTATGAGAGAGAGGGGGGCATTGGGGAGGGCTCTTTTGTCTGTCCATCATGTTTCCCCAGTGTTTTCAGGTATCTAGTAGACATCATGCAGTCACTTGGTTATGTTCAAAGTTTTCATTTCCCCTCAAAGCATCCCACTTGCAATACATATACAGAAAGCTTCTCCTCTTATTGGTACAATGGCTTCGTTTCAATTGCTCAAGCCAAACAGACAAATAGAAAGACAAAATTAGTTCAATATTTCTCCCACCTTACAACACAATTCTTGTTTAACAGTAATTCCCATGGACTGCAACTTCAAAATATAGTGAAGACCTAGAGCTTCTATTGTGCACAAATGCCTATGCTCCTTTGTATGCTTGAAGCATCTACCAGCTTTCTTAGATGTCATCACATTTGTTTTGTTGTTTTCTGTGCTTCAGCCACCAGAGGGAGGAGATTCTGACCAATCTAAACCTATACTATCTATTGTGCCCAAATGGATTTATTGTTTTCTCACACAGAGAGCAGATGCACAAGATCTTCAAACAGCCTCTTTGAGCTCATGCTTGTTCTTCCCTTCACTTGAGCTATCCTGGCATCTTTAGTATTTCTTAGATATTTGTACCTTCCAGCTTGTCCCATCTCTTTTCCTCGGGTGGTTTTGTCCCTTAAGTTATTTCTCACCATCCTATGCCTCTCTCAATTCATCAAACACTTTAATCTTCATATCCCTATCTGAATATTCTTGTTTCCTATTTCCCTGAAGAAGCTGCAAGTTCCCTGAACAAAATTGATGTTGTTCTTCTTTAGCTCCACAAGGACAAGAAAAAATGATGAAGGTCAAAGTTTTATCTGGTATGAAGCGTGATTTTCACTCTCTGGAGATTATCCGAAGAAGCAGTACAAAAATCATGTCAATCCACTACTAAATATATAGTTATGGTTATTCCATACAAAGTCAGTACACAGTTTGAATAAAAGACCAAAAGCTTAAAATTGTCTTTCAAATATTGTAAGTATATTGCCCAAAGCATCTTTTTTTATAGAGGAGATTACAGTAATTATGGAAAAACTAGAATTAACTTAAATTATCATTGCATGGCTGGCACACTATTACTATACATTTGTTTAAAGGGATAATAGTAAATCCTTACTGAGTACTAATGTATTCATATTCATTCTAATTAATTTAAATAACAGTCATTATTATATAATTGATAATTTTTATTCACTGTAAGCATTTGCATAATTTTTCATAGTTTTCACACTTATAGTACTTTGAAATAATTGAATCTGTTCTCTAAATAGGAGAAATTAATAGAATAAAAATGTCTGAAAATTTTTGGGTATTTGTCCTTTGTTAGACTGTCTAGTGTTTTATCATTACAAATAATTAACATAAATAATTTTATGTTCATTAAAATCTAACTCAATTTAGTATTTTTATCAGTTGTATTTCTAGAAACAATACACAAAAGTCTTACTTAAGATGCTTTACTCATCAATAATAGTTTTCCCATAATGAATAAGAACAATTTATTTTCATTTCTAACTATTTTTATTAAATGCAATTGTGTTGTCTTCATAAAAAGAGAAGTTGGACAAAAACTTGTGGTTCCAAGAAATTTTTACTAACCTCGTTAAATGGTATGTCATCCAAATGGACTGTGATTTCTCCTGTAATGTTTGCTTTTGAAAACGACACATCTAACAGAGAGATGGCTCGATAGGTAAAGGTGCTTTCCACCATCACTGATGACATGAGTTCAATCCCTGGAATCCACAATAGTAGAAAAAGACCAACTCCAAGTCATACCATGGCATGCATACCTCCACGTGTATACTCACACACACACGCACAATTAAATGGATGGATGAAAATACTTTCTTGAAGTGTTGGTCTATTCCAAAGTGGTTGATTTTGTAGGGAAACTTTTAATTACAATACAAAATGTGTTTTTTTCTTATTTATGGGATTTTATTTTGAGGAAAATGATATCGCACTAAAAAAACATGAGTCACAAAGGAATCCTGCAATCTCCACTTTTATGTACCACTTTACTGGGAACCCCACTCAATCACTTCTGTCTTCAATGACAAACTTACTTATGGTCTCAAAGCTGACTCACATGGTGTCCATATACATCACGAGTTACAGCCAAACTGGATGTTACTTGGGCTTTCTAAATCACAAATGAAGGCACTGTTGAATGTGTTATGTCCACTCATAGCCCCTTCTTCTCTAGTCTGTAGTTATGAGCAGAGCAAGCAAACCTGAGAGGTCAGACTGTAACATAGAAGGAAGTACTCAGTGTATCAGGTGCAATTAGTACTGGAACTGAGTAGCTCGGTTTGAAAACCTTGCTTGAGCAGTTGGAAGATGATTTGTTCTAAGCATTCCTTTCATCTTGGATACAATTGTTTCTTTCATTGCCTTAGAAGATTTCTTCAAACATGACATGCATTTGCAATATACCATAAACATGAAATTTTATATAATAGGGTTCAAATCAGTCCTCCAAAATTCTGATAACAAAATTTATTTTTTGCAACTTTCATCAATATAGTAAGTGATATCAAGGGCATCAGGCAAGGCCCTTTGCTAATAAACAAAACAAAAAGAAAAGAAAAATCAAAATAAAACAAAAAAGCATTTGTCAACACAATCGATCATGCTTAAATAGTCTTATGCTACAGTGAGATATTAAACAGCAAATTCTGTCAATCCTCCATCTGGTTTGTGTTGTAACTTAGGCTCAAGTACAAGTGACATCAAGCCTACATAGAAAAAATTATAGGTATGTGACCAGATGTTAACAGTTGAAGACAAATGCTGAGAAGGTATTATCCAGAAATAAACATACACGCAAAAACAACATACACTTCTTACTTAGTAGGCAGACTGCATTTTTCCATTTTGCTGTGTCTGCAGTTACAATAACAAGCAATATTTTTAGTCTTGATCTGTTACTACTAGGCATCTTTTTCTGTTGTTCTCATAAGAGACATTTTCAAAAATTATGACTAGAATATAATTTTAAAATGTTATCTAAAAGACCATAGTTCTCTTATTTACTAATTCTGAAAGAATGAACCATTGCTAATATAGAAAGTGCAATGACAAGTAAATCAACATGGCCATCATCAGCACCAGCACCAGCACCAGCACCAGCACCAGCAACAGCACCATCACCATCACCATCACCACCACCACCACCATCATCATCATCATCATCATCATCATCATCATCATCATCACACTAAGAGAGCTTTAGGTGATGCACTCTGAAAGCAGGAGATTCTCAGCCCGGAAGATATGGATACCATCTAGACTTTCCAATTATGGGTTTATAATATGAGGGAAGTGACTTCACTTTCATGATCCTGAGTAGCTATATCAGAAAAATTAAAGCTGATGAAAATTATTTGAATGGATTTTTAGAATGACTGTAATAAAGTTGAATGAAAAAACTGGACATCTCTAACCTCTTAAAAGATTTGAGAATCCTAAAGTAACAGGAACAGAAACCAAGTGTGAAAATACACCTCCACCTATAGAAATAGAAAAGAGTGATAGCCAGAACACAGAAGAAAAGCCTTTGAAATCATCCCATTATTTTGATCCATGCACACATTCACTTAAGCCTCATCAAATATTGAATATTTATTATAAGACACAAATATACATAAGGACCACAAAAATTACTACAGAAGTGATGATTCTTCAGTTTTTTGTGTGTATAAAGTTAAGAAATTAAAATAAACAATCAATTAGTTTTGTTTCATGCTTGATGTTTTAGGATTACCATTGTGGGTAACAACAATGGTATCATTATGTGTATCATTGTGGATAACAATTATAGATAGCAGCAAACACACACACACACAAATGCTTATACATATATTCACAAATAAACAGTTTATTTTAACAAAATACAAATATATTAATGGCTTAAAGTAGACATTTATTTCTCATAGTTCTGAAGTTTGAAAATACTAAGAGAAATGTACAAAACAGGCTATTGTTTGTTTGGATGTTTGGTTGGTTGGTTGGTTTGTCAAATGTTTGGTGTTTTGGTTGGTTGGTTGGATGGTTGAATGTTTGTTTGGTTGGTTGGTTTGTATAGCACATATATCTGTCATTTTACCCTGCTCTCATGAGACATTTTTGTGTATTCTATGCATGTTGGGCAATAAAAAGAAGAGATAGCACTCTTCATACCTATTCTATCAGTACAGTCTCTTTTTGACATCATTTTTATATAATTTTCCAGCAGATATTATCATATTGGGAGTCAGATTTTAAGATACACATTTAGGGGTTATAAATTCTCACCCTATAACACCTATGGAAAAATTATTAGAGCACAAATTATGAATGGGTTTCTCTTTCTATCAGATGGAAAATGAGACTTAGAGTAAATTAACTGTCCCATAATCATCTGCCATGAAAGGAACAGAGACTGAGTTAAGTCAAGCATCTGCCTTTGACAACTCAGGCTGGCATCTTTCACCATTTCACATTGTATTTTAATTATCTTTAGTATCAAGATAAAGAATCATTTAGAAGCAATGTTTATAGATTTGTGTCAATTGTGGCAAGATTTTATTCAGACCAGCATAAAGACATTCTTAAAACTGTGAACATAAAATAGAAGGACACATTGAAAAAGAAAATATGGTACTCATGGAGCCATAATTGTTTGTATTCCAATAAGCTGTCATTTTTGTGAGGGGTTTGTATCCAGAAGAAATATTGAGAACATCAAAATGGAGGCTTTTACCTCATCCATTCCATGTCACATGCATCCTGTTAGCCTTAGAAGTCTGTGGATTGATTTTATGGAAGGCTGGGACTGTAGCTTCAGGCAATAGGAGGCTTTTTCCTTCCTTTTTCAAAAACACTGATCAAACATTCCTTTCTGTCTTTACTGCTATGCTTCTGTATTTCTGTACTCTAACCGCTAACATGTAAGCAATAGCAACACGATGCTACTCCTGTGATCACTTTGTATTCATAGTAAACTCTTATTAACATTTATGTAAATGAGAGCATAAAATTCTCTCTTTTTACGAATGAAAATGAGAGACGAAGAGTTATACCTTTGAATTTTTCTTTCCTGTTAGAGCTTCATTCTCCAAAATGGATATTACCCTAGCATTGTCTATGTTGAGCTTTCTGATCCCAGGTCACTTTATGGGGCTTAGATAAGACATTTAACATATATTTGTGTTTTTGTTGTTGTTCCAGTCAGGGTTTAGTTAGCTGCTGACCTTCCTGTAAAAAGTCAACACTGTGATGAATGGAAATGGGTCCAGGTTTGTTGACATTGTTGTTCCTTTGAGGTTGCCATCTCTTCAGCTCCTTCAATTTTCCCCTAAGACTTCCATATGGGTTCTTGATCTCAGTCTAATGGTTGACTGTAAGTATCTGTATCTGTCTCAGTTAGCTACTGGTAGAGCCTCTCATATAATGGCTATACTAGGCTCCTGTCTGCAAGCACAACATAGCTTTAGTAAGAATGTCAAGGTTTAGTGCCTGCCCATGGGATGGACCTCAAATTAGGCTGTTAACTGGATGGCCTTTCTGTCAATCATTGATTCACTTATGTGCCTGCATCTGTACTGTTCAACTGTAGAAAAAAAAAAAAAGAGAAAAAAACAACAACAACATAGAACTGGAAGAAAAATAGAAAGAAAATGGAATAGAATAGAAAACCAAGAAATAAACTGCCAAAATTAACTCATCATTGGATAGTATGTCCACCTGACAGTTTTGCCTTCAAACCATGGTTACACAAATAAAAGAAACAATCATTACATAACCAAGTAAACCTCATTGGGAAGTCTAGAAGGTAAGGGCTTATGACAATTTTATTTGCCAATGTAGGATTTGGAAGTGATTCTCCTAATTGCAAGACTTTATGCTGACTTTTAAAGCAGTATATATGATATTACAAAATATCAAATTTGTATTTTGAATAGCAGATGTCCAAAGTGCAATTTTTATAGCTTTATTATTTTAATTTACTCTAGAATTTTTCTACTATTAAATTCAAGCAATTAATTTTATCCATAAGCAAGCCTTCACCTCTGCTGTTTTCCCTACCCTGTTTACCAATTTTTCTCTCATATCAATTAATACCTTTTTCACCTCATCATTTCTGAGTGTCAAGGTGAATGCAGGAAGAGTTAAGTTGTTTTGTGATGCTGTAATTTTTCCATTCTTATGATCCTGAGGACTATTGCTCCCTCTTGCACATTATTAAAGTATAGATTAACAGATTAATGTAGGAATGTTGAGCTGGGAATAAAACACAGTGGACAGTTGTTTCAGTGATACAATGTATCAGGTAGATAGAAACACATTAAAGTATAAAAATAGGGAATGTTTTGGAAAATGTTACTCACTTTCATGTTTGCTTACAATGCAGAGCAGCAGTAATATCAGTAATATAGTTTATACTTTAGATAGACAAAAGGAAAAGGGAAGATCTACTTTGTTTCAAAACTCAAAGTGATTGTGAAGGACACTAAAATATTTTTGCCTTACTTGGTACTTTTAAATGTGGTTTGATAACAGAGAAAGGTCATGGATTAGAATTTAGATAGCATAGTTTTAATGTTGCTTCTGGTATTTATGAGGTGTGTGATGCCATAGAAGTCATTTGCTATTAACTCCTTCATCCATAAAGTGCAAGGGAGGGACTAAGTCTCTGAGCACTTTCCGGACCCCAGTTAGTCAATCAAGTCAGCATTTTCTCAAGAGTTAGTGCTTTAGAATATAAGGTAATGAGTAATTATTCACAGGTCTCTCTTTAAGGATTTACAGCTTACATTTCTGCTCCATTTGGTTTTCAGGTTTTTTTCTAAAAGCAAAATCAAAGAAGCAAAAAATAGCTCTTTCTAATATAATATTATCCTGACATGTAGCTTGGTGGAGTTGTTTCTCTACTCTCAATACAGAAAATATCTGAAAAAGCCTTAAAATATGTACATAAGAACAGATGTTTATATTTTGGGATTTATTTTCTTAAAGGCAGGTAAATGTACTCAACACCATTCTAAGGCATATGCATGCTTATAGGTTAGTGATTTGCAAAGCTGTATGTATATATGAATGACTAATTATTCACAAAGTGTAGTCTTGTGTTGATTTATATGCCTGCTACATTTGGTATGAGAACATGAATTAAATATAAATATAAACATATATATGAAGCAAATATGAGCACATACCAAGTAAATTTTAGAAGTTGTATGAGAAGCACATTTATTTTTTATTTTTTTGAATCAGAATCTATGGTAGTATAAGCATTCTAACCAGCTTTCTTTAAGTAATGAGCCATATAATTAATGCAATTAGATAATTACTTGGGATGAGAAGGTGTATAAACATTCTATAAAATGTAAGAAAACATAAAATATTTTTCTAAAAGAATTCTTTCATCAATTTCTATGATATTTTAAATACTAGAGAATTTCATGATGAAGCGCACAGCCAAAAAATCAGCTAGAAGTGGTGTTTTGGGTGAGTCAAGAAGTCTATTCCTACAGTGTTAACATTTTTATAGGTAAGTCACCAGCTAATCCCTGACTGTAACAGCAAAATCAAAATACATGGTAATCAAAATATTTCTAAAGTGCCCTGGGGTAAGGAAGCTCAACATATACACTCCTTAGTCAATACTTCATTACCCCTTCCTAAAACCTGCCTCTCCTGTACATTCCCATTCCGTTTCCAAAATATCTCCTTATGTCAAACACTAGTATCTGAGTGTTTAATAGGAAATTTAATAGAAAATCAATTTCCTACTAATCAATTGCATCCATTTTTCTGCAAGTGCCATGTTTCATTATTTATGACTAATACAGCAGAAACCCTAGTAGTCAAAAAAAACTAGTTTCTTGTAACCTAATTTTATACATATGCCAGAATTTTATATTTTCAAAGAACTGTATTTTATTGCCCTTCTCTATTAGATTTAAATTTCAAGCTAATATATCACAAGAGAATATATGCCTTATGAAATATAAATCTTAATTCACATTACAACTGTGAATCACACACATTTTAATTATTACTCCTCTATGATCTACATACATTGTGCGATCAACTTTTTTTTAATTTAATTTAATTTCTTGTGAAAAAAAGCCATTATTGTTGAGAAATGGATCTTCAATTTGGGAAGATTTTATAACACTTCATGATATACATTCTTTTTTCAGTTTTTGAAATTTCCACTTTATTTTTTTTTATTAGATCTTTCATTTACACTTCAGATACCATCACATTTCCCCATTCCCCCCCCTTAGAAAACCCCTATCCCATGCCCCCTTTTCCTTTTTGCATTTATACATTTTTTTAAGAAATGTTAATCATAGGCTTTATAAATTTGGTATTGTTCAATCAGAGGTGTAACCCACTACCCAACCTAGATATATCAACTATCTTTGACTGGTGGAGATACATAAACATCTGCTTCCCTGTTTCCCCCCTCTATCTCTCTTTCATCACCTAGCTTCTCCTCTCCTTCTTCTTCTCCTCTTCTTACTCCTTTTCTTCCTCTCAGTACTCCTCCCACCTTAGCTCCTCCTACACATCACCCTTCCTGTTAAAAGGAAACTTTTCTCTCAAAATACAATTAGAGCATAATTATGCCTATTTGTACCAGTGAGGTACAAGATAGTCCTAATACCCAGTCCATCCTTTTGTTGACTAACCAGCACCTCTGTCATCTATCCTAATTAAAACACTTAGTTCTGAACCTGGCTTTTTCCTTGGCTTTAGGATGAATGTCAGCTGATGACCATACACTCAGATCTTTTCTCTCAAAGTAAATAGCTATAAGTTTTCAACCCCATCAGAAATCCAGAATGACTGAGTTGACTATAATTGTGGGAAGCACCAAGCATAGCTTCTAAAACTTAGCCAATTTATAGAGACCTCTGAACACCTGGACACTCGCTCTACTTCGAAACGTTGGAGCATCTGTTCTTCTGCCTTCTGGCCCAGGATCATCTGACAGACCTTAGTGCTGCAGAATTATTAAGGGCTGATTACTCTGTCTAGGCAGATATAATCAGTCGACTATTCTGCAAGTGTGTCCTTTTCTGGACAGTAATTTGTCTGTAGAAGGAAAGTGGCAATTCTTGCCTAGTGGCTGTCTCACCACAACTGGAGTAACTCCAAGGATGCTCAATTTCTTCTTAGAGTTTAACATAGGAAGCTGTCCGGAGCAGACAGGTCTCTAATGAAAATGAACATTAATACTGAAATGTTTGTCATGTCAATTCTAAGGATTTCTGATGTTTTGAAAACCAGCTATCCATGTAAGGTAATCTGGAGTGTTGCCTGTTAACTCCACTCAGCTATTTCTAAATAAAACATAGAGAACACCTTTATAATAAACTCCAAGTCATGAATTTGCTATAGTCCCTTAACTCACAGGCTGACCATCTCAAATCAGTTAAAAAAGTTAAAGAAGGACTGGGTCTAAGCTTTGTATTTCTAAGTGTGTTATACTGGTACAATGCCTATGAGAGTAACAATATTCATCTCACTCTTATATCACTAAAAAGCTCATGCCACTGAAAACCTTAAAATTTGTAAACAAAGTAAATTGGTGCCATTTAAGAATTTATATCTTCATCTTGATATTAATTATACAGATTTCTACTAATAGGTTATGGCTATGCAATAAACCCTAGCTAATCCTCTCTATTCCGACAAAACCACTACTTTTTCCTAGGGAGACAGCCCAACATTTACCACCTTAGTCCCCATGCCCAGGGAATAGGGGCGCTGACTCATCATTAGCTTCTTCAAGCTGATTATGGGCGTTGAGATATTAGAAGAGGGGTGGGGGGGAGTGCAAGTTGACAATCCTCTGATGCTGTGTCTTCGCTGCCTCCAGATAGAATTCACGGACCTCAGAGGTTTGAGCAGGTCTGCCCAGCTTGCTTGTTGAGTAGATACACCAAGGTTGATCATTCTGCAATATACAATTCTCAAAACAAATTTTAGTATCAAGATAGGTTTTTTTTTTTTTTTAAAGAGGGCTGACATTTTATTAAGAATGTTGGTTCTAACTGCTTTTCTATTTTTCCCCTTTTATTGGATATAATATTTACATTTCAAATTTTATCCCCTTATCATATTTCCCCCACCACCCAGGAACACCTTATCCCATCCTCCCTCCTCCTGCCTCTATGAAGGTGTTTACCCACCTACCCCCAGCCTCCCTCCCCACCCTCAGATTCCCCCCCCCTCAGTGCTCAGCCTTCAGGGTACCAATGATCTTGTCTCCCACCTATGCCCAACAGGGCCATCCTCCCCTACATATACAGCTGGAGTCATGTGTCTCTCCCTATGTGCTCCTGGGCTGGTAGTTTAGACCCTGGGGAGCTCTGGCTGGTTGGTATTCTTGCTCTCCTCACAGGGCCACCAGCCCTTATGGTTCACGGTTCCTTCAATTTACTCTCTGACTCCTCCATTGGGAACTTTGATCATATTAATGGATAGCTGTGGGTACCTGTCTCTGGGTATGTCTGACTCTGAGAGACCTCTAAGGAGACAGCCTTATCAGGCTGCTGTCAGCTTTCCCATCCTGACATCCCTATCAGCGTCTATTTTTGATGACTGCCTATGGAATGAATACCCAGACACAATGGTCTCCCTACAACCCCCCCTTCAGATTCTGACCCACACTTTGTCTCCATATTTGCTCCCTTGGTTATTTAGTTACTCCTTCTAAGAAAGACCTAGGCATCCTCACTTGTTCTTTCTTCTTCATGAGCTTCATGTCGTCTGGTAGTTGAATCTTTGTTGTTTCAAACTTTTGGGCTAATCTCCGCTTATCAGTGAGTAAATACCATGTGTGTTCTTTTGTGATTGGGTTACCTCACTCAGGATGATATTTTCTAGATCCATCCATTTACCTAAGAATTTCTCGAATTCATTATTTTTAATAGCTGAGTAATATTCCATTGTATAAATGTACCACATTTTTTGTATCCATTCCTCTGTTGAAGGGCATCTGGGTTCTTTCCAGCTTCTGGCTATTATAAATAGGGCTGCTATGAACATAGTGGAGCATATGTCTTTGTTATTTGTTGAGGCATTTTCTGGGTATATACCCAGGAGTGGTATAGCTGGGTCCTCAGGTAGTGCTATGTCCAATTTTCTGAGGAACCGCCAGACTGACTTCCAAAGTGGTTGTACCAGCTTGCAACCCCACCAACAATGCAGGAGTGATCCTCTTTCTTCACATCCTCGCCAACATCTACTATCACCTGAGTTTTTGATCTTAGCCATTCTGACTGGTGTGAGGTGGTATCTCAGTGTTGTTTTGATTTGCATTTCCCTGATGACTAAGGGTGTTGAGCATTTCTTAAGGTGCTTCTCGGCCATTCGAGTTTCCTCAGTTGAGAATTCTTTGTTTAGCTCTGTACCCCATTTTTTAATGGGGTTATTTTGTTGTTTGGCATCTAATTTCTTGAGTTCTTTGTAAATATTAGATATTAGCCCCCTATCAGATGTAGGATTGGTAATGATCTTTTCCCAATCTGTTGGTTGCCGTTTTGTCTTGTTGACAGTGTCCTTTGCCTTACAGAAGCTTTGCAATTTGATGAGGTCCCATTTGTCGATTCTTGATCTTAGAGCATAAGCCATTGGTGTTCTGTTCAGGAACTTTTCCCCTGTGCCTAGGTATTCGAGGGTCTTCCCCAACTTCTCTTCTAATATTTTCAGTGTACCTGGCTTTATGTGAAGGTCCTTTATCCACTTGGAGTTGAGCTTTGTGCAAGGGGATAAGAATGGATTAATTTGGATTCTTCTACATATTGACCTCCAGTTGAGCCAGCACCACTTGTTGAAAATGCTGTCCTTTTTCCACTGGATGAATTTAGCTCCCTTGTCAAATATCAAGTGACCATAGGTATGCGGGTTCATTTCTGGGTCTTCAATTCTGTTCCATTGATCGTCCTTTCTGTCTCTGTACCAATACCAAGCAGTTTTTATCACTACTGCTCTGTAGTACAGTTTGAGGTCCGGAATGGTGATTCCCCCAGAGGTTCTTTTATTGTTGAGAATAGTTCTCGCTATCCTAGGTTTTTTGTTATTCCAAATGAATTTGTAAATTGCTCTTTCTATCTCTATGAAGAATTGATTTGGAATTTTGATGGGTATTGCATTGAATCTATAGATTGCTTTTGGCAGGATAGCCATTTTTACTAAGTTAATCCTGCCAATCCAGGAGCATGGGAGATCTTTCCATCTTCTGAGATGTTCTTCAATTTCTTTCTTGAGAGACTTGAAGTTCTTGTCATACAGATCTTTCACTTGCTTTGTTAGATTCACTCCAAGATAATTTATTTTATTCGTGGCTATTGTGAAGGGTGTCATTTCCCTGATTTCTTTCTCTGCCTGTTTATCCTTTGAGTAGAGGAAGGCTACTGATTTGTTTGAGTTGATTTTATATCCAGCCACATTGCTAAAGTTGTTTATCAGGTTTAGGAGTTCTCTGGTGGAAGTTTTAGGTTCACTTAAGTATACTATCATGTCATCTGCAAATAGTGAAATTTTGACTTCTTCCTTTCCTATCTGTATACCTTTGACTTCCTTTTGTTGTCTAATTGCTCTAGCTAAGACTTCCAGTACTATATTGAATAGGTAAGGTGAGAGTGGGCAGCCTTGCCTAGTCCCTGATCTTAGTGGGATTGCTTCAAGTTTCTCTCCATTTAGTTTGATGTTGGCTACTGGCTTGCTGTATATTGCTTTTACTATGTTTAGATATGGGCCTTGAATTCCTGATCTTTCCAAGACTTTTAACATGAAGGGATGTTGAATTTTGTCAAATGCTTTCTCAGCATCTAGTGATATGACCATGTGGTTTTTCTCTTTGAGTTTATTTATGTAGTGGATTACATTGATGGATTTCCGAATATTGAACCATCCCTGCATTCCTGGGATAAAGCCTACTTGATCTTGATGGATAATTGTTTTGATGTGTTGTTGGATTCGGTTTGCGAGAATTTTATTGAGTATTTTTGCATCAATATTCATAAGAGAGATTGGTCTGTAGTTCTCTTTCTTTGTTGGGTCTTTCTGTGGTTTAGGTATGAGTGTAATGGTAGCTTCATAGAATGAATTGGGTAGTGTTCCTTCTGTTTCTATTCGATGGAATAACTTGAAGAGGATTGGTATTAGGTCTTCCTTGAAGGTCTGAAAGAATTCTGCACTGAAACCATCTGGCCCCGGACATTTTTTGGTGGGAAGATTTTTAATGACTGTGTCTATTTCTTTAGGCGTTATGGGACTGTTTAGGTGGTTTATCTGCTCCTCGTTTAACTTTGGTACCTGGTATCTATCTAGAAAATTGTCCATTTCCTCCAGATTTTCCAATTTTGTTGAGTATAGGCCTTTGTAGTAGGATCTGATAATTTTTTTAATTTCCTCTGTTTCTGTTGTTATGTCTCCCTTTTCAGTTCTGATTTTATTAATTCGAATGGTGTCTCTGCGCCCTTTGGTTAGTCTGGCTAAGGGTTTGTCTATCTTGTTGATTTTCTCAAAGAACCAGCTTCTGGTTTTGTTGATATTTTGTATAGTTCTTTTTGTTTCGACTTGGTTGATTTCAGCCCTGAGTTTGACTATTTCCTGCCGTCTACTCCTCTTGGGTATACTAGCTTCTTTTTGTTCTAATGCTTTCAGGTTTGCTGTCAAGTTGTTGATGTATGCTCTTTCCACTTTCTTTTTGTGAGCACTTAGAGCTATGATTTTTCCTCTTAGTACTGCTTTCAATGAGTCCCACATGTTTTGATATGATGTGTCCTCATTTTCATGTAAATCTAAAAAGTCTTTAATTTCTTTCTTAATTTCTTCCTTGACCAAGTTATCATTGAGTAGAGCATTGTTCAGTTGCCAAGTGTATGTCGGTTTTCTGATGTTTTTGTCCATGTCAAAGACAAGTCTTAATCCATGGTGGTCTGATAAGGTGCTGGGGATTATTTCAATCTTTTTGTATCTGTTGAGGCCTGTTTTGTGACCAATTATATGGTCTATTTTCGAGAAGGTACCATGAGGTGCTGAGAAGAAGGTGTATTCTTTTGTTTTAGGATGAAATGTTCTATAGATGTCAGTTAAGTCCAATTGGTTCATAACTTCTGTTAGTTTCATTGTGTCTTGATTTAGTTTCTGTTTCCATGATCTGTCCATAGCTGAGAGTGGGGTGTTGAAATCTCCCACTATTATTGTGTAGGGTGCAATGTATGCTTTAAGTTTTAGTAATGTGTCTTTTATGTATGTGGGTGCCCTTACATTTGGGGCATAGATGTTGAGAATTGCAAGTTCCTCTTGGTACATTTTTCCTTTCATGAATATGAAGTGTCCTTCTTTATCTTTTTTGATTACTTCTGGTTGAAAACTGATTTTATTTGATATTAGAATCGCTACTCCAGCTTGTTTCTTGGGACCATTTGCTTGGTAGATTGTTTTCCAACCTTTTACTCTGAGGTAGTGTCTGTCCTTTCCACAGAGGTGCGTTTCCTGAATGCAGCAAAATGTTGGGTCCTGTTTACGTATCCAGTCTGATAGTCTATGTCTTTTTACTGGAGAATTGAGTCCATTGATATTAAGAGATATTAAGGAAAAATGAGTGTTGTTTTCTGTTATTTTTGTTATTGGCAATGGAGATATGTTTGTGTAGCTACCTTCTTTTACGGTTTTTGGAGGATTACTTTCCTGCTTTTTCCAGGTTGTAGTTTCCCTCCTTGTGATGGAGTTTTCCACCAATTATCCGTTGAAGTGCTGGGTTTGTGTTGAGATACTGTGTAAATTTGGATTTGTCATGGAATATTTTGGTTTCTCCATCAATAATGATTGAGAGTTTTGCTGGGTATAGTAGTCTGGGCTGACATTTATGTTCTTTTAGGGTCTGTATGATATCAGTCCAGGATCTTCTGGCTTTTATGGTCTCTGGTGAAAAGTCTGGTGTAATTCTTATAGGTCTGCCTTTATATGTTACTTTGCCTTTTTCCCTTACTGCTTTTAGTATTTTTTCTTTGTTTTGTACATTTGATGTTTTGACTATTATGTGGCGGGAAGTATTTCTTTTCTGGTCTAAACTATTTGGAGTTCTGTAGGCTTCTTGTATATTTATGGACATCTCTTTCTTTAGGTGAGGGAAGTTTTCCTCTATAATTTTGTTGAGAATATTTACTGGTCCTTTAAGTTGGGAGTCTTCCCCCTCATCTATTCCTATTATCCTTAGGTTTGGCCTTCTCATTGTGTCTTGGATTTCTTGTATATTTTGGGTTAGTAGCTTTTTGTATTTTGCATTTTCTTTGACAGTTGTGTCAATGTTTTCCATGGTATCTTCTGCACATGAGATTCTCTCTTCCATCTCTTGTATTCTGTTGGTAATACTTGTATCTATGACTCCTGATCGTTTTTTTAAGTTTTCTATCTCCAGGGTGTTCTCCCTTTGTGATTTCTTTATTGTTTCTACTTCCGTTTTTAGATCCTGCATGGTTTTGTTTAATTCCTTCTCCCGTTTGGTTGCATTTTCTTGTAATTCCTTAAGGGATTTTTGTGTTTCCTCTCTAAGGGTTTCTATCTGTTCTTTGAGAGTGTTATTTATGTCTTTCTTAAAGTCCTCTATCATCATCATGAGAAGTGATTTTAATTCTGAATCCTGCCTTTCTGGTGTGATGGGGTGTTCAGGGCTTGCTATGATGGGGGAACTGGGTTCTGATGATGCCATGTAACTTTGGTTTCTGTTGCTTACGTTCTTGCGCCTGCCTTTTGCCATCTGGTTAATTCTAGTGTTACCTGTACTTCTGTCTCTGATTGAAGCCTGTCTTTCCAGTTGTCTCGCTTTTGTTTGGTCTTCTAGGAGTCCAGATGTCTTTGTGATTTTTTTCCAGCTGCCCTGATTACAGTGGTATCTCTAGGATGCCTCAGGATATGGTGCCTCCAAGGTAGCAGTCCAGCTAGATGTCTGCTGTTCTGGGTGCAGTGTCTCCTCTTGGATATCTCAGGGTATGTTGTCTGACACTCTGAGTTCAGTTGTTCCTCTGTGGCTCTGGGTTGAGCGCACCTTCCAGTATGTTTCAGGTGGAATCCGGGGTCCACACAACTGCAGACCTGGTAGAGGTCTGGTCTGGGGCTCAGACCCTGCAGGCCTCAGGCCGGAGGGGGGGCGAGCAGCAGAAGGAGCGTGCTAGCACCGGCTATGGGTTCTATGGATCCCCCAGAATGTGTCTGGGGGACTCCTGGGTGCACTCACCCACAGGCCTCAGACTGCAGGAGGGGCGAGCGGCAGAAGGGGCGTGCTAGCGCTGGCTATGGGTTCTATGGATCCCCCAGAATGTGTCTGGGGGGCTCCTGGGTGCACTTACCCGCAGGCCTCAGACTGCAGGAGGGGCGAGCGGCGGAAGGGGCGTGCTAGCGCTGGCTATGGGTCTATGGATCCCCCAGAATGTGTCTGGGGGGCTCCTGGGTGCACTTACCCGCAGGCCTCAGACTGCAGGAGGGGCGAGCGGCGGAAGGGGCGTGCTAGCGCTGACTATGGGTCTATGGATCCCCCAGAATGTGTCTGGGGGGCTCCTGGGTGCGAAATTTCCACTTTAAAAACAGTCAAATATTATGCAATCTGATCTAATCTGAGATAAGATAGGAATTATAGAAACCAAAAATTAAAACTTAAAAAGGCAGAGAGGGTTTGGGGAGATGGCTTAATGAAGTAAAAGCCTTGTTTCAGTACAAAAAGCCAGATGCTTAGCTCCAGAGTCTACTACAATCCCAGTACCTTGCTAGGGTGATGGGAGGTGGAGACCCAGGAATCTTCAGAAACATGAAGCTAACAGAAGCATGGTATGTCCAAAGTTAAAAAGACAAAAAGACTGTTTCAGACCAGGTAGAAACCAGGATATACACCTGACCTTGTACTATGATGCTCAAATGATTTTGTACACACACACACACACACACACACACACACACTACTCACAAAACTAAACAAGAGACAGATAAAAGTATCAAAGTTATAATAAGTAAGTGATGGAATTATTCGTTTACCAAATTTTTATTTTTTTCTATTCTTTTTCTTTTTGTTGTTTATTGGATATTTTCTTTATTTACCTTTCAAATTTCCTGGTCTGCTCTGAAACACCTATCCCATCTCTGTTCTTCTACTTCTGTGAGAGTGTTCCCCCACCCACCCACCCACTCCCGCCTCCCCGCCCTCGAATTCCCCTACAGTAGGGCATCCAGCCTCCACAGGGCCAAGGACCCCCATTGATGCCCGACAGGGTCATGTTTTTCTACAAATGCAGCCAGAGCCATGGACCCCTCCATGTGAACTCCCTAGTTGATGATTTAGTCCCTGTGAGCTCTGGGGTGGGGGGTGGAGGGAGTCTGGTTGGCTGATATTTTTCTTCCTGTGGGTTGCAAACCCCTTCAGCTCCTTCAGTCTTTTCTCAACTCCATTAGGGACCCCATACTCAGTCCATGGTTGCCTGCGAACATCTGCCTATGTATTTGTCAGGCTCTGGCAGAGCCTCTCAGGAGGCAGCTATATCAGGCTCCTGTTTAGCATGCACTTCTTGGCAGCCACAATAATGTCTGGGTTTGGTGACTGTATATGGAATGGATCCTCAGGTGGGGCAGTCTCTGGATGGCCTTTCCTTCAGTCTCTGCTCCACATTTTGTCTACATATTTGATCCCATGAGTACTTTATTCCCCTTTCTAAGAAGGACGGAAGCACCCACATTTTGGTCTTCTAAAGTCCCTTGTATTTGTTGGTGTAAAAGGAGTATTCTCTGTAAGAAGATGAAATAATTATCCTTGACCTGCCTTTGAATGACTCTCAGTGAGTTTTATGAGATGCTTGGGTTGGTATTTATTGTGCCAAGCAATACATTAATGCTCCTCAAATATTATTTTAGTGGCAGCATAAAAAGTAAGCTGAAAGTTTTATTCCCCCTGTTCTTTTTTTCTAAATTGAAGCTGTATAAATTGTTCATCCTGAACAGTATTTGGACATCTATAAACACTTGCATGTAGGAAGCCTCAAACAATTCTAAATCTAGAAAGAAAACTCAAGATTAGTTTTCTTTGTCTTAGCAATAGAGAATGTTCTGGTGCAGTATTAAATTTATCTAGATGCTTAGAATATGTAACATTAATAAAAATATATAAAATCATTTGGTTATCAAGATCTTGAAGAGTTGAGAGGAAGACAGACACAGCAATTCCTCTTGGTCCTGTACTTTTAGGCACTCACAGTATTTTTAAAATACAGAAACAGAGATAAATAATGAAAGCACATTTATATTCAACCACCCTAGCCTGGTTTTTCCCCAAGTCTCTTTTGTCTCTGCCTCTCTTTGACTCTTTCTCTCTTCCTCCTCTCTGTAGTTTTCAGAGACAAGATTTGTAATACATTTACTAATTTTATAATTTTTTTAAATCTTCTGATTCCATTTGCAAACACAAGCACACAAAACCACACGGACACCTACACCTACACACCTACACCCACAAACCACACCAACACACACAAATACAAACCCACACACATCAACACACACAAACACACACACACACCAACATATACACAATACACACAACATACACATAAAATATTTTTTGGAAAAAAATATTGTATGAATTTAATTCCCTAAATCTTAGATTTTACACATCCTTCTGTGTAATTTGACAAACCTTTGAGTGAATGACTAAAAAGACATTTATAGCAATATCCTCTGGACAGGAGTCTTTTCAGGTTCAGGATTCAGAATCATGACAGATCTCCATGCTGAGAAGAGGAGGCTGCCTGTAGCAGAAATCATCATTATATTCACAATCATTTCCCCAATTGCAGGCTTCTGGTAAAGTGTTAGTGTCTCTGTAGTTAGGTATATAGTGATGCCATTCTCTTCCATACTCATTATTCCCATTTTGATTTTTATCATTTCTCTCTGTAAACATGTGGCAAGTCAACAGTTGTTCTGCACTGTGCAGAGCTCTCCAGTTTGATGGTACTCCTAATTGCCTGGATTTCTTTGTTGTTCAACAATGTAAAAGGTGCTGTATTCTGTCATCCCTTTTATCACTGAGAATGTGCCTTTATAAATAAATAATCAAGTGTAGTAAGTTAGAATGCCATTGTTCCATTGCTTATTGACAGGAAGGACTACCACCTGGGAGTTCTGTCTTGCCTTTTTCCATTCTGTAGGTGTTTTAATCCTGGACGTTCAAGTCATTCTATACCCTTCAGGTTCAATAGTTTAAATTAGATCTCTCTCATATCTTGCCATGTCTAATTATATATTCGATTCCCCAGAAATATGGAGCAGTATTTCAATTTGTGAATCCACATTCCTTTCTGAGGGATATTTCCCAAAGTTATGTGATACTCTATCTCTGCACACATGTTATCACGAGTGCCAGTTGTATTAAAGAAGCCGCACCTTAGCCTGTCTGCCTCAGTACAGCTGTGGCCTCCACTACTTCCTTGCTTTGCCTTTTCCATTGACATTTGCTGTGAATATTTCAGGTCTCCTGTCTCCTGGTAATTTGATTTTCTGCTGCATCTGTTGTTGGTCTTATGTCTGGTGATTTATACATTGTTTTTCTAATGATGAGGTTTGCCTTTTTATTTTGACGGTCTCCCATTTAGTTTTGGCCTCTCATTTTGCCATCTAATTTTGACCTCTATTTTCATTTAATCTCTTTACCTATTAAGTGACTCCATTGTGTGAAGCAATTTGAAAAAATGTCTTTCTATTTTGTAGTATGTGGTTTGTCCTTTATTTATTCATTACATTGTATTCTTCCCTTCTTCATATACATACATACATACATACATATATATATATATATATATATATATATATATGATCTTAAAATTTAATCATCTAAGTACCTCTTTACAAAATTGTGTTTGCTCCTGTATATTAAGGGTTACCTTGAAACTTAATTACCAACCTTCCTTAGATACTTTAAGCACCACTTTGAGGCAGGATGCTTCAGGTTTTCAGACATGTGTAAATAACAAATGTGTACAGGACAATGGGTTCAGAGGAAGCTGCAGGAGACTCACATAGATCATTCAACCAGCTCTTGGTTCTATTTCCGGCTTCTATTTTTGGAGATGAGGTTGTAAAAGAGATTTCAATCGACTCTTTATTTCTGTGCTGCATGATTTTGTCAGCGCAACACAAACCTATGTACCTTAAAAATGGGAACCTGGATTTAAGAGTTGGCTTCATAAGACTGGACTTCGGTCATACCTGTGAGCATATGATTGATTGTGGATTGATGTGGGAGGACATAGTCTACTGTGGGCATTGGCATTCCTATGTGGGCCTGGACTCTATAAGAATGGTAGCTGAGCAAGCCAAGGGAAGCAAACCAGTTGGCAGGGTTCCTCTGAGATAGATGTGTCAGTTATGGCATCAGAGTTCATGCCTCCAGGTTATTGCCTTGGCTCTCCTCAATTTCTGAACCAGAAAACTAAACCATACCTATTCCCAAGTTACTTTTGTCATTGTTTTATTATCACAGAAACCAAAACCAACAAAATACTACAACGACTAGTAACTCAAGAGTACTGTATGCTTCCTTAGTAACAATAGCTCCTTCTCAATGAGAAAGGGGAAAATGTAGACTACTATATTTAACATGAGCTCATGCTTAAAGGTGTAAGTGGAAAGGTTGCTGGTAAATAGACAATTATCTGCAACTTACTACGTGTTATTGGTCAGGAAGTGGGTTCAGTGTTGCAACTATTAACCCTCATGAGTTTACTGAAATATTTCTTCATATGATAATGAGAAGTTGAGAAAATTTTGTTATAATTTATCTAGCTCTTCCATGTTCAGTGTAAAATAGGCAAACATAGCTCTCACCCATGAACTTTTCCTGAAATATGCAATTTCTACATTTTTTTTTACTTTCAAATACCAAAAGGACAGACTATATTATATCTGATTAAGTGAAAATAATTGGTCTCTAATTTATGTTTGTAGTATTAGAACTTTAATTTGTTCTAGCTACTTTCTAGTTGTGGTCATACAGATAATATATATATATATATATATATATATGCATATATATGTATAAATATATATGTGTGTGTGTCTGTGTATGTATGCATGTGTATGTGTTTTCATTGCTTTGCAGTGCAAGTAAAAATGTAGAAGATGAACTTGTTGATCAATTTTATAATTACTAATATATTTATATTGTGTATTTACATACATATTTGAAAACATAATTGTTGGTGATTTTCAATATCTGCGCTATTGAATTAATTTCCATCCCTTTGTGTTATCAAAGGGATGGTTTCGACATCACTGTGCATATAGAACCAGGGTTTTGGGACAATTCTCCTATTATTTTCATGACAGGCTTGAGCCTAATAGAATCACACTTCCAATTTACTTATAGCTCTCACAATTGAAAATAGGAATGAAAAGTTCAGTCAGGACTTAGAGAAAAGCAACCCTGATTACAGAAAAAGCCAGCAATGGGGAAAGGCACTAACTGGGATTATTTGTCTGGATAAAGAAAATTGTGTGGTAAGATCTGAAATCATTTTCTAGTATGTATGAAGGACTTTGAAGTAAAGGTTAAGGATGAGATGTTGTTCCTCTCCACATAGAGAAGCTATGTTATGTAGATGAAAGATTTTCTTCATGGATTGGGATCACAATAACTATTGCTAATGGGAAGTAGAAATGAAATTCAAAAAATCTGAACTTCCACTTTCCTGTACTGATTAAAATACTGACTTTGGCAACAATATTCGTTAATCTAGTGCATGGATGCTGCTAGTATTCAGCTGTTATAATTCATGTGGCTGGTAGAAGAAAAACAATCCTTAATTCATAGATGCGACTTCTTACTTGGCTTATGATTGTTATTCATCTGTAGCCAGAAAATGATATATAAATTATGTTTATACATATTTTTAAAAAGCAGTGTACACTAGCAAATTTTAGCATCATATAGTAATATATATTACATATATATACATATGTATATATACATATATATATACACACATATATACATATACATAAGTATATGTATATATGTATATATGTGTATATATTATATATATATATATGCTGTGGGAATATACCTAAAGATCTTCTTGAATAAGAAAAATAGAGAAGAAAATACAAAGTGAAAACTGCTTTAAAAGTATTATGAAAACTCCAATTAAAATTAATTGCATTTAAAAAATATATGGTTTTATACCCAGGACATCATATTCCTACTATTTAAATGTGGAACTTACCCCAACCTAGACAGTCTTGGGAGAGTATAGGTAGGTATATGAGAGACATAACTGAAAAATGAGATGCAGTGCTCAACAACTGCTCCTAAAGCAGAAGACTGATGTAGAAGTAACAATGAACAAGATTAGAGAGAAATTTTAAACAGATTTCTTATGTGTCATCACACAAAACAGGCCTAGACATAAGTATTCATATGGAAGCTTGTTACTAAGTAAATAAAAAAACTAAATTTTTACATTTAAAATTAAGATCCTTGAACAAAAGTCTCTTGGACAGCAAAAGTTGGCATAGGGTTAAACAAAAAATAAATAAATAAATAAATAAATAAATAAACAAATTTCGAAAATGAGAGTGCAATTTCTCTTTGTTGAATTGGGCAGTCTTTAACAACATTAATTCTGTTTAGGTGTGTCTTTTCTCTCCTACTCTACAGTATGGCTAAGTTCACATTTAGTACCAGGGGGTTTGCTTCTTAGCAGTTGCCTTGGGCATGGAGAATTCTTTCTGTATTACAGACACAGTGGGGGCATTTAGCCATTGAGTGGTTAGTTTCTTCACATGTTTACATTTCAGAAAAAGACTCCTGCTATTATTCTAAAAATAAATGAGTAGATAAAATCCAAAAGGCCCACTCTAAGACACGCTGGGTTTTATATTTCTACCCTTTCATATTTTATTTAATTTTACATATTCATAGTTTATTATGTCCTTTTTAAAAATTATAATACAATGATGTCATCCCCCCCCCATTTTCTTTCCTCCTTCAAACTCTTCCATTTATCCCCCTTTGATCTCTTTAAAATTCATGGCCTGTTTTTACATTAATAGTTATTGTATGCACTTTTGTATATGAATATGATTATATTCTTAAATACAACCTCTTAGTCTATATAATGTTACTTTTAGATAACTTTTGGATGGTGTAAAGACCTAATGTTGAAAGTGGTAATAATTTCCTTCCCCAAGGAAAAGTGCACTAAGTGGTTATCCAGTACCAAATGACCATTATTCTTTCGGAGAATTAGTGGTTACTAAAAGATCATGTAGATAACTTTTTCCTAACAAAAACTGTATTTTATGATTCATGTTTAGGATTCACTAGAGTGATTTCTATTGTCTTCTGTTCACTTATGCCACTAGAATTGCAGAAAAGCATTGTTGAAGAGGCCATAATTTGAATGAAATTTAGCTTGTAGAGTGGGGTGGGTAAATAGATCGGCAAGACATTGGAGAATGGAGAGAAAATGTAATTATATTTTAATTACATTTTTAAAAATTAAAATATTTCTTAAAAAGGGTTTTTTGTCATTTCAAAGAGCGATAAAAATCTTTAAAAATTTATAAAATCTCTTCAACTTCAAATAATATAGAAAACAATTTCTTATAATGAAATATGCATTAAATTATTGTTTGTTACAGACTTAAAAATGAGAAGAGTGATAACATTTTGTTCTATTTAAAACATACCAATAAAGAGAAAACAATAACTTATTTAAATCTAAGGCTTGAAGTCATGAGTAGAGACCAAGGAGGAAAAGACACTAAGTATACATTTGCCATAATCATGGCGTTGATGAAACCCATGCCACTAGATTGGTTCCTGTTGAGGACTTTGGACCTCAAATAACAGAAGCAGCTTTTGTATGAATGTGAGTGAACAAAGAGATGTTACAAAGAAAAGAGAACATACCTGACATTAAGTTTTGCCTGTCCTGCCCTCCCTATGCTGATAAGCATCTGAAGGAATATGTCATATATTGATCTTTATTAAAGATAAAAATCTCATTCAAGAATTCTTATATTTTTCTGTATTCTGTTTATTGACAGTTGACTTAGATCAGCATTTTCTCAGTTATAATATTTTTCAGAATCTTTATTGTACTATACAGACATAAAGACCCTATAAAATCAAAACCTTGTTAACAAATAGGAATATTTCCAGTCATGAGCCTCTTTTTATTGAAAGAAGTCAAATATAATTGAAATCAATATCTTGCCAGAAACTGTCATTGTACCCTTCATATTTGAAGTGTTTGAAATTTCATGGTACTTAATTCTTCTTCCTTTTTAAGCAATGGCTGCATGTAAATAGTTTAAAATTCTGTAATTATTGCATTCATAGAAATGAAAGGCAGATCTATACATACAAGAAGACTAAAAAATAGTCACATGCTCAGGGAATTGCACTCAAGAACCTTTATCTGGCTAACAGATACTTACACATATGAAAGATGAATTAGCAAACACTTCTTAATAAATACTGGACACAGAGCTAGAATATTAAGTGAAGGAGAAAAAGACAAAACCCCACATACAACTGGGATTCAAGTTGCCTCTAACAGAAGAAATAGAAGTTTCCTATCTGAGGAGTGAAATCTAGGCAGTGATATGTGACTCTGCAGACGTTAATCCTTACCTGTAGATAAGCACTGTTCACCCATTTGTTGCTATAAACAAAATTGTATACAATACAATTGTAAATGTCAATTTCTTCCACTTAATAATTTGATTTATTATGACAGTTAATATTGCATTTAAGGTTTAGACTACTATACTTGAGAGACCAAAATGCAAAACAAAATGAAACAGAAAACAAAAAACAATGCCAAAACAAATCAAAATACTCTAACATGAAATCATGTAAGCTCTTATTTTGTATAAGTTGTACCCCAGAAGCCCACTTTCCCTTTATTTCCAAGACATTAGAAACTATTCTTGAACTGACTGAACTTGTAAAATTTGCTGTTCTACCAAGATAGTAGGTCATTAGACTAACTCCTCTTTCTGCTTTTGTAATCAAACTTGCTTACTCTGCTAACAATGGATGACTGGGACAACTGTAAAACCTATATGCTAAAATTAGACCCTGCCTACATATCAACAGAATACATATAATCTTGTGGGGTTTGACTTTGTGCATACTAGGCTGATATGACAGGGGTCCACATCTTGGGAGCTCTCTTAGGTACAGTGCTGGGCACACCAGTACCTAAATAAAAAGCATCTTATTTAAAATTTATTTATGGTCATGGTGTATCTTTGAGTGACCCCAGGCTCATATAAATTATGACAAATAGGATTAGTTTGGAAACACAGCTAAAATCAATAAATATATTATCTGTGTATTGTATTGTATTTGTATATCAAATACCAGGTATAAGTTTGGTTCCTTCTTAGTGTTTTATTGTTGTAAAGGAATTCCAAGGAAACTCCATGACCATAGCTACTTTCTTAAAAATAGTTAATTAGAGGATTAGTCCATTATTGTCATGGTGGGAATCATGGTAGTGCACAGGTAGACATAGTGTTGGAGAAGGACCTGAGAGAGAGAAAAAGACAGAGAGAGAGAGAGAGAGAGAGAGAGAGAGAGAGAGAGAGAGAGAGAGAGAGAGACAGAGAGACAGAGACAGAGACAGAGACAGAGACAGAGACAGAGACACAGAAACAGGGCATGGATTGCATTTGAAACCCCAAACCCCATCCCTCTGATGAAGTTCTGCCAACAAAGCCACATCTAATCTAGTATGGCCACGCATCCTAATACCACTCCTTAAGCACTCAAGTATTTGAGTCTATGCAGGTGATATGTTTATTATTCTTTCAGAAGGTTATTCTAATATATTGCACGACCTCTGTTTTTATATAAAATGGCCATGTTATATCATTTTACACTTTATGCTATTCTTGATTTTGTTTTTCATCTTAAGCTCAGATTTTTGTTTTTAAGGTTTGCATGAATTGTTCAAGATTTTAGTCTGTATCTTAAACTAGTATACCATAGTATAGCAAGAAAATGTAAACTTTATTCTATTCTATTATGAAAATGAAACACTGTACTAAGTATGTGGTGTGAAGAGACTTTACTGGTGCTTATCTTGATCATAATATGACACACACACTCATAAGACTTATGGCAGGAAATACAGATCTGGGTCCAATTTGGATACACAATGTGTTTTTTTTTTAATGTTTAAAATCTCAATGTACTTTAGATATATATATTTCAATTTATCAAATATCTAATATAGAAATTGATGAACCAGTTATAAAAATTGTGTAAATAAGTCAGTGAAAACATAGTGTCAAGTGTAATATTGAAAGCCTAAATTCTATGGAAAACTCAGAAAAACAGTCATAATTCATACATGTATGTAACTATATATACATGTAGGTCATAATAATTATTGTATCAGTGCCTAATACTTCCCATGTTATATGAGTAAATGCAATTTTCCCCCTAATCATAGTTTACTAAGTTTTAATCATCAATAAAGTGAAATAATTTCAGAATTGACCATGTGATCCACTCAATGTTCTCTATCCCAATGAAAGACAATAAATTGGAAAATGATTCCTACCTAGCAGATCAAACAACAACCAAGTGATTCTGAATGTAGCTATTTTGAAAATAAGAAATCAGTTAAATACAATTTATCAGAAGCTCCTCTATATGAAGTATATCACTTTGTCATCTAGGATTATAATGATAATTCTAATTAGAAAACATGAAAACAACATAATTTTCTAAATATCATGAAGTTACCTATGTCATGCAAACTCACACTTAGTGTCCATGTTTATGTAGCTATTTGTGTAGATTATAGACAATAAAATACTATGTAGGCTATGCATTCTTATTGCCTCTGCTTCTGTTTTCCTTTAAGCTGTGTATTGTTTCCCTATATCGCCTGCCACTATTCTCAATTCTTCTCTCTACATTATAAGTAAGGGTATAATCAGAGGTATTTATACTAAATATAGAGAGTAAGATTAAAACCCAGTCCATTCTGGCTCCATCACTGGGATTAGTAAAAGTTGCATCCTTCTGCAGCTATTCTAGATATTCTGGATGCCTTTCCTCCTTTCCTGCACCCTTGACCCTTCCTGTTCCTACTCCTAAATTTTAGGTTGTTTTGTTGTTCCATTTTACATCATTTCTCTCTCTCTCTCTCTCTCTCTCTCTCTCTCTCTCTCTCTCTCTCTCTCTCTCTCTGTCTCTCTCTCCCTCTCTCTCCCCCTCTCCTTCTCCCTCTCCTTCTCCCCACCCTCTCCCCTCTCTATCTCTATCTATCTATCTATCTATCTATCTATCTATCTATCTATCTATCTATCATCTTCTCCCACTCTGGAACATACTCTTCACATATAGACACTCATGTTATTGAAATATTTGGTTAACTGCAGCTAATTACTTTCAAGATACATTTGTGAATGGGCCCAGTATTGCAAACCTCCAAAGCACTCATGTATTTCTAAAACCAGATGAGAGAGAGGGAGAGCTGTTTGATTGGGCAGACTTAGGGAGTTTCCCATTCAAAGGACAAACAGCCTGAATGGTTTGGCGTGTGTAGATAGTTGTTATCATTTCTAAAATAGCTCTCAGAACATACTTCTATCATCTCTGACACCCTAGAAACATCTCGGAGTGACTGTTCCACCAGAATGTTAGGTATCAAAAGAGGAAGTTACAGCAAAGCAGTGAAGAATGTGGGTAGGGCAGCAGGCTGTCAGGCTCTTAATTTACAAAAAGTGTAATTTCGAAGAAAGTTATGTAAATGCCTTGTAGTATAACATTTTTTGTTTTAAAATAATTATAATACATCATGCCTCAGAGAACTATGATAAAACTGCTAAATATAAAGAGAGTGGACTAATAAATTCTACTTTGTCTTTTCCCAAGAAATACTGCCTGTTATGTAGTAAATAATCACTGGATGCAAATCTGCGTAAAACTGAGGACAGAGTTGTAAAGATTCAGCTCCTATATATGTCCTCAGAGGCACTCAATAAATATTTCAGATGTCTTTTGGTACATTGTGAGTGAAGTTGGCAAAGGAATCAGAAAAAAATCATCATTATGCTAATAATATTATCAATATTAAATACATAATTTAGCCCTGTATACAGTGTTTAGAACAGCTCTGAGACATTCCTTTTCATGACTTTGGAGCATGAATATTCATGATTCTGAGTCCAGTCATCTAAATCAATTGCCCTAGTGAAAGATTAAAGAAATTAAAAGGAGTTTAGTCCTGGAGGTTCAAACGATTAGCTACAAATCAAGACTCTAAGAAAGACTGAGAATAAAAGATGGAAGACACAAAGATGAAACCATGATGTTTGTACTCTCTCTGCCTCCCCCCTCCCCCCATTGCCATAGTTCTTGGTGAGAAATAAAGACAACGTGGATACATACTCTGGTGTCCAGGGCAAGCTTGATAATCCTGGGTTGAAGAAGGAAGATTGTAGTTACTCAAATGTGCGGAAACTATCACTCATTGCACACTGAACATGTGAACATGGTAAAACCATGATTAAAAAAAGAGACTGACTTGGAAAATGAATACTAAAGATGCATGTTTTCTACATAAACCAAGATTATGGCTGATACTTCACTGAATTTTATGTTTCTTCACAGACTACATGAATAGTCAAGTCATATTTTGCCTTAACTCTCCACATTGCTGGGGTAAATTTTATGCAATATTTTACCTCCTGGTTTTGAGGAACTGAGCTAGTGTCATTAGCTAAGATGTGTTATATTGTAGGTTTTTTCAAAAACAAATTCTCATTATGGAACAACTATTATTATGGTAATTAAGAAGTTAAATGAAGTTAATTGATGGCATACCATAATCATGGAATAATCATATACAGTGCAATTATATAGTATAGTGGATAGTTGCTAAAAATATATGAATGTGTTAATAAGACTATCACAAGGTACTTTACACTAGAGAACATCTATAACTAAATCATAATGAAACTTATTTTTACAGATCTTTCTGATCACATTATCTGAATTGTCTTATACATGTAAACTTACTGGTTTTTTTCCCAAGATACAGTTTTCTAAGCATTATCGACTTTTCAGTTCATAGCACAAATGAATGCAAACATTTTGGTCTCCAAAATACTTATTGTATGTATTTTTCTCAGAAACATTTTATTTCTTTCCTGTGGTCAAACATTGTTAATGCCCTCATTGCATTGAGGTTGGGGGAAATATATCCTCCACTCATTCTTGTTTAATAAGCTAAGACTCGGTAAGTAACACAATTACAAAGCACTGTTTTCATTTCAGTGAGACCTCAGTAGACACAACTGTGTGCCCACTCATTCACTGTTTTCTGTCTTTGCAGTTCCACCCTGGTTTTTAAATCACCCTTCCAACCTCTATGCCTATGAAAGCATGGATATTGAGTTTGAATGTGCAGTTTCGGGGAAGCCTGTGCCCACTGTGAATTGGATGAAGAATGGAGATGTGGTGATTCCTAGTGATTATTTTCAGATAGTGGTAATTATATTTTTTTGTATTAGTTTTGAAATCCCAGTCATTGTTTGCATTCTTTCACTAATTTTTCTCTTCTGTAAAATGGAAGCTGTAGAAGCAGCCCAAGGTCTTTGGAGGAACCAGAGACTGTGAGTGAGTCCCAAACATATCAATTTCTGATATAAGAATTGTTTTAGGAAAGCAAATAATTTGTAAACTTGAAATTCTATGCAGTAAAATAGCATGTTTTATTTTTACAAAATGGAGAGAATGAAAGAAGGAAAGAAAGAAGGAAAGAAGGAAAAGAAGAAAGAAGGAAGGAAGGAAAAAAGGAGGGAAGGAAGGAAGGAAGGATAGTTCAAGCAATGAAATAAGAAAGGAAGGAAACAAGGAAGGAAGAGAGAGGATGGTGAAGATGGGAGAAGAGAAGACAAAGGGTTTGTGACAAATTATTCTCATTGTCATTTCATGGGTTAGAATTTACAAACTCTGTTGCAGAATGCAGGGATCTAGGATTAGTTTTATTTGTTTAGTTTCTACCATTAGTGACTCTTTTCAGTAAAATATGCTTGTTATTATTATGATTGTCATATTGCAGACATCTACACTACTGCTTCCCTAATTGTTTTCCCAGGTGAAACCTGATAACCCTATTGAGAAGTGATGACAGAAGTTGTAACTGTGGCCCTGGCTCTACCTGGGAGCGACACAGTCTGTATTGCTTTGTAACTCTGCTTCCCATGTTGGAAACAAAAAAGACTGTGAACCATACTTCTTAAAACCTCCTCTTCAAAATTCTGGTTCACACTCAGTATCCTGGTGGGAGACAGACCATAGGATACCAGGTTTCTTGATTACTACAAGAAACATTTGCTGTTTGAAAAAGCACTGTGAAAACTCTCTGTCAGGTGTAGGCTCATCACATCACAAAGGTTCTGATTTCAGGCATATGAGCATACAAGAACTATAAAATCTACTTTTCAACTATGAAAAGAACTGTGTGACTAAAGAAGACAGCCTTAGGAGCTTTTGTATTTGAGACAAATGTGACCCTGTCAAAGAAAAGCCTTAACAGAGCCAAGTCTCCCGGGCAGTTGATCTAGAGCATAGTCATCCAGTGAGGCTCCTACAGTGTCTCCCTGTGGCATTACGTGTCCTTGTTGGTAAATGACTCTTCTACAATCAAACAGCTTTCAGTAATGTCCATAGTCTCCTAGTTGTATGCACTTTGTCACACTGTATTTCTACAGAATAAATCTGTACACCATACCTTTATCATTGCTGACTCTGTTTTCCATTTTTGCTTTTACTTTCATTTGTTTAATTGGTTGGGTAAGAGTAAGAGAGAGCACCACTTAACTTTTGAATGCCATACCAATCCATTATTTTAAATGCAATGCTCTTTCCACTACCATGAATTAAAAAATGACCTGCCATTGGGCAGCTTGAAAAGTGGTACATGTGCCTAAAATATATGCTACTTGCATGAAAAGGAAATTGTTGAGTGCCCTTAAGGACACATGATAAAATGCAACATTTATTTTTTTCCCTACAGTTTGAATAATCTTTCTCACAGCATGACTCATTACAGCTGAGCTATTCAAATGCTTCTTTTCTTTAGGTGGAAGAAAATGTATGGTATATGCCCTATTCACATCAAAATGTGCTTAAAAATATTCCCTGAGTAGTTAGAGAAATCCGAGAGCCATTGTGCTTTACACATGTAATGCTGAGCTCAGACAGTAACTTAGAGGAGAATTGTTAATTAGAAGTTAGCCAGCTTTATCTAAGAATTTTACATCAGTTGAAAATTGACTACAAGACACTAAAAACAATTAAGAATTCCCTGTGAGGTAATATTTATCTCTTAATGACTTTAGGGGAAGTGATTTAGCATGTCTCACTTACTGAACTAATTCTTGCACTAATATTGAAGATAAACTGAGTTTGTATAATTAAATACTATCTCCAGATCATTTTATCATCCATCCTTGAAACAGATTGTGGTTTAAATTATACACAAAAGGAGTTAACTTTACTGTGTTTCCACAATGAATTGCTGAAGGTGAAATTTTTCCACTATGTACAAAACCAAAACGGGCATAAAAAATCTATCATAGGCTCAACTTCTAACACCCCAAAGATTATGCCAAAGAAATTGCTCTTTTAAAAGATCCTCAGACACTACACTGGGCAAATACTCCCAGAAATGTCTTAACATAAATAGTTTTCTCTTTAGAATTTGCAGGGAGGAGGAGTTTTTTCCATTCTTTCTTGTTTATTCATCTATTTACCTCCTAGGTCTTCCTACCTTTCATGAAGTGATGAATTCATATTTTTTAGATATTTATCTGGATTTCTTGCATTCTTGATAAAGAAAAATTTAAATTTAGCATTTAAATATTCAGAAGATGTATAGTTATATGAGTCTACTTTCTTTACAGACTTAAGCAGAATCCTGCCCAAGGATTCAGAAATAAAGTGAAGATGTGGAATATTTTCCAATGAGCATAGAGCATATTGGCTAGATCCATTCATAAATTTTCTTAACTCTTTTGTGTTCTGTGTCTATTTTGTTACATTTATGTCTTTACCCCTTTGCAAAATTATTTCATCTGCTTTTCCTTTTTCCCCCACTTAGGGAGGAAGCAACTTACGGATTCTTGGGGTGGTGAAATCAGATGAAGGATTTTATCAATGTGTGGCTGAAAATGAGGCTGGCAATGCCCAAAGCAGCGCTCAGCTGATTGTCCCCAAGCCTGGTAAGACATGGGAGATATGGAGCTTAGCATTGTAATTGTGTGGGGCTTGTCAACATCCACACAGTTTCCATGTGGCTCAACGTGAGGATGAAATTATTTATATCATCAAGGTATACATGTGTGTGTTTATGATATATCCCTTCCAAGAAATTCTATATTAGATCTGTCTATCTTATTCTGCTACCTGTCATGTATATCAAATGAAATCAGAACCATATGGACATTAGTACCCGTGGCTTCAGAAAGCCACCAATAAATTATTATTGTCTGTCTATTATGTGATTGTCTTTTGTTCCAATATTCCATGTAAAAATCTAATAACATTATGTGTAAGTTTAGATTTGTGTGCATATACACACAGGTATATATATGAACTTTTAAAACATACTTGCATCTGTGTGAGTTGACAGTGAGTTGACAGAGCTGAGCACAGATGCTTAGAGACGTCTCTGGCAGCTTACCACAGACCTGGAGGATTGGTTGAAGTTCTGATATATGTCTATTTTTGTGTTTTTATTGAAGTTTTCTTTCTTCAAATGATCCAGTAATATACCCTTGATGGAGAATCTCTCTCTCTCTCTCTCTCTCTCTCTCTCTCTCTCTCTCTCTCTCTCTCTCTCTCTCTCCCCCATTGTGTGTGTGCATGTGTGTGTGTACTGTGTGTGTGTATGTACTGATGAGGAATGATTCCAAGCATGAAAAAAGAAAAATTGTTCTAGATGGAAATGTTCTTGTGCTGTTCACAATGCAGGGAAAAATACAATGAGGTAACACAGGAAAGAGACTCATTTGTACACTTGAATGAAACAAGGGTAAATCGAGGCCTAAGCTCCTTTGCTAAACTCTGTCCAATGAGTCCTTTCCTCCAACAGATAGAAAGAGACACAGTCAGTTGTGAAGTTAAGCCAGGAGCTAAGACAAAGAATAATACTAAGTAGCAAGATGCCTAAACAGGAAATCTCTGAAAAACATAAAAAAGTGTGTTTGAAGTAAATGCATGTGTATTTTCCACGATGGTGGAATTTCAACAGGGTATTTTTGAGAAAAACAGACTTTGTTTCATCACTCCAAGATCTTATGTCCTTCTCTGAACCTAAAGAACCTCTATGCAGAGACAAGAAATAGGTTCAAGGGACTAAAAGCAGTGACAACACTAAGTATATAGTGTTGTTGTTGTTGTTGTTATTATCTTTATTTTTACAGAGCTACTTAGCCATCTGGGGATAAACACTAAACTTATTATTACTTTAGTATTTTGGCTAAAGTTAGAGTATGAGTTCTTGTATGAGTGTACCTGTGCTTACTTACTATATACATTGATATTTTATGGGATCAATTTGTTTGATTTATCTTTTTTAAAATACCCAAGTTTAAGTCTTTTAAAAATACTTTAAGTTGGTGTTGCACAGGTGACTAAGTGGATGAGAGCTCTGGCGGCTCTTCCAGAGAACCCAGGTTTAATTCCCAGCACTAACATGGTAGCTCAAAACTATGTGTAATTCCTATTCCAGGGGATCTGATGCCCTTAGACTGACATCTATGCAGAGAAAACACAAATAAAATAAAAACAAATAAGTAATTTAAAAAATACTTTGAATTAGTTGACTTAAAATTTAAATAACAAGAATACATATCTGGTGCAATGGACACAGAAATAGATACTATGAGAAAAATGGTTCTTGTCTTTTAAATTTCCATAGTTTCGCTCCCCCAAGGAATGGAGTAAAAACATTAAATTGTACATATGCCAGAAAGTTCCTCTTTCAATAGGTGTTGGTGTTGTTTTGTAATCACCCTTAGATCCTGGTTCACTTAGGTATAAGTGTCTACAAAGGAGCCTGGGACAAGTACTAGTAATAGAATTTGTTTCTTCACTAAAGTCAGCTTATGATGATTTTCATGATCTACTTGAGAAGTTTTGCCAGTGACACTCTGGAGCATCATCTTTGGCAATTGCCATTGAATTGGAAAGAAATGGTATGAAATGAAGAGAGAAATCATAAAACGTGAAAGAATATTACTACGAATCTCTTATATTCCCCACTTAAGTGATGGATTGCTTTATTTCTGGCTACTGAATCTGATCCTCAAATAATGACACTCTAATTCCTCAAAGATGTGGTGTGGGCTGTGTGCACAGATGGTGGGGAGGCCAGTTATAAATATAAATTAAGCAGTGAGGTTGACCATGGTGTGAAGCACATAACCCTCTCTATTTAAATCTAAACAATAAATGGTCAACATACATTTTGAGGCACATTGTGGTCCTGCATAGCACAGCTGTTCAGCTTGTGAGTATCCGTAGACTTGTGGCTCGGAGTTACTCTTGGCAACCATAGCAATCTGCTTCTTCCCAAAATGAAGACAGTAACCTGTTCAACCCACTGTCCATTTCCATAAGCCTCAAGTAGTTTCCCCGGTCTCTTATGTATAGTTATCTGATGTTTTTCTTTTCATTTTCTCTTGAGTAATTAGCGTCTCAGGGATTGCAGTAATCTAATCCTCTTAAATTAAATTCAGTCAATGATATGTTGTTTACAGAAAACAAATTTGGGGAAAAATTTGAAAATGTGTGTACTGTAAATCTATGTGTGATTTTCACTAGATCAAGATCCATTGGTTACTATTTTAAAAATTATTATGGTATAAGAGACTCTGTCAATAAAGGTGCTTGGATAACATTTGCACATGTAAATGGGGCAGATTGCAGGATTGAGTCCTATGTATTACTATGGACAAAGTATGAATCCTGCATATTGAACAGTTTAATGAATACCAGAAATACATATCTACACCATGTAAACAGTGCTTTTACTTATATAAAGTATAGAAGTTTAGTGGATTTACAACTCTTTTGTGTATAATAGTCTCTTCTCAGAACTGATGACATTCTTTTGTTTCTGTTTGTTTCAGTTAATTTTGGAAGTTGGGTGGGGATGATGTAAAGGGTATTGATAAGAAGTCTTTCTCCAAGTGAAAGTGAAAATAGATCCGATAACACTATTTAGCAAATACCTCGCCTTGGATGTGTTTAGTGTCATAAAACATTTCATCTTCTAGAATTTTCAATAGCCAGTGCTGCACATATGTAAACATTGTCTAGGCTCTTCTTTGTGTTGCCGATTATGGTGAAATAATTATTCAGCTGATCCCTGAGTCCACATCTACTAAACTGGATTGAAATGAATATTAAATTAAGAACTCCATATACAGGGGTTTTTTTGGAAGTGCTGACAGTTATTTTGGAGCTAGAAAATGGGGAAACAGGGAAGAAGAGGGACAAATGATAAATATATTACTTTCTTCTATTTATTTGTTATGGCTCTAGCTTCTGGGGTGTATATATAGTCTCTTTACAGTAACCTCAGTAGATCACTGGAACTAGCTTTCTAGCTACAGAGTGAAGATTGCATTACAAATAATATACTTATCACAGAAGATTATGCAATCTGAGATGCACTTAATGGAAATATATAAGGAAAGAATACAAAGTTCATGTGAAGAAAAGATGCCCTCCTTATATTCTACTACATAAAAAAGAGCTGTAGGAGGAATCCCTATGATCACAAATAAAAGACATTTTTAAAATTTTGAATGTACTGCACCAACTATTCAAATCAAACAAACAAGAAAAATATACAGCGTGGGAGTCGCATGCGAATAATACATATTTTCTAATGAATGATTTATTTTTTTTCTCTCCAATATAAATTCCAAGATAGAGTTTCATTGTAGTATAGGAAATAAATTTATTCAACATTAAGAAAAATGAGGGTTTTTAACAATTACATCTCTTCCCCTGGAAAAGGTTACCTATTACAAATGATACTATATTTTTAATATTTTATCAAGGTAGTATATCATATAGCCTGGAATTAGCAAAATTATTTTGTTCATCATGAACACCAACACATAAAATCAGAAACCTGTGGTATTTTCTTTTGTGAATGGTTATGAATCAAGGTGAACAAATAGTTTATGGATCCGAAGAGACAGGCACCATGTCTATGTGAATGCCAATGTAACTGCATGCCAACTGTGAGCCATGACGGTGTACATTTCTCAAGGTTGGATTCACCTCATAAATTCACAGGCATTTTACAGAGCATTGAAAAAATGTTCAGTTAGTCACAACACTTCAGGAACTGTTAGAATACAACATTTTAAGTTTAAGGAAACGTACACAGCTATATTGGAGAGCCTGTAACTAAATCTAAAATACACACTCTCCCTCATAGTAGCTCTTGGTGGCAAATTAATTTGAATGTCTGTCTCTTACCTTGAAAAAAGACTCTTCAGTGTAAACACTTTAGTGTAGTTAGTAGATGATCACACTGTTCCAGGAACTTAGGGAGCCGAATTAGAAGAGGATTCATACAAAGTAGATTGAGTGCTAGAAGACAAACTCACGTGTGTCACCAGACAGTTGTCTCATGCAAAATAAACTGCTAGTTAAAATGGTAATATCCCTTTTCCGAGTTCTTTCATTGAGTTCAAATGACTAAAAGTCCAACATAGCATTATGGAATAAGTTCCTATTGCAGTGACAGCATAGAGCTCAGCATTCTTGCAGACTTATATTCTGTAAATAGTTAAAATTAATTCTAAGTCAATACAGAACCGATTTTTCAAAAGAGCTACTAAATGAAATTATTAGCTTCATCATATATGGCCATAAATTCAAATAATAAAGATGCTATGTTTTGCTTGCCATGCTAAAAATTAAAATAAGATTAAATTTGTGCTCACCACCCATTCTATTTAAGTCTCCAGTTTCGGTTAGAAATGTGGAAAGTCAAGTTAACTATTGTCCAAAATGGTATATAGATTTGGCACAAATTGGTCATTTACCCCGTACAAGTCATTAGAAATGGGAGGTTTGTGCATAGTCATCTCGACATTCTTATGTGGCTTCCCTACACACCATTGGAAACATACTGAGTAGTCCTATGCATCCTAGGTGTGTTGCCAAAGCTTTCCAAGGCTCCAGTTTCTCAGTTGTAAATTGGAATAAGGAATTGATCGAAGGAATTAAAGTAGAGACTGAGGAGGTGACTCAGTTAGTGAAGCACTTGCCCTAGAAGCATGAAGACCAAAGTTTGGATGCCCAGAAGCCACACAAAAATAAAACCACACTCATAAACAAACCAACAAAAACATATGTAGTACTGGACATTTGACATTGTCAGTGATGGTTTCAGGATGATGGCAGAAACAAGCTTATCCCTGACCCTACTGCTAGCATGGCATATCATGCGAAGTTCCACGTCAGTCAGAAATCCAGTCTTAAACAAAAGAGGAAGGTACCTGGTAATTACACTGAGATTGTCCTCTGCTGTGCTCTAATCACATATGTGCAGATATGTGTACCAGACACAAACACTCTCTTGCGGACCCAATGTAAATTTGTTTTAAAGGAAATTGGAGGACATAAATTTCTACACAAATGTTGACTATGGAATTCACCTTTTTGTTTATTGTCCAAAATAATAACTACTTATTGGATTGGATAAAGTAAAAGCTTGACTTCACTATCTTCTACCTTCCAAGGTAGAAATTAATGAAGAAATGTTTTAATGTTTAATCCCACTTAAACTATAGATTTTTTTATTCAGTTAGCAATGTTATCTCAAAGAAAAATAAATTTATCGGTACTGCAAAGATTTTCAGGGTAGTTTGTCATATCATTTTAATAAGTCTGCCATCCAATTCAATGTAAGCAGAGACTTCTCAACAAATAAAGGCTTGTCATTCACCTTGTCCTTTATCCTGCATGTGCTTAAAACTAGGAGCCAGTCCTGTGCTAATCAAGTGGCTATGGCTGTATGGCAGGCTTTGACATTAGAAATGAATTCTGAAATGATAGCAGTGCATGGAGATCAGTAATAACTGTAAACCATACAACAAGGGAAATAGGAGAGACTCATAAATATTGATCACATCATATTCTGCTGGTAAACACACCAAACAATGATATAATCCATGGGTTCTTAAAATGCTAAATATTGGGAGAGTAAGAGAAAATGTTGATTCCTTCATAGAATTCAAATGTTTTTGTGTATATTATATTTCTACCTCTTATAAAATAATCACTCATTTTAGATAGCTACATCCACATATGGCACACACAACATAAATATCTTAAATAATAATTAATATGTATAACTACACATATAATTTGATAGCTAGATTTCACATATATTTTATTTTTAAATTATTTCTTTTATGTTTTTAAGATTGTAATAGAACATTTATTCCTTCCCTTTGCTCTCTTCAGAACTTTTCATAAAACTCTTTCACTCCTTTTCTAATCATAGTCTCTTTTCTCATAATTAATTTTGGTGCACATCTATGTAATCTATCTATCATCTATCTCATCTATGTATATATGTATGTATACATGTATGTATATACATATGTATGTACATATATATGTATGTATGTATGTATGTATGTATCTATCTATCTATTCCTTAATATATACATATAGCTCGCTCAGTCTATATAATGTTACTTGCATGTATGTTTTCAGTGCTGACCGTTTGATACTAAATAACTGTATGATGTGCTCTCTTCTGGGGAAGACTATTTTCCCTCTCTCATCACTCCTTAGTTACCTGTAGTTCTTCATATACATTAACATGTTTATTGTATTCCTTGTTAAGCTTATGTTTAGGTATCCATGATGGTGAGAGTTTATGCTCATAGCTTCTGACATTCCTAGGAGACACACACTCATGGCAAGCTCTCTGATCCTCTGTACCTTACTATCTTTTTCCTTCCTTTTCCATGATGTTACCTAAGTCTTAGGTGGAGGAGTTGTATTGTAGATGTGTCCTGGGGACTCATTGACTTTTCATTTTGATTGGATGTGGTTTTAGGTAATGGTCCCCATCTCCTGCAGTTAGAAATATCCTTGATGAAGAGTGAAGGATACACTTATCTGTGGATGTAAGGACAAATATTTTAAATGTATTTAGGGATTATGCTGCTTAACAAAGTAGTGGTTGTAGGTTCACCTTAAAGATCTGTGACTTTTCTTGACCTGACTTGGTCAAGTCCAAGTCAAAGTCACTGGCTTGGATACCAGTACTCAACATGGTTTCTCTCTTGTTGGGCGAGTCTAATGTCCAGTTGAGAGCTGTTTGTTCTAATCAAATTAATCTACTATTAATCCACTATTTAATTCTTAGGGTACTCGTGCCATGATGGTTATTATTGTGATTCATAAGAGTAATAGCTGTATAAGACTTTTGGTTGCTTCCCTCCTTTGTAGCATGCATAGCTCCTTTTGGCACCATGAAAGCTAGTCTTTGGGGAGAGGAGACTTGGTTCAGTTTCCACCTCAGGAACCTCTGAACCTTTTATCTGAAGTTCATGGTTTATGCAGCACTAGGGACTTACCTTCCACTTCTGGGTACAACCAAAGGTAAGAATAATAGCTGTGTGTTTTGGATTCTCTTGGACAACCCTAACTAACAACTCAAAAGAGTGTTTCTCATGCCTTATCTTGGAATGATTATTTGATACTGTTTGGGTCTTAAAGGGAACACAATCAACACAGAGAAGAAAATTTTATTAAAAATTATTTATGTATATAAGTGTCTATATAATAAACAGAGGAGGGTGTGTATTCTGGTTTTTTGTTAACAATTAATAATATGGCTTTTATAAATGCTATGCTAAGGTACTGAATAGAGTATTACCTGCATCAAACGTAGATTAAGGTGAGCTACCATCCCTACAAACTAACTCAAACTCATCCTACGTTTGCACTGCTCTTGAAGAGCATTAATACCAACTAGGATTTCTACATGTACAACCAAAAGCACAATGAAAACACTAAATTGGATCACTTCATGAAAACAAAGGTTTATTGGGGATCAAAATGCAAGGCTACGGCTCTGCCAGTGCCTCTCAGGAGACAGCTATATCAGGTTCCTGTCAGCAAGCACTTCTTGGCCTCAGCAAAAGTGTCTAGGTTTGGTGGCTGTAAATGGGACTGATCCCCACATGAGGCAATACCCTCATAGAAGCAGGGGGAGGAGGAATAGAATACAAGGTTTCCGAAGGGAACCAGGAAAGGAGATAACATTTAAAATGTCAATAAAGAAAATATCCAAAAAAAGAAATGTAAATAAATAAAATAACCAATACAAATTTAAAAACAAAACAATACAAAAAAAAACCCAAAACAAAACACAAGGCTATTTCTCACTGTAGTCAGGATGCGAGAGAGGAGCAAAATGTGAAATTTTTTTTAATGGCAGCCCAGAGGATGGAGCCTTTGAGCTTATGTACTCACTCTTTCAGGATTGAACATGAACTAGATCCCCTTGCCCTTTGGGGAAAAGGGAATTAAACAGAAACGTATCTTAGCAGATTTATAGGGAAATTCTGAAATTAGCCTTCTATTTACCAAATGACAACCTTTCTGTTTGCTGGATTAGAGTCCATCTACTTACATTATTACCAGCACTATCATATTGTGGGGACCACTTTAGACTTAACATTGATATCTTTATGTTGTCTGGTTTAAACATTTAGTCTTTTACTTCACAGTTCATAAATACCCAGGAGTCATTTCTTCATTAAATTGATGACTAGATCATTAAAGGCACTCTGTATTTGGTGGCCAGTGTCCTTCATGCTTAACCCTGTTTCCTTATCCAAGGAACTTATTATTCTATGTAGGGTTGTATTTTGGCTTACTTAAAGTGACCAAACACCATCTAGGACTTACTGTTGTCCTCTGAGAGTGAGAGTTTCTAAATCTGTAGAGTCCATTCTAAGTTGCAGGAACCAGAAATAGATACCTGAAGTGGGTCAACAGGAATGATGTTGACTAAGGCCACAACTACCTCAGTGTCTTGTGTCTACTTATAACTGCTGAATTCATGACACCAGATACTGATATTGAGTTAGAGAATTTACTACACTCCAGTGGTAGTCAGTCCATCTTTGTAAGATATTGTCTATAATTGGCTTCCTCAAATGTTCTACTTTTATATATTGAGTGAGTGTTCAAACTGTTGGATTTCTTTCAGTACATGATCACTTGATTGGTACCTTTTTGTGAAGGATGCAATCTTGTTGGACCTGAACTTCAAGAATAGTTCCAACTAGTATTGAATTCCTGAAACCCATCAGCAGGCATCTTCCCCCAAATTTCTGTGTTTCTGATATTTATATCATTCCTCAATTTCTAATAAATCAGCTAAACCACAGCACGTGTGTGTGTGTGTGTGTGTGTGTGTGTGTGTGTTGTGTGCAGGTGTGTGTGTGCTGACTCCCTTGCATGTATGTATATGGGCCTTGCCCTCTGTGTATGTTCCTCTGTGTGTAAATCTTTCTATGTATCTTTATATATGATATGTGTGTTTCTGTGTGTGTACATGTGTGTTTGTCCCCTTCTCTCTCTCTCTCCCTTACCTCCCTTTCTCTCTAACCCCCCTCTCCCTACTGCGCTCTCTCTCTCTCTCTCTCTCTCTCTCTCTCACACACACACACACACACACTCTGTGTGTGTGTGTGTGTGTGTGTGTGTGTGTGTGTAGAGACAGACAGACAGACAGAGATAGTTGTTTATTTTGACTTGCCATGTCTCTACACTAATTTTTTTTCTATATTATAAATGCTGTAGAATCCACAAGGTAATGTGGCCAAATATCAGGGATTATAACAACATAGTCCAGAGTGTTCAAAACACATATTTCTACACAAGAATGAAACTGTTTAAATTACTAGGTAAATTATTACAAAAGGCTTGTGTTCCCTAAAAATTCCAAATTCTGTTAATGTATATGGAAGAATAATATACAAAATTTCTCCTCACTTGTAGAACATATGTGATGATGTTTCAAACACATTTGCCACTAAACATTTCTGGTATAATATGCCATATCATCTTTACTGACTTTATCTCCTACTCTGTAGGCATATGTGTTTCACAAGAGCATCTGAAGGCATTGTCATTTCTTGCTCAGTTGATCTGACTAAAATGATATTATCAGTATAATGGCCAAGTAAAGTAGATTGCATTCTAAGTGGATTGACCAGGTCTTTTGGACTATGTCAAGACAGAACAGGAGAGTTAGTAGAGCCCTGGGGCATGACTATAAAAGAATAGTGCCTTTCCATTCTAGTAAATGAGAATGTTTGATTTTCCTTTCTTGTAAGGCTGCAAAAGCACATCACTGTAGTTAAAAATGTTTCACTGGAGGTTATGTTAATCTGCTGTAGATGAAGATATGGCTTCTGGCATAGCAAACATAATATGAACCACATTTAGCTAAGTTTCTGGTTATTCTCTGCTCCAGGCTCTTACTAGTTCTTGATGACAGGATTGTTGAATTACATTACAATATGATAGAAAATGCTATTATTTAGAATGTTCTGAGAGCCACTATTCAATATTATTTTCCCAGCATGTGATATGATAGGGTAATAAGTGCAATGAAAAATGCAATATTGAGATATAAAAACATAGCAGAATAGATGTTTAAGATATAAATTTAGGAATAATTTTAGTAGAATATACCTTTTTATAAAATAGAACTTAACTTACAGGTCAAAGAGAAATAAAAATCCATAATAATATTTTAACCAATAAATTATGTTGCTTTTTTAAAATTAAAGTATGTAATTGGAAATAATATCAGACAAGTAGCATGGAAAACTATAACATGCAAGGGATTTGGCTCCCAAACTACTCAGAATACTGTCTACTTCTTCAATCACTTAAAATGATTTGGGAGGTAAACTCTCTATTTGAATATTTTTAATCTGAAGAATAATTTGAAAACATCTACTACTTTAGTTTATGGAAAACATATGTCAACAGTTATACTCTGTTTTACCTAGGGAAGGGAAACACAAAGGAAACAGTGCAAAATAAAATAACATTTGAAGAATGAGTCAAAGAATTGTTGCTACAACTTAAAAACCATCCCATTCACCATTAGGATAATAAGGCCTAGAATATATGCCTCCTTTACTTCTATAGATGGAAAGACCACAGATGCCATCTATAATACCAGATGGTTGTAGGAGCAGTGCAACCAGGTTTGACAAACAATGATTAAACCTGTCTTGAGTTTGCCATGTGATAGGTACTATATTAAACCCCAGCTTCTTAGTGACATAGTACCTGATTCATCCTTATAATACAATATGGGAGACATAATCAAACTTTGTGAGTGAGAAAAGTGTTTCACTGAGAAGTGAACTGAATGCCCAAGGCCATATAACTTTGAAAGAATCTATCTGACGTATAACTTCATCCATATATGAGTCTGATCAGATCAATGGGTAAAGCTTAAGAGCTGTCAGAAGAGAATTGGAATGAGTACTAAAGAGTTACGGCCTTAGAAATGTTGAGACCCACTGTGATAGACACTGATGATGGAAAGTTGACTGAAAGGTGAGCTCAGGGTCCTAGCGCTGGACTTCGGTTCAGTCACACTTAGTTTATTGTTATTGTCCCACATGGAGAGATGTAGATCTGTTTCCATGTCTCTAGTGAAAAAGTCCTGTAGCACCTTGCTATCCGTGAATGGTTGGTTTAACAGTTAATGAATTTGAGGCAAACAGTATTAATTAATGATTTAAATTAATGCATAGGGAACTTCTAATGTTTGTTGATTTTACTCGATAGTTTTCAAACACAGGGAAAGTAAATGCATGAAGCTGGAATGCAGATTAGAAAGGGCAGATTCTTTTAAAAGAAAATTTATTTATTTCAGATTATTATCCTTAAAGTTTAACAGAGCCTTTGTTGATTGTGCTAACATTTTTTTCATCTAACCATATCTTAGAAGGATAGCCATGCCTTTTATCACAGAAAATGAAAAGCCTCCTATTGTATTAAAACACTTTTTTACTTACAGTTTTATTTTGTTTTACATGAGTCACTGGCAGTAGCAAAATTACCTCTTTTTAAAAAAGTGGACAATTGCTATTCTTCTAAATATATTAGATTGACATCTTTAACCTTTTATGATGTCCCATAAATGCAATCACAGTAATTAACTAATAAGTCTAAGTGGCTAGAATATGATATACATAGCTCCCTTTGCCACATTTTATTGAGCAATATTTATCATGAGTTCATGGATGTCCACACCTTTCACTGAAAATATTGCCAAAATATTTTCCCATTTATAAGATGGCCAAAGCCACACTTGTAAAATATTATTAGAAGGTTTACTTGAAATTTACAATGACCCATGTTCAAATAAAACATGTTTCATTATAAATGAAGTCAGATAGAAACCTTGTCCTCTATGAATCATTAGCATTTCGAGACAAGTTTCCTGCTAAATAATGATGCACATTCTAATCATATGGAGTGGGGTATTTTATTATTTTAAAAAATATCTGCAGGGTGTATGCATGGAAAGCTGGCAAAGTGGTACAAACACTACAGACCAGGGAGCAATGAGTTTTTCTGTGATTTTTGTCCTAACAAAATGGCACTTATTTGCAAGAACAAACAGACAAATACCACTACCATGTATTTTAGATTATATCTGTCTCCTGTCTTCGTTATTTCATAAAAGGGAAGAGGCCTTGATATAGGAAGAGGTTGTCCAGACATAAGCCTCTGGCCCCTGTGAACTCTATGTTCAGTTTCTGACGCAGGCACTTGCTTTTCTGCTCCACTTGAGACTTTTCACTATTTGACATGAGCCTATGAACACAATTCTGATCAGATTGCATAGATTTCTTTTAAACATGTTTGTCTAGCTAGGAACAGATGTCTCTTAGGGAATTCACACAGAGAGAGCGGTAAATAAATTTTTGCTTTTCTCTATCAGCGGCAACAAAACCAATGCAACTGCATACTAAGTGACCAGATTCTCTGTGTGTGACACATTATTCTAGAAGAAATTGCCTTCAGATTTCTCTAGTGTGAGCAGCACTTTTGTTTTAGTACAAAACATTATGAATACAAGAAGTATGCTCACACCACACTGGAGGTAGCTCACGAAGGGTCATGAACAGCTTTTTCTATGAGAGTTAGGGGTATAAATCAGGGGAATTGATATCTCAGCTGGTGAGATGGCACGGAAGGGTTTGTAGAAGGAACATTATATAGGCAGTATACGTACAGAGTAGAATTGGAAGTACAAGTTCAGAAATTGATACGGTGGCTGTGATTGGAGGAACTGGACCCTAAATAGCTTTTGGAAGATGGATAAAAAGTTAGAGTTTTATCTACATTATTTTATCTACATAGGATCTTGATTGGTTGTATGTAAGTGATAGGTGTGTTTCTAGGTATTTCTTTTAAAGCTTACTTTATTTTTACTTTTAAAATTATTTTTTTAATTTTTTATTATTTTCTTTTATTTTTTGAGATGTATTTTTTAAAAACTATTATAGTTTCCCTCTTATTCCCTTTCCTCCTTCCAAATCCATATAAACCCTTGCTCTCTTTTAAACTCATGGGTTCTTATATTTATAAATTACTATATATATATATATATATATATATATATATATATATACTGATATTTATAATATATAATATATATGTGCTACACACACACACACACAAACACACACAAACACACACAAACACACACATTTCAAATATACAAATATACCCTGCTCAGTTTATATAGTGTTACCTCTATCTTTTTTTTACTACTAATTATTTGGTATTGAATTGTCAATTGGTATATATGCTCTTCTTTGGGAATGACAATATTTTCTGTTCTCAGAAAATGTAAGTTACCTAGAGCTAGAACTGAGGTCTCCTAAACTGCCCTCAGACCCAGCCCACTTCAGTGTTTCTTTAGTTGCTCCCCTTGTTCAACTCTTGTTAAAGATATGTCATCGTTGGATGCATTGATAGTCACAGGAAATAAAATTAGAAATTGTGAAAGCAGTTAGGAAAGTGTGCTTTCAATAGTTGATGTCAGGTATTATAAGGCTATTTCCCACAACTACACAAACAGACACACACACACACACACACACACACGGAGAGAGAGACAGATAGGTGTAGTTAGAAGGCCTACAAAATAGATAATTTCTATTACTATGCATTCCTAGATATATTAGGATAGGAATCTCTAAAGATTTTAGATTCTTGAGTAGCAGGTTGGTATTAAAGGTACTAGATAGGAGTAAGGAACACCAAGAATGCCTTCAGTCCGCTCCTGGGAATACTTTGTAGGCTATCATTTACATTTCCAGCATCTTCCGAAGTTCTGACAATGGCTGGCTTTCAGTGATTCATGAGAAGCCTTTAAAAACACAAGTAATTTGTTTCCTAGGTAATTGATAAACTCAGGTGTAAATTATGATACAGTAAGAGATATTTCAATAGAGGTAAATATTTAAAGGATGACAAAACCTATAATAGAAAATTTGGCAGTGAGAAGAAGAAAAATTAAGAGGCTGGAAAAAAAACACGTGTTTCTGTGTATATCTGATAAAGCAGAAAAGAAAAACATGAACATAGACTGTTTTGCCATATCCACAATGGGAATAGGTATGGACTGGACTGAGTGACAACTCTGCTTCTGTAGAGAAAGGGGGACTCAAAAGGACAGCACAAAGACATGCTTAGAAGTTAGCATTTGAATTGAAAAGAGGCTTTTGATGCTGCCAGGGAATGCTGTATCTTATTGGCTTTGCTGGTGGTAATGAAAAGCTTAAGGGAGATTGTGACAGAGTTGTATTATGCATTTCTAGTTCCTTGATAGTGTATAAGTGGGTCATTCTCCTACTGATGAAATGATTCCTTTCTGCTGGACACATTTTACTCCCCTTTGAGGAATGGCCTCATTGTCCTGCCATCATGGAATAGCAAGTTAAAGGATTACACATTAACATAAAATAGCTGTGACTGCTATCAGTGGTGGGCTGGAACATATTGATTTGATTAGCTTTAAACGTCTGAAGGTAAGAATGGTCACATCTCTTTCTTCTTTCTTTGCCTCCCCTTTTGTCTGGAGCAAGCACTGAAAAATAAACCAGTATTGGAAGGATTAACTTCGGCAACCTAGAAATAAAATCTATTTAACTTACCTTGACTATCCCTGTCTAGTGTTAAACATAGACTAAATAGTATGGATTTATGTAATGAGTTCACAAATTGATTTTACAGTATGCTTGCTTCAGGAAATATATATCAGAGTACTCTATCTTGAATGGCATTTCTCTCTTTGTGAATAGAGTTTGATACAGTGAACAAGTTTTCTATAAATTGTGAATGGCTGGAGAGAGGGCCGTGAGTAAAGAGCCTACTTTGTAGCATAAAGGACTATTATTAATATCCCAGAACCTATGTATGCACTCATGTAAACTCCTTGCTCAGTATCGGAAATGGTCAGATCTCTGGGGCTCACTTGCCAGCCTGTCTAGATTAAAAAGGTAAGCTTCAAGTCTAGTAAGAAATCTTTCCTAAAACAAAATACTCATGGGAGCAACTATGGAGACAAAGTGTGGAACAGAAACTGAAGGACGGGTCCTCTGGAGACTGTTCCACCTGGGTATCCATCCCATGTGCAGTCACCAAAGGTAGACATGTGGATGCCAGGAGTAAATGCTGTCAGGAGCCTGATATAGCTGCCTCCTTAGAGGTCTGCCAGGCAGATGCTCACAGCTAACCATTGACCTGATCATGGGGTTCCCAGTGGAGGAGTGAGAGAGAAGACCGAAGGAACTGAAAGGGTTGCGGCCCCGTGGGAAGAGCAACAATACCAACCAACCTGAGCTCCCAGGGTCTAAACCACCAGCCTGGGACCCATGGCTCCAGCTATATATTTAGGGGAGGATAGCCTTGTTGGGCATAGGTGGGAGAGGAGGTGCTTGGTCCCATGAAGACTGGATGTCCCAGTGTGGTGAAATTCGAAGGTGGTGAGATGGGAGTGGGTGGGTGGGTGGGGCACATCCTCATAGAAGCAGGAGGAAGGGGGATGGGACAGGGGTTTTCTGGTAGGGGGAAATGGGGAAAGAGGATCACAGCTGAAATGTAAATAAAATATCCAATAAAAAGGATCAGGGACAGAGCATTAGAGGAATACAGCTGTGCCCTATCCACATGTATGTACTTACATATACTACATGCACAGCCATCAACATAAAAGAAAGCTAACTACTGATTATTTTAATGCCATAAAGCCTGTTTATAGAGTGTGATTCAAATCAATGATTTAAAAGCTTCAGCTACTTGTGAAGGGGAATGTTTTACACTGGGTGGCCCTGTCAATCAGTGTCTTATGTTAATGAAATGGATAAACAGACATCTACAAGCGCCTTTATTCTGACCACCTCCCCTTTCTCTCACCCTTATCTCAAAAAAATTTTGAGCATATTCATTGTTTTGCCTGAACTATAGACAGTTAATTTTTGATAAAAGGATTCCTTACAACCGTGAAGGGGAATATAAAATATCCATTTGTCCACACTGCCTTTTTCTCTAGTGGCCAAGTTACATCTGATTGTAATTGCAATAGAATACAGGTGACAGTACATAAGCACGTCACTCTGGGAATGATGAGCAAGACATGCGAATTGTAATGTCTTCTTCTGGAATTCAATTCAACAGCCTCTTCAAATTGCTCCAATTCCTTGTGATTTGTGGAGACTTGGACAGATGTGGTGCTTGGATCGTTGATATACAGAGTTTTGTTTCTTGAAATGTGTACATTTTCACAGTCACTCCAATCTCTAAGGTACCATAGATAGAGGAGTCCCAATACTGAGGCATGGTAATTTACAATCTCATAATAATACTTCATCTAAAATCTGCCCTTGTCAAAGGATGATACATTGGTCCCATGTAACAGAGGTCTGAATTTTATTTTAGTCAGAAGTTCAGTAGTGGCTTTGAAGTGTATTGTTTAAATTATCCCATCATTATCAATGTATGTAATACATATAAATGCTGCATGGGTTTTATGGGTCTTTAGCATCATTTGACTTTTAATATAGAAAACATGCTAACCTAATTGGCAGAGAAGTCCACATTGGAAATATATTGACTTGCTCATAAGTACAGTGGATTGGAAATTTTGGTTGTGTCATGTGATCTAGAATTCTGTGATGTTTTGTTGCACCAGACTCCCATAATATTTTGCTGAAGGTAGACCTGTGAGAGGACATATAAGTTTGGAGAAGGTCTTTTGCACTCAAATTTGTGGCACTATTTTGAGGGTTGCAGAATCTTTTGTGAATTGGATTCTGACAGAATGAGGTTACTAAAAGTCTAGTCTTTGAAGGTCACACCTGCTCTGGTGCTCTGGTTTAGGTCTGCTGTCTCTGTTACTGGTGTCTGGCTGACACCCTCTACTGTGAGCTCAACCAGGCATTAAATAAATGTAAATTCTTTGTTCAGGTGACAAGAAAAGTAGATAGAGAGAGGGTTCTTTTTGTTTGTTTGTTTGGTTGGTTGTTGTTTTTTTGGTTGGTTGGTTGGTTTTGTTTGTTTGTTTGTTTGTTTTGCCAAAAGGAGAGTTTTAATTTCTTACTCACTGGTGACATGCAATAGTGAAATTCATTCAATATTTCACCTATATTTTTTGTAAGAATAAAAATGCCATTCACAGAAGCTGAAGCAGGCCTACTACACATGTCTGCACCAGGCCTTCTGCATATATAGGATAGCTTTCAGCTGAGTATTTTTATGGCACTTATGAGTGCATGAGCAAGTATATCGCACATTCTGTGTCTTCTCTTCCTGATTTTTCCTTCTGTTGGCTACCTTATCCAACTTTTACCTAAATCTTTGTTTTTCCTTAACCCTAATCATAACATAGTTTGTAATAAATAATATATACTAGATAAAATAAAATAAAAATGCTTTATTTCTCAAAAGCAAACAAACAAAAAAACAAAAACAAATAATGCTGACTTTTTACTAAAACTCAAAAGCTCCCAATTCATGACGTTTTAAAGTTCTGTAATGACAGACTGCTAAGCTGGGTGGATGAAGCCTCACTGAGAGTGAGGAAAACATTACTTAAAAAGCTTCTCTGAGAGCAGTCTCTGGGAGAAAGGGCTTCTATTTGATTATCCATACCCTTTAATAGTGTAGGGGGATGATGCTACCTGCTCATGTGAGAAGGGGGAGGTATCCCACAGGCTCCTCTAGTGTGCCACTCTTCTCATATTGGCTCTTAGCCACAGGCCCTGGAAAGGGACTTGTTTAAAGTCATTTGTCATAATGCTCACCATTTAAAACACAGTCAGTGTCATCATGGGCTTCATAATTAGGAAAGACAAACATGATGATTTAAGAAAAACAAAGTAAATTCTTTGCTTTTCATACCATCTTTGTTGACTGTTTCAGCAACACCTTTTATGGAAATCATTGCTAACTAGAGTTTCCAGACACTGATGTCATCATCGCCTCTAGCGACTACTTCCCATTATCTTGTGTTGCCTTTTATAACCAACAAATTTAAGACTCGTGTATCTTTTACTTTGATATAAAATGATTATCCTTCAATAAATAATAATGTGTATACTTGGTAACTTTTAAGGCTTTATAATATGCATAGTTTTTTATAGCTAACTGTGTAAGTATAAATTGTTTATGATAAATGAGGCCAGATAATCCTTAGTAGTGTATACAAAAAAGACTCACCATCTCACTACTTTAATAAAGCAAAGCAATATTGGTATTACTATATTTCAAAATAATTTTTCCCCTTACCAAACTCTGATTTTCTCCTATCTCTTCTCATTAATGGAGAAAAACAAAAGTCAAAAAAAAAAAAAAAAAAAAAAAACTGAACAAGACAAAAGTCAGTTGCCTTAATCAGAAAACAGGAAGGCGGCTACAATGACAACAAGTGAAAGTTTCTCTACCAATAGACTATGTATAACTTTCTTGTCCCACAATGTCATAAATACTTGCAAAATACATTTTATAAACATTTTATATGAATAAAAGCACAATTCAACCTGGGTTATATTCATTACATAGACTGATTTAGAGTGAACCTTAGAATACCTTTTGCATACCTAGTAGAAACTCTGGGTCTGATGAGTGAGTCAATCATATTAGATAATTATAGTATATACATTTAATTTGTATGTTAAATTTCTCAATTTTCTGACATTACTTAACACATACTCACTGAAGCATAATGCAGTGAATTAATATTTCATTTCCTGACTTTTACACTGTATGATAAATCTTTAAATGTGTTAAGCCATTTTCATGTTACAGACATATTTTGTAAAGTTGTCCCAATTAATTTTTTATTGGTATGATCATTCTTTTCATTAACTTACCTTGTTTTTACAATAAAATTAAAGATTTCATATCAGCTTCCTGTCTGGGTAGCATCTAACGTTCATGCTGTTGGACTCTGATTCCCTTTTCCTGTGAGCCACACCATTTAAAAAGTTCTAACACAAATGCACATCTACCAGAGATGCTGAGAAACATTTTTGTCATGAAAATAATTATTCTTCTTTTACCTGTGATTTCAGCCTGAATTTTTAGTGATGTTTCATAAAGAAGGAAGATGAGAAATAAAATGTATTTGAGGAAGTCATCTACTTTACATAAGGAGAGCTCTAAATACCATCACATTACGGTATTGCCTTCTCTTACACTCTAATAGTTAGAAGTACTATTGTTAATGCTACAGTTTGGCTCATAACTATGAACTATACAGGCATGATTGAAATAGATGTGCCCTGGGGTATCACTAGAAGGAAAGTGTCTTGCCCCCTGATATTAGTTTGAATGAGTGCAGGACCACACATCTACCAGTCAAAAGAAACCAGATGCATAATATTTCCCAATGTATAGTGATGATTGTTGTCCCTGGTAAACAAACAACAGAGGACTGGTTGAGAGTTTTTCTCAGCACAATACATTTGACTCTATGACACGTTTTGAACTCTCACCTCAGAAACACATAAGGGATGTTAACGGGCTAGATTGCCCAAATGACATCCCTCTGATCTTATTAATATACCTTCTGGATTTGAATTCTGACCTCCTGTAATTATTGACACATATTTAATTTATCTTTTCATTCCTTGCAAAGCCTAGCACAGCTGCTGTGGCACATGTAAATACATCACTGTTGCCCATGCAGGCTGATTGGCATTCATGCTTGAGTGTCTTTTTTATTTTCTCCTTGGCTGCTGGGAGTAGCCTGAACAGCCCAGAAGCTAAAGAGTTCATCTATTAGGCATGACAGATTTGTATTCAGCGGCAAGCGCCTGACCTTGCTCAACTCTCATCCATTCCCATCATCCTCTCACCAGATGAAAGAGTCTGCCTCACTCCTGCTTCCTGGCTGTTTCCTTGGCAACAATAACTGGGCATGTCTGAGGGAATAAGTAACGGAAGAATTTGTTGGTAGTGGGATTAAGGAGATTTTATTTTTTAAAAATTATTATTCACAGAATTATATGTGAAGAATACTTAACATAGGAGTTTAGAAATAAAACCAATCAGATAAATCCTAATTTCTCTGTTAACCTATTTTCCTTTTCAGGAATATTTACAACTTCCTCTAGGTATGTTAGCCTAAGATCAGAGTATTTAAACTCTTGGACTCCATTTAATGTTTAGGATAAAAGCAGATTAGTGTTGTAATAAAATTTGGATTGCTTTAGATTTTGAATTTATAGAAACAAAAGTGAAATGCCACCATCTCCCATCTGGTAGGAAGAACTTTGTGACAACAAATCGACTCTCTGATTTTACATTTTTTACTTCCACAAAGGAATAAAAAAAATAATTATGCCTAGAAGGTTATGAATTTCAATGCTTCAGCATTCTCCATGTTTACCCTAATTTATCAAAGATTCATACATATTCTTGTTTTCTATTTTGGAGTACACATCACAAGACTTTCCAAAGACCCAGTACCCCTGTGGAATTCCTAAATATGCAGTAAAATCCAGAGCATCAGCTGAAGATAAGCTTGAAATTTTTTCAGAGAAACTTTGATGCAATGCTATAGAATAATTTGGATTATTTTATGTTGGTAGACTGTAAGCTGCAGAGAGACACAGTGCAGGAAGTTCCAACAGAAAGACCATGGGCTATTTGGAGAAAATGTGTTTTGGACTTCTCCAGTGAGTCCATCATTACCCATTAGTTTTGCATTAGGCTAAAAGAAATACTAAATGACTTATAATTGTCAATTTTTCTATTGCTCTAATATTCCTTTTAGCCTTGTGATTTACTTAGGCACTAAACATTTGGACTCATTTAAGTAGGTGTAATAAATAAGAGTGTGATGATAATGGAATAATGCTAATGTAGATAATTTACTCTAGATCCTCACTAAATGCAAGCTTAGCATCACTTGCGTTATGATTTTTGCATTGCATTTTCTACAACTGAGGAGAGTGCATTTAATTTCTGTTATAAGCATCATAATTATAGCTGGCCACAACATTAAACAAAGCTTATTTATTTGTTTTCCAATTAAAACATCAGAGACTTCTAATGCCTCCGATTAGTATGACTCTGCCTTGCAGTCTTTCCAAAAAGCTTAAATATAGATTTATTATATTTGTTATATGGCAGATGACCATTTCAAGAGATTTGTATAACCATAAGATAAAGTCTGAAGGAGTAATTACTGCTAGGAGCCATGTCAAAGTGAAAAGAACCCTGCTCCCAAGGCTTCAGTAAGACATTCAGGATGACCCATTGGTTTTCCCCTGAGAATCAAGTGTCTGTTGCAACAAATACATCTGGTTTTGTTAAGATAGTGGCCAAAGAAATCTTTTAAAATAGTGCCTTTTTAGATATTTGAAGAAAGAATAAACAGAACTGTACTTGATTTTAATTACTGCTGTTATATATTTTTGCTGACTTTGTGACAAGCCAACATAGATATTGCCTTAAATACTGGATGCCATGAGTCTGAAGCAAGGTTAAATAAGTTAAGGATACATTCCAAACAATGCATGTTCCTCTACTTTCTGACAACGATGCTTCTGCTTTCATTCAAAGGAATAAGAGAGTGTGAGGAGCTTACTGGGATGACCTAGGACAAACATTTAATATTAAGATCACTGACATACTCACATCTCTGATGTTTCTCTGTCCATGCAAGTTAATATATTTGCAATTTCTAATGATTAGAATATATATATTATATAATAATATATATATTAAATATATAAAATATAAATAATATATAAATATATGATATATATAGGCAGTATTATTTAATCTAACATCAAAAAATGATATTCAGAGTCTGTTCTCAATAATTTTTTTTTCAAGCCAGCAAGTTTTAGTGAATACACAGAAATATACACAGAAGAACTAAACAAGGTCTATATGTCTGAGTTAGGCCAGACATGTGGCTTTCAAGGAGTTATTTAGGGAAAATACAAATGTATCACTCCTACATTGTGTGTCTGGGCTGCAAAGAAGGCTTCCATTTTTAGCAGGCTTATTTGTTGTGTTGCATCAAGTTTTTACTTGTTTTCATGGGAAACTCAAATTATTAAGAAATGAAATAGATAGGATAGAGTCTCTAACATACATCCAATGAAGGCCAAAGAGAGGTAGAAAAGGGTGTTACCATATTGTATAAACCATATAAGCCATATGGGTTTATACAATTATAATAGATCTAGAGATTTTTCTAAACTTCTATTGAGCTATATGCCATCAGGGGATGAAGATTAGGAGGAAGAGTGTGTGTGTGTATGTGTGTGTGTGTGTGTGTGTGTGTGTGTGTGTGTGTTGGAGTAATAAAACAAATACTCCACTAACAGTGTTAGTACATTGCTATGATTATGAACTGGTGGGTGTTTTAATAAATGTGATTTCAGGTTCAGCCAGTTGAGGATCTAGAAGCACTGTTTGATTTAAATGTACACATATTCTCTGTTCTGTTTTCTCTATCCTGTGTCCATCCACAAGGGTGAAGTGAGGACGGTATTGTTGATGTACAAAGGAAGCTGCCCACTTCTGTCTTATCACTCATGTCCTGGCCATATCATCTATGTTCTGCTCTAAAGGGAATGCAACCTCTGTTCTCCCATAAAATTTTCTCTATCAATCTCAATGTATTATAAACACTTTTATTAAAATGTTTTGCCATATACATTATATTAGGAAAATATATATAATCTATAATTACACACACACACACACACACACACACACACACACACACACACACACATATATATATATATATATATATATATATATATATATATATATATATATATATGTATTAGGCCAAACATATTTGAGTTAAGAAAACAAAGCAATATATACATTTTATATTTTATATATAGCATGTTTCCTCATTGAATTAATACTTATATGCAAGCAGCTTTAATTTTATTTGGTGAGATATAAGAATACTAATAAACTACAGAAACTAGATTGAACTCAGATACATATAATTTTGGGGTAATTTTAATGGCATGAAATTAATCAGTTTTCAATTATGCTACAATAGTCTGTCCTGTAAGCTAAAACAAAATTCTACAGGCAGGACAGATTGTTTCAGTTAGGGCTTCTGTTGCTGTGAACACTACACTGAAATGTGACTGTGGCAGAAAAGGTACATTTTAGGTTTACACTCAGATCAGACTCTATCACTGAGAGACATCATAGCAGGAACTAAGGACCAATACCTGGACACAGAAAGTGAAGTAGAGGCCTGAGGAATGCCGCTTACTGCTTTCTTTCTGTAGCTTATTCAACTTGATTTCTTCAGCACATGCAACCACCTGCCAGAGATGGTACTAGCCACAGTTGCCTGGACTCTCCCACTTCATTATCAGTCATTAATCAAGAAAATGCACCACAGACAATCCCTACAGGACAATCTTATGGAGGAATTTTAATAACTGATTGTCCCTCTTCTTAGATGACCCTGGCTTAGACCAAGTTGAGAAATCATATTATACTGATACAAGGACACTGTGTGAGTTATGAAAACAGAACAACAACAAAAGAGCCAGTTTCAGTTTCCAGCATCCACATGGTGGCTGACACCATGGATCTGGAATCTGTAGGTACCAGACATGCACAACACACATATAAAATGAAAATAAATTTTAAAAGAAAACCCAAATATTAACTACCTTCCATAGTTTTGGAGGGTGGAATTTTGATTAACATGTTGCCAAATTCAATTCCTCTGATCTGTTCCTGGCCTTCTCACCTCCTCACTCTCTCTTTATGTGGTGAAGGAGGAGGGAGAAAAAGGAGGAGTTATAGGAGGAGCATGGGGGTATGAAGAGGGAAATAAAGACAAGCTGCAACTGTTTCATGACCACATAGCTAGTAGCTACTTTTATATCTTGAAAAGCTCCAAGAATTCAAATATCCTGTCTAGCAAATGATCTAAATCAAATACTAATGATATTCAGTTTCCATGGAAATTCTGTAATCAATTGGCTAGTGGAGGGGCACAGTCAACACTAAGGAAGAAACATGGCTGCCTTCCTTTTGTCACTGGCTACATCACTGTCTACATAAAATACTGTCAGTAAGATACACTTCTGACTTCATGTATTTTATCTGATTCAGACCTCAATAATAGAGACTCACCAATCAATCCCTTAGACCTTTGGAATGCTCCCTTTAAAAAAAAAAGTATACTAGTTTGTATAGCTATCTGTCTGTCCTAACAGAAATGCAGTTTTGATTTACTGATAAAATCCCACTGGAATAAACTTAGTTATGACAATGAAATGCCTTCATTGTGTCAATATAATAGAACTCAGAAGGTTGACTCTGAACATTAACAATATATCATACCAATTCTGGAGTGGTTTTGGAGGGCATTCACATTTCTATCTGTGCTTGATAGTGTGTTTAGCATGTCAGGGAAGGCCATTTAGCCACCAAGCAAATTGGATGAGTAGATGCCTACTAAAAGATGTGGTTGCATGGATCTTTAGGAGCTGAGACATGATATATAAGAAACAGAAGCATGAGAAGCAGGAGTAACATTGAATCCTTAGATATTACTGGGACCTGTTAGCAGGCGCGTTCACACAAAAGATTCTGAAATCTGTAAAAGTGCACAGGACCATTTTTCCCTAAACAGTTCTCTGGAGTAGTAGTCACACACCAACATCCTGAGAACAATAAGCACATACAAGTATTTGTTCAAAATATTTAATTTCCCTTATGGCTTCTTAGCCAAGAAAATGTGGAGGACAAGTCATTTTTTACTGACACCTTTGTTGTCCTTTGTTCCCTAGCCATCCTCCCAGGATAGGCATCAAATGCCGACTCTTGATTCAACGACACCATTCAGGTGCCATCAAGGTCTTGGTGATTCCCTGGGACAAGTAGTACTGAAAGTACCACTGGGTTGTTCTTGCAAATGTGTTGACATTGATTTCTTGCCTCTTGGCATGGAGAAGTCCCAAGTGCCCTCACTGACCTGTTACCTGAGCCTGTAATTACTCCAGTAGCTGGGAATGAAAAGGGCATATCTCTTCTTCTTTGAGGAAATGACAGGCTCAGGATACAAGCAGGCTCTGCATTAAGGTAAATCTCTCAGGAGAGCTTAAAGACTCCCAAGCCCTGACTCCTGCATCCTTCCATCAATAGAGGCCAAGCTCATTACCACTGAAAGCTTCAGGAAGATGCAGAATGGATACATGACTCTGCAAGGGCTTCATCATATAGCCAAACTGTAATGTGCACATTGAAAACAGACCAAAATATAACTGGTATAATTAGGTATCTTTCTTCCTACAGGGAACCATTGTTTACTGCATGCTTTTCTAATTCATTACAACTAATAATAAAATCCCATAATGCCCTTGAAAATAACCTTATGTTCTTTAGTCATTTATATGAACACCATTAATTTTAAAACTGTTTATAATCAAGTGAGTGAATCTGTGTATTTTTGTTCCTCAGATTACTCAGCAGTTAGATTGTGTTATTCTGTGAACACCACTCTGGAATTGCTCCATGCTGAATTGTATTAAATATCTACTGCCTAAAATTTCAAATTGTGTGTTTGTAGCTCAATAGCCAAGCTGCTTGTGAGTGAGTGAACCAGACAGCCTGCTTAGCTGAGTTCTGAAGCTAATTATTTGGTACTGAAATCTAAAGGTCAAACTGTGTCTATATTCAGGGCTTGTTCAACATTATACGCATATGGGCACCACATAAATCCCTTATCTGCTGACCCAACTAATAACTTCCCTGTGCACCTTAACCTATTTCCTGTCCGAGAGTTTTAGATGCTGCAGGGTCTTTAAAATGGATTATTATGGAGCATGTGACCCATGGGCTTTCATGGAAACCTCCTTAGGGCTTTAAAATCTTAAAGCAGAAGACTGCCTTTCTGCAATATGCCCCTCAATTATCTACACATTTTGCAAATTGCCTGAATTATTCCATTTTATCTTTGCTACCCAAGGGGAAAATTAAACTTCAGAAAGAATTTTGAAAAACATATAATAATACTTAGGGTTACTTATTTAAGCATGTTTAGCACACAGTTAGTAAAATATCTTTTCATTCATTCATTTCTTCCTCTCATGTATGCATTCATTCATTTTATCATTTTGTATTGAGTATTACTCTGTGCATACCACCATACTAAGTTTCATGAGATATAAAATAAAACAAGAAACATATGAGCTACAGTAATGATATTATAATCTGAAAGAGAAATCCAGAGAAATCCAGGGTCTTCCATTGGTGAGAGCAGGGAGCTTGTGCACCAGCTTTTCTGTGCTTCGAGGCAAACACCTGAAGAGGTTTCAAGTGATTTAGGCAATCATAGATGAGCAGCTTAGGAGGAGAATTTAGTGTCTATTAAACCGCATTTTTTGTTTTTGTAGGCTATGCATCTTTTCTTGAAGATTTCCCAATATTCTAATAAATGAAGGTAATTTACTATGTCTTTGATGCTGAGAGATGCTTCAGAGTTTAAAAGCCTTTTGGTGCAAAATCATGAGGACTTTGGTTCACTTCCCAGAGCCCACATAATAAACTGGGATTTCTGAGACTGTATATAATACAAGATCTAAGAGATCCATCAATAGCATCTAGCCTTTGATATATATATATATATATATATATATATATATATATATATATATATATTCCAAATTTAAGTAAGCTATTATTAGTGGTTATATATTGTAATATACTGTTAATTATTCTGACTTCAAATTACACAGAAGAGATCCAACTTTCATGGAGGTTTCCATGAAAGCCCATGGGTCGCACGCTCCAATACAATGTATTCTCAATCAGTACATTGTATTGTTGTTTCTGGAATTACTGTGGTCTTATTTCTACTCTAGTTTTCTCAGATCTCTCGCAAGTGATAACATATCGCATAGCAAGTTACTTCGAGTCAGCCATACAGGCTGGTCTCCACCAATCACCATATTCTATTTCTGTAAGAACTTGTCCTATTTTTAAAAGATATATTTTATTTTTGGTGGCCAATATATTTGATTTCTGATGGCCAGAAGACAGTGTTGGATATTCTGGAGCTAAAGTTACAAGTGGTTGTAAGGCACACCATATGGTGCTGGAAACCTAACACAGGTCCTAGACCAAAGCTGTTCGTGCAAACCATCATGAGACTTCTTTAACATAGCCCCTATAAAGCTTTCTGTAATCTGAGAAATGAAAGTGTTTATCAACGCTTTTGTTTGCTTTTTTTATATGTAGCAGATTGTTGCCTAATCACTCTTAGATAACTTGTACTTTCCTACCTCTCTGTCCTGTGTCTGTATTGAAGAATCATTCTCCTGTGACCAACTTTGGAAAGTCCTCTCATGCATATTTGTGAGTACAGCACTTCATAAGGCAGGATTTATTTCTCAATCATACTTTCACATTTCTTCATACCTCCTTGTGATTTTAGATCAGAGTCTAAACAGAAACAGAGGCAACATCCTTATTGTGGCTTGCTTGACTTTGTCACTATTATTTTATGTGAGGAGGTCAGTTGTGTGTTTATATCACAGCTCAGATATCACATAAAGAAAGCCAATAAAGCTCTTGACAGTCCAGTTTGTTCTTCCCTTCTTTCTCCTGAGTTTCCTGACCACTGCACTTGTTGGGCTAAGGTTAAGGAAAGTGTCTTACTTTTAGCTGCTTAAACTACATTCTTAACTAAGAACTGACAACTTTTTTACCTGATTTAATGATCTCCAAAGTACAGAGATGAATGTCTTACTTTCTTCCATAGCTGATTTTTCTTTGCTCATAGGATGTACTTACTCATATGAGTTTTGCAGCCAGGGTACACATAGCATTTTATTATAAGTAGAAACTAGACACATTATTTTCTCTAGTCCCATACAATGTCTTTACTTACCTGAGTAGTATTGTCAGAGGGTATAGGCTCAGATTTAATGTTTGGTAAAGATTGGCTCCATTGTATAGAGAATGTAAAACTGAGGGGAAAATTACACTGGGCTTCAAATTAATAATAAATAACTGAAGATTTCACAACAGATTTTAAGCATTTAGGGAAAGATACAAGAAAAGTCCTACAGCCCTAATTAAAGATCACACTTGTCATGAAACAGTAGAAATCAGGCCAACATACTGAAGGGTAGTCATGGTCATTTTACAGAATGTCTATTTATGCAGTAGAAGTCAGAAATTCTGCTGTCTTTTAACTGTCTTCTGGGCCTTTGCATTGGGCTCAAGATTTTTGGAGTTACAAAAGAGACTCTCAAACTGATGTGTGGCCATATATATTTAAATTATTGTGCTAAATACAAAAATTGGAATATATGTATATATATATATATATGTATATACATATATATATACATATATTCCAATGTGTGTGTGTATATATATATATTTATATATGTATATATATTTACTTCATACTTCTACCCATAAAACATAGAAAACTGCATGCAGGCATATGTGTGTGTGTGTGTATGTGTGCGTGTGTGTGTGCGTGTGCATGTGCGTGTGTGTGTGTGCATAGGACAGAAGACAGATAAGACAGACAGACAGACAGGTGATAGAGAGAAGAGAGCCAGACAGAAGACAGAGAGAGTCCTTGCTTTAAATAACATATACTAATGTCAGTCCCCACCAAACAAAACAAAACAACAAATAAACAAACAAAAAAAAACCCAAAAATGCTACTTGTTTATAAATTCATTCCAGTGGCTAGAGAGTCTGATAAGAAACTGAGGTATGCACAGGCAGCCTGGCCTTACCTCCCTCAGATGATGAATTTATGCTTCCTAGAAGCATTCTGTCTCATGATATCTTAAATATTAAAATTGTAACTGCTTGTGAGTGATCATGATTAGGGAGAGACCCATAAATAATAATTCACATGATAACAAAGGTTGAATTTTTACTTTTATTTACAGTCAAAATATGTGTTTTACCATGTGGATTTATTGTAGCTTTTGTTTCTATATTTTATGTTCTTTTACCTGGTTGCTTGTTTATATTAATCTCACTGTTCTGTTTCATTTCTTATTTATATTTTCCTCTTTACCTCAAATAGATAATCACTAGAGGGTTAATGCATTAAAAACAATACATTCACTTTAATCAAATTGTAAAACTTACAGAATTTTTCCAAACTTAAAAAATTTAAATTCAATAGCAGCCTTTTTTTTGTTTATTTGATTTTTAATCTCTTTCTAATTTAAAGACTTATGTTGAAAACTGCAGACCACCACCACCATCTATCACACCTCACCATCATTACTGCTTCACTGTCACCTACCACTACTGTCAATTAATCCTCACCTTCATCACTTCTCCATCACCACCAACCCCATCACCATCACCACCATCACCATCACCCAACACCACCATAACCATCACCAAACACCACCATCACTATCACCCAATTCTACCATCACCCACCACCACCATCACACACCACTACCCTAACCATCACCCACCTCTACACTATTCATGAAGCTACTTAATGTCTTGTCAATAACTTCTCTGGTGAAGAGGCAGGGCATCTCATATTCTCTAAGGAACTTACCTAGGACTTTCCTAATCTCTCATTTATTTTCTACCAAATCAACACTTACAGAGATTAGAATAGAATCATTACCTTGTTCTGTCGTATTGCTTTGTTTTTGAAGAATGTATAGGTATGATTATACAGATGCATTATTTGGACATCCATATTCTTGTGTAACTCTAGTTGACTTGCATTAGTATTAAATTGTAAAGCTTACAGAATTTTCCTAGACTTAAAAATTTAAATTCAATAGCAGCCTTTTTCTTTTATTTGATTTTAATCTCTTTTTAATTTAAAGACTTATGTTGAAAACTGCAAATTTTTATTAAATTATAGTCACCCCAATACACTAGTGCCTGTGTATTGGGGTGACTATAATTCCTGTATTCTATGTTCTGTCTTATGAACACTATGCTGAAATGAATGTATTTCAGCATGTCTTTTTTGAGGAAAAGGCACCTGCTTCTCTATTGGGTATATAAACAAGTACATAATTGTGCATTACCAACTTTTAATTTTCCAAATATATCTCTCTTTAAACTTTATGTTCTATTTTTTTTTAATTTTAATAACCTACTGAGGCTAATAAACAAACCTGAGAGTACCCTATTGGCCACTGTACTTCTAAAAACATGACATGCACAAGATAGCCCTCTACAATGAGAAGTTGTAACCAAATTACACTGGTAATGCTAAGTAATCTTTTAGTATGACTATGTCTTTGCTCTGTTTAAATAGCAAAAAAGAAAAAGCCCCTAATGTATTTTGAGGCATCCTCCAAGCATTTGGTAATATCTATCCACCATGATAGCTTAAAAACTCAGATTGTTCAGCCAGACACTTTTACAATTTTGTCTTTTAGATTTTCCTAAAGCTTCTCTATGAGAAGTCTTCTGAGATTTTTTACAACAGAAAGTAAAACACTTGGTTTATATGTGTACATATTTGTTAACTTATTTCTCAATACAAGTTTGAGAAAATCATCACTGAATTTTTAAAATATTTTCTAATAGTGAATACTTCATTATACATTATTTAAAGTATTAGTGTATTTAACAAGATATGCAATATTACATTCTTATTTTAATGAAATTTTGAACCATTTTTCTTTAACTCATATGTTCGTAATTTTGAGAAAGTTCAATGTAAACAGAAAGAATATTAAAATGTCACTCCTTTTGTAAGCTAGAAAAATAACTAATTTATCAGAATGTAATTATAAAATAAAAAGAGATAACTGAAGCTCTGAGATTTTCAATTGAATAATTTCACCAATATTATCAATAGTCAAATTTATTGACTAATATGGAAAACCTGTAGTTGGCATTTTCTCTTTCTCTGTGCTGTATGAATACAGAGAAAGATGCTCTTTATTTTAGACATAAATAGAAGGTTAAATGAAATCAGTAACATATCCACCAGAAGGCTTTCAATCTCTGGGCACATCTACCACATGAGGAAAAGGCAATAAGAATTTTGCTATTTTGGTCGAGGCTTGAGATTAAGATAGAAACCAGCCAGATTGTGGAACTGTAGGGAGGCTAACAATTCAAGGTTCCAAGTTGAGGTTTGGCTTCTCATGGCTGCTACCCCTGAGTTGCTGCAACTGAAAGAAAAGTGTCCACTCTGACATTTCTGATTTTTATCAAATCTGAGGTTGGTCGTTTGTCTTTTCACACTTCCAAAGATGTTTAAGTTGTTTTAAGATGGGCAGAAAATACTTCAATGATGGTTAGAGTCACAATTTTAATTCTGCACACTTACATTGACAGAATAAATCTACGCCCAGTTTTATAAATGATCTCTACAAGCCTGTAGCCCCATTGGAATTAGTTAACTAAGTGCATATGCATTAGAACCAACAGAGATAATGAATCAGAAAAGAAACAAAAACACAGAAATTCAGATAATGCCAGGAACTGCAGACAACCTGCTTGGCTGTTTTGCAATCTGCAGTTGCAGTCTGTGGAATTCTCTCAAGATGCTTCATTGTCTCACTGATCTAGCAGGAAATGAGATTGTGTTAAGGAGAAAAGTAGAAAACACCCATTTTCATTGTGGCCTGGTGCTGCTTTGATTGGATGGATGTTCATAATGCTTTTCTTGCTGCTTTTAACCTGCATTGAGTGACTCCAACCAGCTTTCTGAAGCCATCACACACACACACACACACACACACACACACACACACACACATACAAACCCAAATAGTCTCAGTAAATGAGTGAAAGCTAGTCTCCCATTCGGGAGGTGTTATGTTAAAGGCATGTTTGAAATATAAAACATTAGGAAAGTGTTGAGCAGAAGAAGGAAAAACTTATTTGTACAATTAGCTCTCTTTTTTTTTTTACAGCAAAATAATTGGTATAGTATTAAAATATTCACAGATGACATTTACTTTTTATTTTTTTTATTATATACCATTATTATTAGTCATTTTACTCATTTACATTTCAAATGATATCACCCTTCACACTTACCCCTCCACAACCCCCATTGTATCTCCCCTCTTCCTCCTTCCCTTTGCTTTGAGGGTGCTCCTCACCCACTCCCCCACACCCACCTCATACCTCTAGCATCCCCCTATGCTGAGGCATCAAATCTCCACAGGACAAGATCCTCCCCTCCCCCTGATGTCAGATAAGGCCATCCTCTGCTACATATATATCTAGGGCCATGGATCCCTCCATGTATACTCTTTGGATAGTGGTTTAGTCTCTGGGAGCTCTGGGTGGTCAGGTGAGTTGATACTGCTCTTCCTATGGGGTTGCAATCCCCTTCAGCCTCTTCAGTCCTTCCCCTAGCTCTTCCATTGGGGTCTCTGGGCTCAGTCCAATGGTTGGCTGTGAGGATCTGCATCTGTTTATGTGTTTACTAAACTAAAAAATTTTTGGTTTTGTTCTTTTTATTAAATTCCCACACTTAATAGTGTTATAAAAGTTCTCTTTTATAATTCAAGACTAAAGTTTAGACTGATGAGGATATTCTGGGTTTACTCAGATACTAAGTAGCAATCTGGCAATTTGAACTCAGATATAGCTTTTGCATCAAGCCCTCAGCATTACAGAAGATGCTGGTGGTCCTACAGAGACCACACAAGGATGTCTAAACTGTGTTGTGCATTAAGGAGTAAAATTGTAAGCCTTGAAATTTCAGAGATGCTCCAAGAGGAGAGCTGGAGACTCCAAAAGGCCATCGTTAAATCTATGAGGAATAAATGACTTTCCCTTTTTTTTGAGACATACCACAGGGACAGGATTTCCTATGGCTACCATTTATACCCAAAGGACCACTGGCAAAGAAATTAGAATCAGACTTATTCTGCAGTGACTTAGTCTGTTCTCTAAAAATCTTTTTGTCCCTCTGTGTCTAAGGATAATCACTGTAGATATAATTTGTCCCGATTACTGATGGGAGTTGCTATTTTATTTCAAAATAGAGCATAGAAGATTGACTTACCCTTTAAAATTCCCCCCAAAAATCATCCCTTTCACAGAGACTCTTGCTCATGACTGATTCATGGAATCAATAATATGCAGGGCCAGTATCATGAGAGGTTTTCTTTTAAATGAGTTTCCAGGGCTCCAGTGATTCAAAAAAAAAAATTCCATTAAGAGATATTTTAAAAATTAAAACCGAACCCTACATGTAATACATTCCTGAATGCCTATTTGAAAACAATGTAAAGAGAAGGTTAGAAAAGCTGATGTATATTTTATCGTTGTTACAATATTTATGTCAGATCAAAATTCAGTGGGTTAGAATCCTTTATTCTGAGGCAGCTCAGTAAATAAGCTACAGAGCATGGAGGATTCATTTTTACATAACTAGACATTACTTATTAACTGAGCTCCAGTACCAATGAGGGCTTCAGGTAATACATTTAATGACGGATATGACAATTTATAAGTCTTATATTTGCTCTCCTTCACTTTCCTTTTGTTATTTTCCTAGGCTTACCTGTAAATAATGGTTTCTATTACCTTGATCCACATTTCTTCTAAATGGGTTTTAGGTTTTTTTCTTCTTTGTTTATTTTTCTTTTATTTTATAAAAGTATTATTGAGATGTCATTTACCTTCTTTGGAGTCTGTTAACTTTTTATATGATAGGGCAAAATTGACCAGAGGGTGCAGTACAGATTGTACATTGAATCAAAACTTTTCTTTTGAAAAAGATAATATTTTCAAGAGAAAAAATTTATTTTAACAGGAAGGATGATATGTAGGAGGAGCTAATGTGGGAGGAGTAAGGAGAGGAAGAGGAGTAAGAGAGGAGGAGGAGCTAGGAGATGGGGGGAGGCGGGGGAGACATGGAGGCAGATGTTTGCGTTTCTCCTCCAGATAGTTGATATATCTAGGTTAGGTATTGGGTTACACTTCTGATTGTATGGGCATCTTGTTATTGAGCAGTACAAGATTTCTAAAGCCTTTGATTAATATTAAAGAAAGTTACTAATAAAAAACAAAGATGTATTTAAGTTGAGAAGAATAGGCTTTCTTCTGGAAATCCTCAAATGGATCCTCCCACAAAAAATATTTTTGATGTGCATGAAAGAATATGTATGTGATATTATATATGATTTTCTGCTTTATTCTTTGAGATATTCTCTCATGTAACTTAAGGCATAACTGGCAGGCAACAAGATCATACAAGACTTGTTGCCACCCCTACCATACTGGAGTTAAAGGTGCTAGCTTGACCCTGTCTAGTTTTTATTTGGGTGCTATATATTCAAAATGAGGTCTTCATGCTAGCATAGCAAGCAGTTTTACACAATGAATTATTTTATATTATTTTAATGCCTTTGTTTATTTATTTTTTACAAACATTTTAATTTCATTTAGAAATAGTCGATGCATTTGATATTAAACTAATAGCAGTCTTAATAGTAAACCAATAACAAATTTAATCTGTTAAATAAATTAATCATAGTGGCTATGTCATCTATTATTATATTTTATTATTTATTGGGTCATATGCACATCCTACAGAGCACATGTACAAGTCATGGGAAATTTTGTTTGAGTCAGTGTTCTTTCTAGCAGGCTGATCCTGGGATTGAACTCACGTCAGAATTGGTGGAGAGAACCTTTATCTCTGAGCCTTCTTATCAGCCCATTAACATTCATCTTATAATTGATAATGTCTTGAGTTATGCTGTTTCATTTTCTGTCACCTGTATAGTCTGTATTTTCAGTTTTCCGTGGGGTCAAAGGTTTACCTGAGATAAGAAATTTGTAATTATTTTCTTGTTGTTCAGTGGACTCTGACACTGTGGGTTGATTGTTTGGCTTTTAGGCTTCTACTGTTGCAAATCTTCATGATGGTGACCAGAACTTAGGGTAAACCTGCTCATAGACTTGTGGAAAGACAGAAAAGTGAGAGAGATAAACAGTAAATGGAGAGAGATGAAAAGGTCACAATCCCAGGAGCTTCTTTAATGGCCTTGTCTTAGTCACAGCGAGTAGACATCCTAACTAAAGCAATTATTACAAAAGAAACCATTTAACTGGAGGCTTGCTTACAGTTTCAGAGGTTAAGTTTCTTACCGTCATGTTGGAGCCATGGCAGCATGGAGCTGGAGTCAGAGATGAGGGAGTTACATCCAGATGATCCACAGACAAAAGAGAATCGGGGTTTGGCATGAGCTTTTAGAACCTCAAAGTCTCAAAGGTACAACACTTCCTGTAGCAAGGTCATACCTTCTAATCCTTTCAAATAGTGCCTCTCACTGTTGACTACACATTCAGATATATGAGCCTAGCGGGAGTCATTCTTACTCAACCATAACAGGGGTTCTGCCAGGAACTGGACTGACTTCCTTATCCTGAACCCTAACTTTTAAAGTATCCACCACTTTCCAGTATAGTATAGGCAGCTGACTGAGCCACTAGGAAAAGGGCCTATGAGGATATGTAAGATCTAAACTCTGACTGTATACAGCTATGTCTTATCAACATTGTTTGATTCTATCTTAATTTTTCTCTATTTTATATATGGATACATTATTTTCATCATTTCCATCCTTCCTTCTTTCTTACCAACTTCCAATGTGTTCCTGAAACTCCCAAGTTCAGGAATCTTTGCAAATTCATGAAAATGCTCTTCAATTATTATTGCTGCATATATGTATGTTTATTTATATATATTTATAAATATATATGTGTGTGTGTGTGTGTGTGTGTGTGTGTGTGTGTGTGTGTACTAATACACACACACACACAATGGACCACAATAAACACATCTACAACACAATAGTTACAAGTCAGAATCAGGAAATAAGGAGGCCAGAATCAGAAGGCTTGGGATATGTACTGTGAGATAAAAGTCTTCTGATTATATTTTTACTGCACTGGAGTCACCTCCTCTCCTTTGCTTTAAGCAATTGGATTTCTGAAGCTGTTCTTCTTTCTAGATTTAAAATAATTCCTACCAGTATTTCCTTCCCTGGATGGTTTAAATTATACACATAAAGACATTATAAATTATTAAAGTACACAGGAATCAAATAGCCCTCTGGAAAGTTGTATCTCATGACCCTTTAGCTTGCAGATAATATACTCATGTTAAATGATATCCTATGAAATTCTTTATGATTCCAGGTCATGGACTTAACAATAACTTGTGCTTTCTAATTCCATACTTTGTTATCACCCACAATCTTTTTGTTGTTGTTATTGTTGTTGTTGTTAATATCATAAGAGCTAATGTCGTATACAAGTTATTTAAAAATATCTTGCTCTTGCGTATCAAGTATGTTATTCAGAAGAAAAGGGGCAATTTCCCAGACTGTGGAATGCACTCTCCAGAGACCCAGAGCTTACATATGCTAACAGAATCAAAACAGAAAGTAAGTCTGTTTGTGAAGCAAATTCCAAAGGTGTTTCTCTTCCAGCATATTTTAACTCTGGTGTGACATTGAGAAAACAGTCTGGATGTTGCTATGTGAAGCAGAAGCTACAGAAAGCAGTCATGTTGTGTACAGCCCATACCAAGCCAAGGGGCCCACAAGAGGACTGGCAGAATACAGAATTTTTCAAACTGGTGTGGCTGACTATTAACATGCAGATCAGACACGCTGGACTGAATGGCTTTCATACAGAAGTGCTCAGTATTTCAAACAAAAGACCGGGCCAGAGCTATAGATTTTTGACCACCCTTGTATCTTGATTACATTTATGGTTGGATTCACAAATTTATTACAAAAAAATAGTGATGAAGAAATTTTTATTCATTTGATGAGAGAAATGTGTTCAAATGAAATTATTATTTTGAACTTTTCAAGAATTTCCCACTGTCATCAATGTAAACTCATGGACCCTTGCATTTTCTGACCTGAAAGCCAAGCTCCTGTTGAAGAGTATGTTCATAAAACTAATTTACATGTTTTATATAAAAGCTGATGTAAGGTAGGTGTGTGTGTGCGTGTGCGTGTGTGTGTGCGCGCGTGTGCATGTGTGTGTTTAGTGATGGGAAGAGAATGAGTATAGGGGATATGAAATGGCATGCAATGAACTTAAACAATTACAAAACACTTTCAAATTCTATTTTGGAACTGAGCCATTGACTGTCATTCACAGATTTAATTTAGCCATTTCAAAGGTAGAATTAAGCTAGTTGTGAAAATTATGCCCATTATAATTTCTATGTATCACAACTTAGGTATCATTTAAGTTACAAAGAGTTCATAGGCTGGCAGGAAAGTTACATGCCTAGATTCTCAGCATTTTGTAGCCTGGCACAAAAGGATTGCAGTTAATTATGTAACACTTTTGGTCATAAAATGATTAATAGTCTTTGATAACAAAATATCTATTATGGGATTTCTATTCATTAAATGTGTGTATTTAGTTAGGTGTTTGGCATCATAAGTAATATAAACTTGGAATTGAAACAAATTATTTGATATGTAACAAAATATCCTTAGAATGTCTTAATAAGACAATCAAGAACTTTTCTTTGTGGAGATTTTTTTTTTTACTATACATTACTCTGTGTTAACTGATTTTACTAAAATATTTGCCTATTTAGTTATTTACCAGTAACCTTCGGGACATACAATGTGAGTCGGTAGGGAACAGACCTGAGGAAAAAAAATCTTATTCCAGAAATAAAAGGAATTGAGAATACAGGGTGGCCAACTGTAATCTAATGATTGTGCTGAAGGAGTCTCTTGAACAATAACATTCAAATGATATGTTAGTAAAACTTCAGGGTGGAGTCATATCAGCAACACATGGAGTGTCATAAGGATTGGTGTGAACACTCTGTCTCTTCTGTGCAGATATTTTTGTTCTGTGTTATCTAATTCTTTTTGAAAATATGTTGTGTTTACTCCCAGCCATTTTTGAATCATGATAATGGTGCTGAATTTCGGGTCAGGTGGTATCAAAACTGATTTATAGGAGTTTATCTTATGCTTTGCTTAATATCATGTCCTTTTGTTTTATACTTGGAACTAATCTAAGGCTCTATCCCAATCTCAACATAAGATTTCTCACCTTTTCTTGATTCATAATATATACTGGTAACCTTTTACAAACACTACACATTTATCTCACCCATTTCCCTAATTCCTATGTCTAGATCTAAAGGGCAAGTTCCTCATATTAAGTTAGTTTTGAACAAGCAAAAATACATTCTTTTTCTCTGGTGATTGGTTTTCAACCATCCCATCAGGAGAACTTTTAAATAACCAAATTTATATTGAACTATTTTTCAGATGAGAAATTATAATCAATGAAAATCCAGTAAAATGCAAATATAAATCCTTCAAATGTCAAAAGGAAATGTCTGAGCTGAGCTTTGAAATACTAAACATCGAATTTATGATTATTTTTTTTGCAATAAAAACTTCAGACTTTCCTTGAAATTTTCTTATCTGAGTTACTGTAATCTATTCCTGAATTAAGAGCCATTTTGTCTGTATTGCATTAGTAAAACTTGTGTGGGCAGTATTTCTTTCCTACCTTTATTTGCCCAGTAGGCAGTTGCTAATTTTCAATGCTCTTTTGACCTAAAAAAAAAGTAGCAGTTCCATTTGGTTCAAACTAAAATTGGCCTTCCTAAACTTCTTTAAGTTAAAGTACAGGCAATTAGGACAAAAAGGAGTCCAGGATGAAGCTAGCCTTACATTGCTGCAGTTCTCATCTATGGCTTGTTTGTTTTTATTTTTTTCTTCAACATTTTTATTAGCTGCCAGGCCTTTTGTTGTTAAATGTTTGAATTTCTTGATTGTCCAACTTGAGTAAATGTTTCTAATTTACCTTATTCAGCTCTCGTTAATATTCAGATAGCTATTAGAAAATAAGGTAGCCTTTGGGCTTGAATTTTGAGCATCGATTCCTTGCAACATTTCAGTCTATGATTTTCTCTTCTACACACGTCTTCTTTCTTTTATTACCCAGTGAGGAAATACACGAATTTTATAGACCACATTGCCACTCATGTATCTCTTCTGCTCTGTAGTTTTGGAGACAATATAGACAGCTACTAACATCAGATAAATAAATACATATGCTTCTAAACCAATAAAATATGAATATTTATTATTAATATGAGCTATGCCAAGTTGACACATCACATAATATAATTTGTTTCCTTTTATTCTAACTGTTGAGAAATGTAGTGTCCTTTCTATCTCATGGATCATGAAGAACAGGTGGCTAGCTGTGATTGGTTGACAGGCTGTACTGAAGTTGAGGTGGTTTTTAGCACTTTTACATGGGTCACTAACTTTTTCATAAGCATTTTGTTGGCTAACAGGTTCCAAAAACACAATTTAAAGCATCCCAAACATCAGTTCTTCACTTGCTATAAATGTGATGAAATTATACTTAGAAGACTGTTAAATAAACAAAACACAAGCTCCCAATAACATTCAATGGCACAATCAGTAATCTTTTCTCCCACACTATCTATGTACATTTTAGATTACTTATAGTACAACGGATATTTTTCCTTCTTATTCACTCATATAATACATCTCAACCACAGCTTCCGTTTCTGTAATTCCTCCACCAGATCCACTCCTTCATTTTCATTTAGAAAAGAGCAGGCACACTGTCAATATTTTAAATACACCATCTATAAAATTTCAGCATAAGTATTTATATAAGTTACATAATTTCATAAGTAACCTATTACTTATGAACTATGACACTATGAAGAATGAAATTTCATTTGGAGTCCACACTATTTTTAGCTTTTTCCAAATTGACGTACTGATGTGGATTTCAGTTGTTTTTACTCATTGGAATCCCCTTTTGTATATTACCATTACATTTCCTAAGTTTATATTTGTCTTGGGGAAGATTTCCAGAAATGGGATTAATAGTTCTGAGTACATGATCACTGTAACTGTGGCTGAATTTTCTGAAGTGCCTTGGTTCTTGAATTAACAGGGATGATATGTGTTAAGTCATTTCTACTTGGCAGGCAGTGGTCTAGACATTTTAAGTCTGTTCTCTCACAATAATTTCTCCAAATAAGCATCAATATTTCTGCTTGTAGAAGTAGAACCAAGTAGTTTTAACAGGGTCCAAATTACAACCTAGCATGTTTAACATGAAAGCCCATGAGGAGGCATTTTTGGTCTCTTACAATATGATGGAGGTGTACTGGCCTTGCATATATATGATGGGTCACCATTTGACTCTCTTCTCTGCTGGGTTGAAATGTGCCTTGCCCTTTATCTCTCTTTAGAACTACTGAAGCAGAATACATCATTTGTCTGTTCTTTCATCTACTGAGAATAAGGATATCTAGTGGTCTTTTATTTTGAGCATCTCAAGAGAGGTATTGCAGTGCACTTATATTGTGCCCTACTGAGTTATATCACAGATTTTCACAAACTCGGAGACAAAGTCTGCTTGAGGAATAAAAATGTAATGGGTCATGATCACTTTTTAGAGCTTGGTAAGGTTGGCACAACCCTTTTTCCTTTGGTACAACCTTTTATCCCCTTGGTACAAGAAGTTCAAGAAAGCCAGAGATTGTATCTTGTTCTTATATTATCTCTATTTTGGCAATTGCCTCCCATCTCATCAATTTCCTGACCTGACAATGTCGGTTCTGTTTGCTTAGCCTCCTTCAGCATGTGTCCTGACCCAGCCTTCTCACCCACAGTGAGCTGGCAGTTTAGCAGTTTTCATTCTCACATATCTGCCCATTTCCACTTAGGAAGCCTTGGAATTAGACCAGAGCTACTCTGATGGAAATCAAAGCCACAGGCAGACAACAACCTTTACAGAGTTTAAAGAAAAGATTACTTTTCATGAAAGCACACTGGAATATAACTTATCTTAATAGTATATGTTGAATCAGATTTTACCTTAAAAGGTTAAATGTAGCTAGAGATAGATATAAATATAGATTATAAATATAGTTAGATGTAAATATTTCTGTACTTGGGAACTTACATTTCTAAGGAATGTTCTACTACTGACCTATTTCAATATTCAGTGTTTGTATTCTAACCCTATCACTATCCCCAGTGAAGAATTTCACAAGTAATGATGATTGTTATCAGCATATTCATTTTCATGTGACTAGTACCATACAGTCATAACTAGCATCAAGTCACTGTAGAATGCTGTTTCCCTTGATTCAATGTCACAGCAGGGTTCTGCAACCACTCAGCTGATACTTAAATAGTATTTCACATTTCTTTTCATGTTGTGGACAGGTTTGTTTTAGTTTTCACCAGCATCTTTATCCTGCAAAGCTTCGGTAGTTAGGGTGGGACTGAGAAAAGAAAGATATAGATTGTGTTCAAATAATATGGAATCAAACAATCTGTTGTTATATCAGAACCACTAGGAATTGAATAATGCTATAAAAAAATCCTTCCTATCTTTACTGTACTGTAATTTGAACTTAAAAATTTCAGAAAATTACAGTCATAACCATCCTAGTTTCAGCTATATTTAAAAAAAAATGACCATCTTTCATGTTCTAGAAATATCTGCATATCAACTTCGACAACTTAAGTTCATGGAAATAGTTCATGGTTCTGCAAATTGAGACATCAGAAAATGCCATATTTAACATTGTCTCTATCATGAGCACAGACTAGGGACATTCACATGTTGCTGTTGGAGGCCATGTGGATATAAGTGGTCTTTGCCTGAAGTTGTCATGATGTCTGTATTATGTGGGGTTCTCTAGAGTTACAGAACTTATAGGTAGTCTGTGTATCGTAAGGGAATTTGTTGATGACTTACAGTCTGTAGTCCAACTCTCCAACAATGTTTAGCAGCAACTGTGAACGGAAGTCCAAGGATCTAGAAGTTGCTCAGTCCCATAAGACAAGCAGAAAAAGAAGAGCAAGTCTTCCTTCTTCCAATGTCCTTATGTAGGTCTCCAGTAGAAGGTGTGGCTCAGATTAAAGGTGGGTAGCAACATGCCTGGATCTAGATTAAAGGGGTGTACTACCTTGCCTAGGACTAAGCTTTTCATAGCCACTATGCCTCAAGACCAGGATCACAGGTAAGCCTTCCAATTCTGGATTGTCATTCATTCCAGATACAGTCAAGTTGAAAACAAGGAATAGCCAACACAATGTCCATAGGCCATGTTGATGTCCATGGCTTATGATGTAGGTAAGAGCCTTAGTGGTGTCTTTAGTGTGCACTGCTACTGGAGACCATACTGAGGTCTGTGGTCTATGATAACACTGGAGACCATATGGCTGCCCATGATGCTTATTGTAGCCAGAAACCATGTGGAAGGTCATGAGCCATGCTGTTTCTAACTGTAAGGAGCAACGAAGCAACTTTTGCAGTGGTATCACTGACCACAGTCTCACAGTTGAGCATGTGAGACATAGAAGGCTTCTAGGACAACCTGTCCCACACCAATAAAAAAGAAACAGCCCAGACAGGAAGCCATTGAAATAACTCTTGAACGTTGTGATAGGGATGCTGAGACATAGCTTCAGTTTATGGCTTCTTGCAGGACTGGTATTTGGGAAGGACTCGCTTATCTTTAAGGGGCTGGCCACTGGAAGTTTGACCGTGCTCCAATCAGTATACGGACAACACAAATTGGACCTGGTTGTTTTTTTTCCTTGGAGAATAGGGCCCAACAGTGTGGCTGGGGTTGGACCTGGAAGGACTGGGAAGTGAACGTAATCGAGGTGCATTATGGAAATCTTTTAAATATTCAATAAAAATATTATGCTAAAATATTATTTTTCAAACCTTGTCACATTTTGTTAAATCTTGTGTAAAATGTAAAAATGTTCAATTAGATTGTTAAAACTTGTGTCTGTAATAGGAAACTGCATTTTAAATTTAGAATGCAAACTCCAGGAAATTTTTACTTGGGTTTTTATTACACTAATCTCATTATCTGGAATGATAGTCAAAGCTTTGGGACACAACTGAGAGTCAGAGGACATATTGTAGGAGGTAGTTATCTTATTCCACCTTGTGTTTCTGAGAAAAAAAAAAAAAAAACCCACAGGTTCCTAATCCTGGTTGCAAACTCCTTCATTACCTGAGCCATTCATCAGTGCAAGAATTTTATTTTTAATTGCTGTAATTTTTTCTTTGAAAAAAAATGTTTTATCAAACTGGTAGTTACTGAAAATCATCATCAGTTAAATGTTTTAGCTTCATTCTTTGCTACATAGAGGAATCTTCTTGTATTTAATAACTAGAAGATCTATGTACACTAATAAGAGAGTTAGATAATGGGATTTTACTGCATGCTCTGCTTATCTTTATGTTGATCAAAGCTATTTGAATAGCAAGGAAGACAAGGAAAAATTGCTCTGCTAATAAGTATAGGAATGATTGTGAATAGCGAACCTTGGAATGTTTTAATGAATAAAGATGCAAGTGATTATGTATCTTGCTGCATAATTATTAAAATGTTGTCTGATAATGATATACTTGTTTTAAATTTACATCTTTACAGGTTCTGTGTACAGTCAGAGACTCTAATCTGCACCAGCTTTCCCTCTTTGCCATTCAGAAAGAATAATGTCCATGATAGAAAATGTGACTCACAGATTGTTAAAAAGAGGATCCACATTTAAATTAATAGATTTGTGTTGGGAGCAATTGTTACTATGCAGAAAGATTAGTGAGGATATTTAGAAATTGCATTGAAATAAGACTGTGATGACTAATGGAATTGTTACTCTGCTATATTTTATGAAAAGAATCAAGAGAGAAAATGTATTTTATCATAGAGGGAAAATATGAATTACATATTTAACACCTCATTAAATATGTAGATTGCAGTAAAATCTGGGCAGAAAGTTAAGGACAGTCAAATGCCATAAAGCCATCAGCTCCTATTTATTCATTTGTTTCATGTACGATGCAGCTACAAAATTTTGGAATTACAAAGATCAAAGAGGCAGCAGAGTTAGTTCATCATGAAAATGTGATGTAAGCAACAAAATATTACTAAAAATGATTCTTTCCACAAGTAATTTTTGGGTCATTTGAACTATAAATACAAATTTATCTTTTCCAATCAAAAGTATATAAAATTATGTGTGCTATGTGTCAAGAGTGAAACTTAGCTAAGAGCTCCAGCCATTCGGTGAAGATGCTGTTGGACACAATTGTCTCATGCTTTTTTTTTAAGACCATGTTTTTATCTGCATTTTCTTCCCTCCCTTCATTAGTTTATCCTGTTCTGCATCCTGCATGCCTCCTTCTCTCCCTTTTCCCTTACTTACTTAATATTACTTATCATTTTTAAATGTAATGTAATTAAACTATAATTTTGAAAAAAATCATGATGTATCTCAACATGAAAATGTGAGAAAAACATACAAAGAACTTAGGAGAGAGTAGAGAGCGTAAGAAGGCCAGGTTGGTCTCCAACTTGTACCCCTCCCTTTTTTGTGCATTAGGGTTACAGGTGTCACCATGCCTGGCTTCATTAAAGCAATACCATGTCTGGCATCAGGAGAGCGTCACAATGCCTAGCAGGAGGTGGCATCACTATGTCCAGCCTCAGGTGGCCATCACTATGCATAGCTCCAAATGATGGCTCTTTTTATTTTCTTTTATCACAGCTTCACAACCAGTCAGACAGTTCTTGGTAACTTTATTTAGTATGTGTACACAGATGTGTATCAGGTGTCCAAAGAGCTCCAAATAATCCTGAGATCCTTTAAAATAATAATTATAGAAGTTTGTGGGATACCATGTGGGTACTTTAAATCAAAGTTGAGTCCTTTGCAGAAATACACAGTACTCTTAACCACCAAGCCATCTCTCTAATCCCTGAAAATTCTGTCTGCCTTTGGTTGGTTTCCACTTTTACACATGGTGGTTTCAACAAAACTTTATGAGTATTAAATCTATTCCCTAAGGGTTTTTTATGTACAACATGTATGAATGCATTCTTAGTTTTTGGAAGATCATAATTTTTTGTAATTTGTATCTTTTATTATTTTATTCCTATTTAATACAGCTAATATTAACTGAGTATTTAATATGTGCTCACCACTTTATCCTATCTATCTATCTATCTATCTATCTATATATATATATATATATATGTATTAAATGTTAACAAAAAAATCTTGTGATTCTTACAAATGTTGCAAAACAAAATGACAGTCTTAACAGAGACGTTGATCTCTGACTGAATTGTGCAGAATGTTTGTAATTCTTGGAACTTCACTCTCTACTCGATTTTACTAACAATGAAATACTAGAATTTTTCTGATCCTTCTAGGATAAACTCCATAATAAAGTCTTGCGAACCACAGAATGTCCTGAAAGAGAACATAATCTGAAATCCACTTCTAAATTTCTCTAGAAGCCTTGAGTTTCAGAAGTATTATGAGAAGCCAAACCCTGTTGCTCGTCTACTTTTTTTATTAACCATTTATTTGTTTACGTTTCAAATGTTATCTGCCTTCCCAGTTACCCCTACACAACCGCCTCTATATCATCCCCCTCTCCTTCTCCTTTGCCTCTATGAGGGTGCTTATGTACCCACTCATCCACTCCTGCCTCACCACTCTAGCATCCCCCTATGCTAGGGCACCAAGCCTCCACAGGATCAAGGGCCTCCCCTCCCATTGATGTCAGACAAGGCCATCCTCTGATACATATGGATCTGAGGCCCTGTATACTCTTTGGTTGGTGGTTTAGTCCCTGGGAGCTCTGGGTGATCAGGTTAGTTGATATTGTTTTTTTCTAGGAGGTTGTAACCCCCTTCAGCTTCTTCAGTCCTTTCCTTAGCTCTTCCATTGGGGTTCCGCGGCCCAGTCTGATGATTGGCTGTGAGTATCTGCATCTGTTTTGGTCAGGTGCTGGTAGAAACTCTCAGGGAACAGCCATACCAGGCTCCTGTCTACAAGTGCTTCTTGGCATCAGCAATACTGTGGGGGGTTGGTGTCTGCAGATGGGATGAATCCTTAGGTGTGTGTGTGTGGGGGGGGGGGGGTCTCTGGATGGCCCTTCCTTCAGTCTTTATTCAATCTTTTGTCTCTGTCTTTTCTTTGGACAAGAACATTTTTGATTTTTGAGATGTGTGGGCCATGACTGGGGGCAGTGTTGGGTATTTCGGCTAATGTCATTCCTGTTGGGTCCTGGAAGCCTCTCACTTTACTTCACTGGAGTCTGGGACTTTCTAGTGGCTGCCCCCAGCTTCCCATACTCCACTGCTACATATTTCTATTCAATTTCCTGACTCTCTGTATTTCTGTCCCTTCCAATATCTGATTCTGCCCCCACTTTCCCATCCCACTCCTGTCTTGCTCCCAGGTCCCTCCGTCACTCTATCTCCTGTGATTATTTTGTTCCCTGTTCTATGTAGGATCGAAGCATCTACACTTTGGTCTTCTGTCTTCTTAAGCTCCATATGGTGTGTGCATTATATTGTGGGTATTGTGAGCTTTTAGGCTAATATCCACTTATCAGTGAGTACATACCATATGTGTTCTTCTGTGTCTGGATTACCTCACTCAGGATAGTTTCAGAGCAGTGCACATGGAGGCCACAGAGAGTGTCAGATATCCGGGCAATGGAGTTACAGGAAGTTGTAAGCTACCAAGTGGGTGTTGGAAACTGAACTTGGCTCCTCGGCAGGAGCAGTCCATGCTCTTGATTCCTGAGCCATCCCTCCATCCCATGAATTCCCTTTTTAACTCATTCCGCTGATTATTTAGCTATAATGTTGACATCATTTTAGTCTGCGCTCTTTACCCACTAGGCTGTGTCCTCTTTCATCACTGACAACATCCTTAGTTGTTTCCATCTTCTCATTGTTCTGTCCATTGCGCCATTTTCTTCCCCGAGGCTTCCATCCGTAATCTTCCCCCACTCCCTCATACCTCTCAAACAGGAAGTGGCCTGTTTCTAAGTCATCAGGTTACTACGTTGTCATTGTCCTCTAGTTCGTTCCTCTTGGATGTGAATCCTGGGCAGCCGTTTTGCACATTCCTGTCTTCAGTTTCTAGTTGATGAAGTCTTCGGTGAGGCACATCAGGCCCTAGTTAGATGAGCAGCTCTCAGCTCAATCACGTTTCCATCAGATGCACAGGTAATTGAAACTTTCTGCTGATGGAGTGCCTTCCCTGAACACCATTTTTTAATATTTTATAGAAATTGGATCACAGTTTTCTCTACCCCACTGGTTATATCCCATTCCCATTATAGCACTTTGGTTCTTTTGAAATCTATTTTTAGTACATTGTTTCCTCCTGGGGTTTCTCCTCTTTAAACTTGGTAGATTTTCTTTGAAATGCTGCATGCTGCTTTGTGTCCTGGCTGTGCTAAACATTAAATGGCTGGTGTTGGAAAAAATAGAAGCAAACCTAAACACGGCTGTGCAAGAACCAAGGGACAGAGATTAGCCATGTGAGGACAGCAAAAAATTTCCCTCAGCATGCTTCAGGGGTTGAGAATTAGAATTCTCCCAGAGTCTATAATCATTGCAGTGCTTAGCAGAGGCTGCTGGCGATAAGTTGAGCATAAGCAAGAATGTGTTCCTAAACATACTTAACAATTTCCGTTTTCAGGAAACCTTTTAACTGAATTACTTAAAATGTGTTAAATCTCTAAATACCATAATTAGTTTTTCTAAATCAATCCATCCATTAATAGCTAGCTTAACACATTAAAATCATAATTGGTAGAAAGTTAATATTTTGCAAATTAATTTCCAAGTTAAGAATGAAGAATTTATGTAATAGTCAGATACAAGCTGGTTAAAAACTGTGTCAAGACTGTGTTTGTGACAGTCAGTGGAAATCTTTAGGGTCAATATGGTTGTTAAATCTGCAATATGTTCAGCCTGTGACAAGGAGAAATCATGGAAACCATGTCTTGTCTCTTTGAACTTTCCAGCCTTTGTGATACCACAGGATGTTACATTCTGTGTGAGTAGTCTTATGAGTACACAGGAAGTCATGTTCTGTGTAAGCAGTCTTATTGCACAGGAAGTCACATTCTGTGTGAGCAGTCTTCTTGCACAGGAAGTCACATTCTGTGTGAGCAGTCTTATTGCACAGGAAGTCACATTCTGTGTGAGCAGTCTTCTTGCACAGGAAGTCACATTCTGTGTGAGCAGTCTTCTCTCACAGGAAGTCACTTCCTGTATGAATTCCTTATGACAGTCAGATGCTCTTCATACCAAGAGACCCACTGTGCGACTGCTCACATTGCTCGGTGCTCACAGATTCTTTGTATGCTTCTTGGAGTTCTGTGAATATGATATAACCCCCAGAGTAATCATCATTTGCATTTTTAAATGTTTTTTTCCAGACACAGAAAACCCTGAAGATGTTACCTACTTTTCATTCTCCATACTTATGTATTTTAACCTATTCTTTAAACCCAAAGATGTTTTAGAAGAAGTAATCCAAGATGACGCTGGGGGGTAGAAATCTTTCAAAGATATCAGCAGCATAATAATTTACTGGTCTGCCAAATGTTCATGATGTTACAATTTCATTTATTATTCTCTTTCGAACTAGCAACTTTTAAAAGGAATAGGCATATCCTCCAGAGATGATAAAGGCAGGCATGTCCATTACCAATAACTTGGCAAGCCTCTCTTCGGTGCATAGTCTGGCACAAAGGAGCCGCTTTCTCTGTTTGGATAGTTTTCCATAAGACCCTCTCTCCAAGCATCGTATATATTTTTATTATTTCTCAGTAATTCTCTTTCCATTGGTTACTTGAAGCCTTACCACAAGGGATTTTTCAGACTGTGTTATTGTATTCAACAAATCTTTTAGGAGAGTAAGTTCATATGATTCCATAGTTGTTTTTGCTCTTGATATTTTGAGCCCCAAGGCACTAAGTAGTATATCTGTGACCATGTCAAATCGACATAGTTTGAAACGTAGCTCTGAGCCCAACACAGACACTTCTCTTTCTATTATCTAAGTTACCTTTTGAGGGGTTTGCAAAGATGAGTGTGTCTGGGCACATACAATAGGGAGAAGAGAACAAGCAGAGGGTCGGGGGTAAGGAAAGAGAGAAAGAGGGATGATGGACAACCAATGTTTTAATTTGTGGCAACAACCACAACCAGCAAGTGTAAACAACCAGCAAGGAGCTGATGTCTTTATAGGAAGATCCATATTGCATAAATCACTTATTTACTGAGCATCCAAGAAGAAACTATTATGTGAACCTAGCAAAATGGGATTTCCTCTGTCAGTTATCCTGTAGTAAGAAAATTGCAGAGACAGGCATGGGAAGTTCCAGACAAAAGAGCTTGGGACATAGGTAAAAGTCTGAACCAAGCAAAGCAACTATAGTTTTAAGAATATACTCCCCACAAGCAGGAGATTTTATGGCTATTTCCTTAGTGTTAACCCTGAGACACTATCTGTACCTACAGTATTTCAGAAAGCCAGGGAACATTTCAACAAAGGCACAATTTTGTTTAAGTCTGATACACTAAGTAGGCTGTTAGCCCAGTGCATGACAGAACTTTTCCAACCTTGGACCTATTACTTATTTTCTCAGAAAAGTATGTTGTTTTCTTGAACAGTTATGGGACGAGCTGTGTTCAGCTTACTGAAGCAGTGATTTTCTTTTTATGTTTCGTAAGCACAATAAACAGAGGTAATGAAGCACAGATGTTTTGGAACAACACATAAATTGCAGGCTGCTCACTTATGTCATTTTCTCACCTGTTCGTTCTAGGAACAAAATTAAACACGTAGAGAATGAAAAAACAAAAACCCAAACAACAAACAAATAAACAAAACACAGACCAATATCTCGTCGGGAAGTCTTCCCTTAAAGTTCAGTTTTGTTGTCACAATTTTCTTTCAGTGGTGGCATCATCCAGATACTAGGGTCAAATGACAGTGTAAATGAGAGAGAAGTCACTGTGACATTTAAGTTGACAGGCATAATTCTGACACGAGAAAATCACAGGGAGGAAAAACACAAATGACAGCTTAACATGATGCTCATGCCACCTACTGTGGAATTATTTGATTAGATACCCACTACTTTGTGCCAGGTATAATTGAATTTAAGTAATTTTCTGACAAAAGAGGAGAGATGAATACTTGGAAGGGTCCCAGAAGCCCGAGACTGTCAGGTCGAGGTGCGTCTCCTCAGAGGAGCATGGCTTAGAGAACAGTATCAGTAACAAGTTTTTGTTTTTGTTTTGTTTTGTTTGAGGATTTATTTGGATCTGCGACATTTTCAAAAAGAGGAAACCTGGCTCCTACTGTCAGTCGGTTTCTGTTGCTCATCCACACACAGCATCTTTTTCCTCACTCTGTCTTGAACATCACCTTCACTTGGTGGTTTACCTGCTGGTGTCCAGTAAATGCTATAATGGGAGGATCCTTCATCTCTCAGGCACCATTTATGGATGTTTTCAGACTTAAACATTAAATAAATATATTTTTGATTGTCAAAAATAAAAATGTGTGACTCAGAACTAGCTAGTGCATTTTTGCAAATATGTTAATGGCAATACCTTTACTTTTCTAAATAGTCACAGGGTGAAAATATTTTTATTTTTTTCTGGACTTCTGCTTTTAGAAGAAGCTCTAGAGTCAAGATTCACTGAAACCACTATAATTGATTAACAACTCTAAACTTTGCTATGTTTGTCTCCATAAATACAAATAGGCCATTGACTGACGTACCACATTATTTTATGTATATGTCATCTAATAATATTTTGTAAGGTTTTAAAATTAAAATTAATTATTTTTGAGCATGAAAGTTGTTCCTCACAACTGTTAACATACATCAGATTTTAAAGATAGTTTCCTAGGATAAGCTGCATAAATTATTTTTATAGTGGTGATTTTTAAATTTTCTTTTATTTTTAATAATATAATTACATCATTTTATTCTTCATTTTTCTCCCTCCTTAAAATGACAAATTCATGGTCTTTTTCATTAATTGTTGATATATATAACCTAAATATAACCTGCTTGGTCTGGATAATATTATTTGTATGTATTTTTTTAGGACTGGCCTTTTGGCACTAGACAATCAATAAGTCTAGTTAAATTTAGGGATCTTAACTTACACATTCATATTTTAAAATGAAATGAGACCTCGTACAAAACTCTGTTAACAGGAAGAAGTAGAGAGGGCTTCACTAGAGGGTCATAAGACTGCCATGACTTTGCAGGTGGTCTCTTATATAGAGTTTTTTTTTTCTAATCTTTATTCTGATATGAGCAAAGCTCTCCAGAGACCCATATTTTGAACCTTTACCCTGCATACAATTCTGTTTCTAAGGAGACAGAGATTCTGGATAGAAAGGTGTAGGCAGTCACTATTAACTTTACTTCAGTTTTTCATTTCCCTCCTTATTCATAACCGTCTTCTTCTGTGTGGTTCATATCCTCAATATTAGAGAAAATCTTAGCTTCACTAGAGGTTCCATATCTCTTCTCTGCTTTACTATAGAAAACCAAACCCTTGCTGTGTACTACATAGATGATAATAGCAATATTCAGGTTTGTATATCTCAAACCCAAGCTATTCCTCAGGTTTGGGGCCCTGCCTCACTGCAGTTTTGTCTTATAGGCATGTCTTTCTTGACCCTCAGTGCCTTATATTGTAGGATTTGCTTTCACTTCTGTCCCACGACACCATCTATATATTCATCTCCTTATCCTAGTCATTATCTTTGTTCTGAACCAGAATGAGTTTACATTTAGTCCTTAATATCTTTGTTATCATTTTCATATGGTTTTAATTTTTGGTCATATATGAATTTACCACAGTGTTTAAATTGCACTATTCTGGGGTCTTGAAGGAGACAGAGATATAGAAATGCTGTTCTATTTGATGATAAAAAAGAAATGTGGTGCTTTTGAAGAGCTAAGTCAACCAGGGTTATTTCAGTCATTTTGAGGAATGCTTAAAAGCCACCTTTAGAAAGTCACACAAAGGGACTTCAGAAGAACTGAACAGAGGTGGCACCTATCTCTCTTATCCACAAGGTTTTGAGGGCAAAAGTTCAGACAAAGGATGCAGGTGCCTTTTAAAATGTAAATTAACTGCAACATCAGCATATTTTCCCTATACTCACATTGAAAACAATAAAAATACACCCACGTTTTTTCTTTATTCTCTCAAAAAGGGTCTTGAAAACCCGTAATTATAGAAGTTACAGAGGAAAAACTACTAATAAATACTGCAAGAGAAAATATTCAAAGGTCTAAAGATTGCCAGCCAAAATATCATAATTTTAGACTGCGTCTTGGAAAGATCTAAAGAGGTTACTGACAAAGATAAAGGCAGGTTAGAAATTAAGAATATTGGGGATAACAGGGAGGGTAAGACCTGACAAATTATTGACATTGCAGAAGATAACTAAGAAAAGATGTCCTAAAATGACACTTTGATACTCTAACATGTGTGTGTGTGTGGGGGGGGGGGGGGGGGTGCTGTTGATGTTTGTAGTTGGTAGAGGAATTTTCCTTTGTAATCAATAACCTACATAAATACCTTACAAGCCAGTCACTGTGAAAGTGACTTAGAAGAAACACACCTATGGTCGTCAAAGAGATTACTCTGAGAGTAGAGGCATATTTAAATAAAGAGATAACACAGAAGAATAGACATTCATTGCCAACTAAGTCATGCAGACAGTAAATACCACTCTAGCTCAGAAGTGACAGAAAAAAACAGTCACAGAAAGGCAGAGACTGGGGCCTTCACAAAGAACAGAATTTGCCATAGTCTGCAAAAATATCTCAACATTAATCAAAATACATAATCTGTTTGTCTATGAAAGAACATGTCAGCCACTGTAGCATTATCTCTAAATGAGGTTTCTTTTCTTCCTTTCTTTTTTCCTTCTTTCTTTTTCCCTCCTTTACTTTTTGCCCAAGGCCAAGGTGGATTCACATATTTTATCATTAAATACTAGATAGTAAGTTTTAGAGAGATTTTTTTTCATTTTTTATTGGATATTTTATTTACACTTCAGATGCCACCTCCTTTCCCCATTCCCTCCCCCTTAGAAAACCCCTATCCCATGCCCCCTTTTCCTTTTTGCATTTATACACTTTTTAAAAAATGTTAACCAAAGGCTTTATAACTTTGGTAATGCTCAATCAGAGGTATAACCCACTACCCAACCTAGATATATCAACTATCTTTGACTGGTGGAGACACGTGAACATCTGCCTCCCTGTCTCCCCCTCTTTCTCTTAGAGATATTTTTATAGTGAAGATATACATTCTTTATTGATAAATACATCACCTTTGACAAAGTGATCACAAAATACCAAATTTGAGAATATTTCTAGAAGACAATGTTTTCTTCAATTTTTACAGTAAGTTTAATGTCCAGGAAGAATTCTAAGCAGTGAGATAATGAAGAAAAACATGGATGATTTGTATGAAACATTTCAGGAGTTACAGAGTTCTCCATGAGCAGTTTCAAGCTATCCTCTGAGTGGTAGTGAGTCCTGACTTGGCAAGACCTGAGAGCGGTAAACTTCCCTAGACTGCTTCAAGGTTGTTCCTGGACACTGCAAAAGCTATCACACTCTGAGATCTCACCTAGTGATATGCTGATATGAAGATGTAGAACACATCTTTTCTCTATTTTGAATATCAGTTGGCATTTCTGCTGTTCTTTTTCAGGTAGATGGGTCCTGAAGTAGCAGGGTGAGTGTCAAACATGCGCTATTGCTACCAAAGGGCATCTTATTCCTTTAGGCCATCACATGTGATTTAGCTTATTATCAAGAGCAGCAGTTTCTTGATGCTTGAGCAGGCATGTGGTAGTGATGCAAGGAGTCGGGAGAGCAGTGACAGGAGCTGATCAGCAGTGACAGGCCAGCTGTTTATACTATCTTCTTTCTGATTTGTGCATGCCACACCAAGATTTGTCTTCTGAATGTACAAAAATCAGTTCTCAAGTCTTCTACTGTGTTATAGGGAAGAATTCCTAATGATATCATTCCAAAGGTTAGGTTCTCTATTTTGTCATTCTTATCTTTAATTAGTCTATGAACACCTTGATAAAGATGTTTGGAGGCAGCGCTCTTGTGCTGAGAGTGGCATTGCAGTGGTAGACTTGGCAGAATTATGCATGAAGTTGCATGACGCAGAATCTTAAAACACTGAAAAGTAATTCTGGCTTGTAATACTTTCAGCTAATGACCAACCACGGAATAGTGTTCTTGTTCTATTAAAAAAAGTACTTTCTTCCTCTGGGAGCTCCCAGAGACTGAGCCACCAACCAAAGAGTATACAGAGGCTGATTGCAGGGTCCTAGAGGCACATATGGAGCAGAGGGCTGCCTTGTCTGGTCCTGGAAAGAATGTACCTAATTCTATAAAGACTTGATGCCTCCTGTGGGGCACCTTCTCAGAGGTAAAAGAACGGGGGTGAAAGAAGAACTCTGTGGGGGTGGACCATGATGGGGGCATTATTTGGGATGTAAATAAATAAAATAACTGATCAGAAGGAGAAGGATATATATATATATATATATATATATATATATATATATATATATATATATATATAGAGAGAGAGAGAGAGAGAGAGAGAGAGAACCTTTTATGTAATTTTCCATTTAGGAGTATTCAACTAATACCTGTGTCCTGATTTTAGATACCCCTAGGCATTCATCATTTCCCTATACTCTATGTATTGATTTTGACATGTCAAGTACAACATTTAAAAGAGTCTGTATCAGCATGCAGCCATCCACATTAGTCTTACTCATCCCCAGGAAACTACTGAAACAAAACCTGTGAGGATCTACAACCTCGGCAGATAGAAAACTGTCGCGTACAGACTTAGCACTGGCAGCAGGCTAATTTCTCTGAAATCTAACACAGATGCTGTAACATTACAGAGTCCCTTGACAATTTTAGTAAAAAGAACTCAAACCCTAGTTTAATTCTATTTTGTGTTGTTTGCCAAGAACCTTTTATATAAGCTTCTGCAGTGAGTCTGCTGGACTGGGCTCAATGCAAGGGTCAGCAGACTGTCCATATTCCGGTTATCAAAGCCAGGTTCAGAACTAAGTGTCTTAGTTAGTTAGGAGAGATGACAGAGGTTCTGGTTAGTCAACAAAATGATGGACTGGGTATTAGGACTATCTTGTACCTCACTGGTACAAATTGGTATAATTATGCTCTAATTGTATTTTGAGAGAAAAGTTTTATTTTAACAGGAATGGTGAAATGTAGGAGGAGCTAGGGTGGGAGGAGTACCGAGAGGAAGAGAAGGAATAAGGAGAGGAGGAGAAGAAGGAGAGGAGACACTAGGTGATGAGAGAAAGAGCGAGAAGCGAGGGGGAGGGGGGATCATGGAGGCAGATATTCACGTGTCTCCACCAGTCAAAGATAGTTGATATATCTAGGTTGGGTATTGGATTACACTTCTGATTGAGCATTACCAAACTTATAAAGCCTTTGATTAACATTTAAAAAATTGTATAAAAGCAAAAAGGAAAAGGGGGCATGGGATATGGGTTTTCTAGGGAGGGGAAATGTGGAAAGGGGATGGCATCTGAAATGTAAATAAAATTTCCAATGAAAAAAAAGAAAAAAATTCTTAATTCAAAGAAGGTTAAAAAAAAAAAAACTCCTTGGATATATTCAGTGTCATGGCATCTATTCCTGGAATCCTAATGAAATCAATATTAATTTTAAAAAGGAAGTTGCTTATTCTTACACATGTGGAATTTATTTTAGGAAATAGAGTCTTTCTAAAAGGTTTTAAAATCCTTTTTGATACTTATCATTAAAATCCCTAATTATGTCACACACCAGTTGAATTACCATCCTAGGTGCTATAACTATTGCAAAGTGCACATATAACTAAACAGGTCCTCATGAATTAATTCCAACCTCACTTTGTTGCTGTTTAGTGAAAGTAATGAAGAAAGGACACACTGACGACTCAGCTTATGCTCTAAAATGCTATGGGTTTCTCAAATTCTGAAGTAGCAATTACTTTGTCTATGCTATATTCATATTAAAAGCCAAAGATCATAGCCAAACATTCAATAATGATTGCAATTATAAAGTCCTGGTGGAGATTATTGAAAGAATAAGATCCTAATGTTTGGAAGGAGAGACTACTGATAATGTTTTTAAACTAGAGATTCATTTTGTGGACTATCAGTACGGTTAATGATTCAGGATGGGTAAATGTGTGACATATATGAAATCATGTACTTTTAGCTAAACTCTTTCCTATCTAAAAGGACAAGTGGAAGCTTTCTCTTGTTAGGTTATCTGCATGTAAAATATGCCATCAGAGTAAATGGCTTTTTTTTTTTCTGAGGGACAGAATGTGGTACAGGTATGTGAGAGTATGCACATATGTATTAACAAAAAGAACTGTGCTATTTTTATGAGAAGTCAATCTTAATACAGCAAGAAATGTGTTTAATTCTAGTCAATGGTGTTAGCTTTTATACTCTGATTGTAGATTTCTGTATCCTAAAGCTTGTTTTAGCTGAATAATAGTAAGTGAATTTCATATGTGGAATGGGGGCACACTTTTAATCATCTCTATCTGCAAATTATACTTTTAATTTAGATGTAAACAAACAACATACAGACAATAATACATCAATAGTGCCTCATATTGCTCTCAAATATGAAGGACATTTGTTTATAGGTAATTGGAGATGTAGAGGCTCACAAAACCTTTTTGTTTGGTCCATTATTTTTGAATGACTTTAGATTTCACTTTGATTGTGGGCATGTCTCTACTGAAGGTCCCTACGAGTGCTTTATCAGCTAAGTTTGGGATTCAGTTTTGGGGTGGGAAGAATGAAAAAAACAATAACTTGGCATTTAATAAGAGTGCTGGTTCCTTCCAGTGACTGACTTTGTGACTTACTTATGCATGAAGATGTCAAAAGATATTCAATGCTTCCTGTGAACAGGTAGTATTTCTGACAAAACATTACCTATCATAAAACTAGAGTTTCCACATTGTCTTATTCAGTAGTTTGTTGATGAGGATTCATTTCTGTGATGGACTTGCTTGTCTCTCTATTAGCCTAGCATGCCCGTATACTTTGCAACTTGGCTATTGGAACGAAGGTGATGAACATCTATGATGTTCTTTTCCTTCCTAATGCTTGGTTCAATTATTAGAAGTAAATGATAAGGATGAGACAAAAAAAGAATAGCAAAATGTCCTTTCAAAGATGATGTCACTTGTCAGCCTGAACCTAATGAGAAAGGAACAGAAACTACTAGAACTTGAGAAGTCAGGACTTACAAAACAAATTCTATCTATTGCTGTTTGTATCACAGGATGAACATGGCAACCACAGATAGTTTGTCCTATGAAGGAAAGACAATAACATCCAACACTTTCTCTTTTACACCCTCAGCATAAGTCTATACATCTATCTACGGGTACAAGAATTATGATTTTTCTAGGTCACATGTAGCTTATGATCTCATTCTAATTCTTCCTTTTCCTCTTCCTCTCCTTCTCCTTCTCCTTCTTTTCCTCCTCCTCCTCCTCCTCCTCCTCCTCCTCCTCCTCCTCCTCCTCCTCCTCCTCCTCCTCCTCCTTCTTCTTCTTTATCTTCTTCTCTGTCCTCCTCCTCCCCTCCACTTCTCTTTCTCCTCCTCCCCTTCTCCTCCTCCTCCTCCTCCTCCTCCTCCTCCTCCTCCTCCTCCTCCTCCTCCTCCTCCTCCTCTTCCTCCTCCTCCTCCCTCTTAGGATTTTTCGTCCTCTGGCTGCATGCTGCTTTTAGCTGGGCATAGCATCTTGTTTTCCACCACCATGCTTGTTGTACCAAGGCTTTCTCTTGCATATATTTGTTTTTATTGCTTTCATTGCTTGGGAAGCAATGGTGCGCAGCCATTCTGAAATGGCAGAGGGGAACAGCACAGCTTCTTTCCCCCAGGGAGCATTTGTAAGTGTGAGAACTGCTCTCAATCTACAAGTCACGTTTTAAATTATGCTTTCTACTTAACTAATTGGTTATGACAGGTGTCATCCTAGCTCTTGAGTGCAGGTTGTCCTAATGCTAAGACACAGGCATAGTGAACACTGTAGTATTGATGACATAGAAAAGTGAGCATGCCTATTTTATTCCTTATTGATTTTTTTTTTTTTAGTATATGATGTCAGTTAATGATTGAAATCCATTTACTGTATAAATGCATGCAGTCGTTATGACTGCATTCCCATTGGGTTTTAACTTACAAGCATGACCAGTTGCTTGATTTACTTCAAAAAGAAAAGTTAATGTGTATGTTCATATTATATGTAGATGTATACAAACAACAATTCATACACTGAAATTCATATTGTGTGTGTGTGTGTGTGTGTGTGTGTAAAAGTCCCTACAACATTAAGCTGTGCATGCATACATGAACAGAGAAGGAGCAGAATGCATTGTTGTGTGAACTGTAAGTAGTGTTTATTATATAATAAGTAGTTTCTCCTATCCATGTAGTAAAAAGACCCCACTTTGCCTTCCAATGTTAGACAAGAAAAAGCATATTCAGGATAATTGTCAAAAAGTTGGGGGTATTCCAATTTAATACTAATTTAGTAGATAATTTAGTAGATGTCATTATTGCTTGCTCTTTATCACTTATTCATTCACCTTCTTAATCATTTCTTCTTTTCAACAAGGCCTCCTCCTTACTTTCATGAATTATTTCTGTGTATGGACTTAGTGAATTTAATTAGAATTGCTGGTATAAACTTAAGTGAGAGTTTATTAATTAGAGGAAAAGCAGATGATCTGTGGCTATGCCACTGGAAAAAATGCCACCCTCTGCCCTGTTGACTAATAACTGCCAGTACTTAAGGAGGAACTATCCAAGGACTCAGCATTTCTTGTGCTATCTTTTCAGGTTCACAAGGTAATTAGAGTACCTGTATTATGCTAAGTGTGGAAAGTAAGCTTCAGACCAATCTGTATGTTTCAGATTGCTAATAAAAATTTCTAAGCAACATAAACCGAACCTGTGATAAGCAGAAGCAAATCTCAGGCTGCCTGGAGTTAGGTGGCAGAAAGGATGGAGTAGAAAATTCTAAGAGGATACAATCTGAATCATAGAGCAAATGTGAGTTTTACATATCTACCGGATTTTGTCACATTGTGTATTTCTAATGTTTATAGTCTGCAGAGCAGAAACACCTGTATATAAATGCTATAATTTAAGTCTCAGCATTTAAACAAAACTTAGTTTCCCAGAATGCTAGTGTCTACCAATTATCACTTATGAACAAACACCTTATATGGCTCAGGATATATTCCCAAAATAAATGGAATTGATAATATTCATGACATATACTGAATAACCAAGCTCTGAATGACTGTTCTTAAGACAACACAGTTGGCTCTAGTAAAGCTCTCAATGATATCCAGTCTTCTAGGAACAGTGTGGTACACACACACACACACACACACACACAAACATACACACAATCATATTAGCCACAAATCGCAGTATAACCACTAACTTGATTATTTCACATAATACATATCTCAGATATGTGAGCCAAACTTTGCAGAGTTCTGTGCTTCATGGCCTCACTGGGATTCAATCCAGGTAAGCATTAAAGTTGAAGTCTCATCATCATCTAACAAGGAAAGATCGATCTTCTAGTTCACTTGTGTAGACAGGAGCAGCTACATGTGGTTGTAAGTCAAAAGCATCAAGTTTCTTGCAGACTGTTCCCTGACCACAGAGCTCACGTCCAGTTCTCTGAATTAGGGAGCAGTCCCTCAGTTACCTATAAAATATATTTTCCTTTCAGGAAGAAAATGGAAGACTTTTTTTCAATCCACAAAAGCATAGTTTTATTAGGTTGCTTAATCACAGAGTGACCATTCCATTGTCATTTCCATATAGTACAACTTCAACGGGTTATAGGTGTACTTTTTTTTTTTGCTATATTCCTTACTGCATGTTCAACTCTGCTCAGATGAAATGAGGTCACTCTGGCCACTTTAGGGAATATCCACCACAACTGTTTCATGATATACTGTGAAACACATGATTCCATGATGACATCTTCACAAAGAAAATGTCTAGTAGACTTAAGAAAATATATCTACAAACAATTAAAAGGTAGAGCATAATAATGCAGTCTTAATAAGTAGGAAATTAGTATTTTTAAAACAAACATGCTTGGAAGATTGTTTTCCATCCTTTTACTCTGAGGTAGTGTCTGTCTTTGTCACAGAGGTGCGTTTCCTGTATGCAGCAAAATTCTGGGTCCTGTTTATGTGTCATGTCTGATAGTCTATGTCTTTTTATTGGAGAATTGAATCCATTGATATTAAGAAATATTAAGGAAAAATGATTGTTGCTTCCTGTTATTTTTGTTATTAGAGGTGGAATTATGCTTGTGTAACTATCTTCTTTTGGGGTTGTTGGAAGACTATTTTCTTGCTTTTTCCAAGTTGTAGTTCCCCTCCTTTGTTGGAGTTTTCCATCAATTATCCTTTGAAATGCTGGATTTGTGGGAAGACATTGTGTAAATTTGGTTTTGTCATGGAATATCTTGGTTTCTCCATCAATAGTGATTGAGAGTTTTGCTGGGTATAGTAGTCTGGGCTGGTATTTTTTGTATATATTTGGTTTTTAGGCAAAATCTCAACTTCATAACAACTCTTCAGTCAGTTTGTCAGTACCCAGTGGACAAGACCATGAAGGAGTTAACTCATCTCTTTATAAACTTGTCACTTACCATCATCTTCATCAGAAAAATAAGACCTATAATTTGCAAAATAAATCCACATTCTTAAACAGTAGCTGAATAAGAAACCTGAGTATTTTAATAATTAGCTATTCAAATAATCTTTTAACTGCATACTGTTCATAACATCAAAAAATGTAATATAAAACAGCATAGATCATAATATTCGCTACAGATGTCAGACCCCTCCACTTTTGCTAACGAAATGGTGATAATGAATTACTGTAGACTGATTTCTGACATAATTGCCAGGATTGCACAATATATCATTCTACATTTATGCCACCAAATTAGCATCTGTGATTCATATCATAGAAGCTTCCTTAATTTTATCATCCTTTAAATACATGGTGTTCAGGTTTTCAAAATAACAGGTGGCTCTATACCTTCTAGAATCAGGACAATTTACAATCCTGCCATTGAATTAGTGAATATTTTATAGATGACACTAACGATATGCCTGTGGGTTTACAGCAAAATAAGACTGCCACTCTGACAAGCTACTAAATACTGCAAATGTATCTATAATTTCAACCTGAGAAATATGACTTTTAATAATTCTAGCTCTCTTTCTTTCTGCCTAATGTATTTTTTTCATGACAAGTCTCTGACACTAAGCCCTTAATATTCATTTTCTAATATGAGGAAGATAGCTACAAAAACATACAATAAAAGTTGTTCATATTACCCCATGTACTTACATGATCTACTCAGAGGTACCAATGTGCCCAAGAGCTCAGATCTGTAGATGATTTCTGTTACTTTGAGAACTTGGATACATATCTGAATTACCCAAAACCTTTGAAAATACAAATTTACATTAAAACATATGTACTGTACACAGACTGACTCATGAATTTCCTAATACATAGAAATGACTCAAAAATCTATAAAACAGTGGTGCCATGTTTGTTCTGTGTTGGCCAATGGCAATGTCTTTTCTAACGTGCACTGTTTCCAGTGTTAGTATCTCACCTGGGAAAATAGTAGAGTGTGCAATATTTATCCAAGTCCCACATCCCCAGGGTAGTTATTCAGCTGCATTTATGTTAATCAAAAGAGGAGTTCACAGTTATTTTATTTGTGCCAAACTGAGGAAATCGATATAGAGAAAAACTGAAGTATTTCCCATGACCATTCACTGGTGAAAGTGGGGCCAGGAGTTCAACTTTTGTTCTAAGTTCAAGGGAGGTTTCAGAGTCCTTTTTACTTCTGCACATCTATGCTCTTTGTGAGTCACATACTGCACCTCAATTTGTTTCAGTTGATGTTTAAAGTTTTCCCAGGAACTGGACACTGCTGTTATCATCACCGTTTATATGCAGAACTGAGAAACAGAGAGCTGAAGTGATTGCCTTGAGGATACCCAATCCTTCTGTGACTAAGTCATTGGATGCTGTGTGATATACTCGAGTATAGCACTATGATGGGATCTTATCCCCTCTGTGCCCTGTCTTTATCCTCTAGGTCAGTCACATATTTGTTTTGATCACCATTTGCTCACTGATTTAGTCTTTTGCCACTGCTAAAGGAAAACACTGTGCCGAGTACTGCATTAAGTTCACTTGGCTCATGATTATCGTGACTTGAGAGTCCAAGCTACATCATGTTAAGGTCTCCCTCCCTGCTTGTCACAACGCCATGGAGAAAAGCAAATGAGAAGTTCTGGTTCAAAAATCTGTGTTCTAAAGCAGCCATGCCCAGTGGAGCGGTTTGGCTCATAAAAATGTGCTCTCCTGAGAACTAGTGGAGTCAGAGATATTGAGTGACACTAATTCATTCTGGGGATGGAACCCCACAGCATACTTCTCTCCCAGCAGTGTTATCTCTTAATGGTTCCATAGCATTAATACCATTACAATGAGCATGAGATTTCAACGCATATGGCTTTAGAAGACACAGGTGTCCGAACATTTAGGCAATTGCTTCTATAGCTACTAATCTGCATACCTAATTGAATCTAGGGGATGAAAAAAAGAGGGTGTGGCAGAACAGGATAGGGGTCTGCATTGATTATACCTCTGTTTCCTACAACACTTTATATGCAGAAGACATTTAGTATTGATATTTTCAATAGACAACTCATCAGATGTTTAGATGAATGCATGTATTGGTGTCTGTGTACTTGTCTAAAGGAAGCTTTTATTCTGAGATGAGAACACTTAATTACATGAGTAAAGGAGCTTGTATTGTTGTGTGATACTTAGTCTTTGAAGAGTCTATAAATAAATTTATTTCAATCTGGATGAAACAGATTTGCTGAGTTTTAAAATATGTATTAGGAAACCATATGTTATAATCCAAATTAAAAAGCATTTATCCACATAGCACAGTCTTTACTCAGATTAATTTTGTAGAGGTGAAAATGAATTCTTTCACAGAAAGTAGCTTTGCCATATACTAGCATGATGCTTCCATATGGAAAATATCATCATGACCAGAAACTGAGAATCAGAATAAATGGTAGATGTCTAGAACTATTGGAAGGGACTTCCTCTTTATTCATCTGTTACACAGGAGATTAAGCCTCCGGTCTACCTTTACTCTATAAGAACTCTACCATCAAACTGAATCTCCAGCCCTTGTTGGACTTTTATTTTGAATCAGAGATCCACTAAATGTCTCAGGGTCTACCTGAACACCTTCAACTTGAAGCCCTCCCAACATAGTCTTTATCTTAAATCAGTGGTTCTAAACATATGGATTCTGACTCCTTTGTGGGTCTCATATCCAATATCCTGCCTATCAGATATTTACATTACAGTTCATAACCGTAGCAAAATTACAGTTAAGAAGTAACAAAATACCTTTATGGTTTCCGGGGTCACTATGAAAATTTGCATAAAGAGTACTGTATACTAGAGATAATATAAGAGACTATCACTCTGTGGTGATGTACTGGCTGGTTTTGTGTATCAACCTGGCTGGAGTTTTAGAGAAAGGAGCTTCAGTTGAGGAAATACCTTCATGAGATCCAGCTGTAGGGCATTTTTTCAATTGGTGATCATGAAGGGAGAGCCCATTGTGGGTGGTGCCATTTCTGGTAGTCCTGGGTTCTATAAGAAATCAAGCCATTAAGTAATATCTCTCCATGGTCTTCATCAGTTCCTGCTTCCTGCCCTGTGTGACTTCCTTTGGTGATGAATAGCAATGTGGAAGTGTAAGCTGAGTAAACCCTTTCCTCTCCAACTTGCTTCTTGGTCATAATGTTTGTGCAGGAATAGAAACCCTGACTAAAACAGGGGATATCTGGCCTTCGGCCCCAGAGAGAGAATTTAAATAAAATATATAAAAATAAAAAGACATAGTATATAGCCATTGATTCATTAAATGAATCTCTTTCACCTCAAGAATCCACTGAGACCTTAGAAGGTTTTATGTGAGACTGTATTACATAGCACATAATAAATTCAGAGGAAAAATGGTACAGGGTCTTCTCTAATGAATTATTTCTGTAAGTTATAAACGTTTAATACATATTCCCAAATTTGCAGTTGGTGCCATGAGGACCAATGAAACTCTTTATATACCTTGAATTTGGTAAGTTTCTTTCCAATAATATTCTTCTAGACATGTCGACTGTTGAGGTATTCATCCTTCCTTCATAGTTATCAGAAAGATAAAAGATTATCAAAATCCCTAGTGGTTTGTTTTCTGGTTTTCAACTGTTGTCTCATTTTGAAGTATTTGTTTTCTAAGACAGGAAAAATATTAAAATCTTTCGAATACAGGGAATGGTAATTCATGAAATAATAGGTGATTTATTTGTTTCCTAAAATAATTTCTAGTGTTTCTGATTTACTGCACACAAAGAAAGAAAGAAATTCCTCATTATTTATGGTAACAGTTAAAAGGGAGAGATGTAAAAGAGTTCTGAGAGCAAAAGACGCTAGACAGAATGTTCTTCCCAAACTATACAGAATCATAAATATCGACATGAAAGCTGTATCATGTTATCTGAAAATTTGAGCCAGGAGCACAGTCTACTTACTGGATTAGCTGCCTAGAAAGCACAAGCCGTTGGGTTCAATTCTCTAGTATCCAAAACAAACAATCAAATATTCTAGCTGATCATACTGGTATACACCTACAATTCCTGCACACTGGAGGCAAAGACAAGAGGATTCATAATTTACGTAGGGAGATATTAGAGTTCATCATAGAGATGAGACCCTCCCTCAAAAATCACAGCAACAAATATTAGCCAGAACTAGATGACTTTGTTTCACAGTTTTTTCTTTTAATGCATTAGCATAAGGAATGAGCTGTGACACATGAATTTTTAAATTTGGAAACCCTATTTTTACTGTCTTGATTTTATGGATTGGCTGGCTAGTGTTTCCATCTGAGTCATTGAAATATGAATCGTCCTTTCTACAATCTCTGCTCTTTGTTTTCTAGATACCTTGAGCGATTTGTCCTGCCTTCATTTATGCCTTCATCCTCACCAATGTGTGTTTAGACAAAGGAAATTCCCCACCTTTAATTATGATTTATTGCAGCATATAATATATCCCTATTTTGCCTTTCATCCTTTTTAGGGTTTCCAGTCTTTCTTAGAAAAGGCTGTAAAATATCCAACCACCTAGGATTAAACCATAGTGTTGATTTCTCATCTAAATTTACATCCCGCCTAGTCAGCCTTACAATGTCCACATGCTCTGGAATTCACATACAAACTTAAACATATAACTGATTTACCATGCAGTCATTCTTTTTTTTTCTATTCACAACATAAGCCAAAAATATGTGAGATGGGATCTAGTTGGGATTCAGCACCTTATTCATTAGGATGAGAAGCAAAGTGGGCACATAGCCAGACTGATGCCAGAGGCAATAAAAGCCTCATCCCGAGTCTAGGGTGCTTTGGGAGGATGACACTTCTCAGACTGATGGTATCTTTTCAGTGCTTTATCTCTTTAGTCTGCATTCAGAAGCAGGACTGTACATCCTTTCCAGCTCTATGGACTCTATCTGTTCCCTTTGGTAGGTATATGATCTAGCTGGAACCCAGAAATAACACTGTAACCTTATGGATTTTTCAATTGTATTTGTTTTGTTTCTACGTTTCCCACAAAATGAAATGATACACTGCTAGTGGCTGAGTATTTTCGCCACCTTCAGGGTTAGTCCTGTGCTTTTAAAAGTAAAACACAGCTACAAGCATTAGGGTTTGTATTCAGCTACCCCCAGAGTGGCAGGACTTTCTTTTATCCCCATAAAATAGAACCCCATTAGACTTACAAGACAGTTTTAATATATGACAAATTTTATATAGGTAGCCCCTGGTGTTTCTCTATTATCAGCATCTCACATCATCATAATCTGTTAAAACTGAGAAGTCAGTATTGGTCATACTGGTGTTATAAAATAAGCTGTCTTCAACATCCTGTAGTCAGTTTTTACCAGGTTTTCCTCTGTTACTGTCTTTCTCTCTGAGATTCCAATCTTGGGTCAATCCTTGAATTTAGTCACCATGTACCTACTCTCTGTTTCGTGCAACATTCCCCATCTGTCCCTACTTACTTTGACCATGTGCATGTGTATTGGCAATATTCTCTTAGACTCTTTGAACCTGAATTTGTTTCAACGTGTTTTATTTTCCATTTCCAAAACTGAAACTCTAGGGCAGGGATTTTGGAAAAACAATATCATGAGGCAACTTTTCATCTCTTCATATCATCTCAGGGATCAGTGAGACCATAAAACATCTGAAGATGCTTTCGCCGTGGACTCGGACAAGGCTGATTATGCCAGTGTTTTAGAGAGCACAAGTCATTTGTGCAGGGGTACAAAACTAAAATTCTTAATAGAGAACTGATTTCTCATCCATTCCCAGCATCCAAGAGAATTAGACAGGGGAGTCGAGAACTTACACATGTTTAATATGATAGAGTTGATGTTAGATGCTCGCTGATTCACCTGCTTCTTGTTTGTTTTGTTGTCTAGTTACTCCTAAATGTATTTCCTTAAAGGGCACACTGTGGTCTCCGTGGAGTCCTGCCTATATTTAGTAGGGAAACACCTGAGGTCAGATTTAGTTAACAAAGTCCTTTGAATCAACAGGATCAATGCACATGTGAACTCAGACACAGAGGCCGGATGTGCAGGACCTGCATTGGTCTGTACCAGATGGGGTCCTAGAAGCAAAGATCTGCAGTTAGCCTACTTGTTTTCCTGGCCAGAGTAATTTTATTTATTTTAATTTTATTGTTTGTTTGTTTATTATTGTTGTTTGTTTATTTTTGCTTTAAAACTTTTTGTTACTTTCCTCACTTTGACTTGTCAAAAAGGGAAAGAATAATTTCCTTTGCATAACTGATCAATCAGTTGAGGTTTTAGGCACCACTGATACAGAACCCTGTTTTTCAGAAGACAGACTGGTACATCAGTCTCTATCTGTTTCTGTCTCATCTAGAATAACAATAGACCAAAACCAAAATTCAAAACAGCACTTCATGTTTCATATGCATTTTCCTAATGCTGTTCTGTGGTACATCAACTCTAGCAGTGTCATAATGATCTATGTGCATAATCTTAATTGAAACTGAATGTCTTAGTTAGGGTATCCATTGCTGTGAAGAGACACCATGATCAAGAAAACTCATAAAGGACAATATTTAATTGGGTGTGGCTTAAAGGTTTAGAAGTTCAGTCCATTATCGTTAGAACAGGAGCATGGAAGCATTCAAAAAGGCATGGTGCTGGAGGAGCTGAGGGTTCTACATCTTTTTCATAAGGCAGCTAAGAGAAGATGGCTTCAGGATAGCTAGGATGAGGGTCTTAAAATCCAACACCCATAGGGACATACTTCTTCCAGCAAAGCAACACCTACTCCAACTAGGCCACATCTCCAAATAGTGCCACTACCTGGGATAAGAATATTCAAACCAACATATTGGACATGGTGTACTGTGCCTGTAATTTCTGGACTCTGGAACTTGAGGCAGAAGTGTCAAAATCTCAGCTCATCTTAGAATATATGAGTTCTATGACAAAATGGACTTCAGTTTGAGACCTTGTATCAAAGAAAAGAGAACGACAGGGAGAGAAAGTGGGGTGGGAGTGTGTGCTACAATAACAACAAAACATTGACTTGCAAGGCAAGGTGAACCTTCTGGTACTCAACAATATGAGGTATCTTCAAGTAGTAACTAACAACTTCCTCATTGGATTGGAGGCCTATTCTACAGGAGAAAATTGATGTTTGGTGACTGCAAACTTGATCAAAAGCCTGCAATTTGGGGAGTCTTCTTGCCTGGTGTGGAAAAGGAAATGAGGAATGGAAAGAATTCAAGAGCCCAGTCAAAAGCCCAGGCATTAGAGAACTCTGACTTTCCTGTAAGGCAGTGTGGTTAACTTGTGAGTTTACAGGAATTCTGATTATTTGCATAAGATCTTCAGAAGATTGAGGCCAATATGGAATGTGATGAATTTATGGCTCTCCATAATTCCTTGAAAATTTATATAAAGGGAAATATTAATAGGGGAGGGAGAGATATTTTTCAGTGATGTAGCCATTGGTAAAATATGTATGCTCTGTCAGTACTCCCACTCATTCCCACATTATTATGAAATCTGAAGAAATGTATTAGCTCTCTGTCACATACAAAAGAAAGAAAAGTGTTTAACAGGAGTGAGATGGAGAAGAAAACAGGGTAGTAAACACACTATCCAGATGTATGAAAATATCCTAAAATAATTCCTTTCTATTTGTACTTCATATACACTAAAATAAATTTAAATTAAACGTTTTAAAACTCTGTTAAATTGAAACAATATACTTGCTTAATGATTTTACTTTTATTTCCTTTTAATTTGCTCCAGTGGTTACAAAATTTATGGAAGAGGATCATAGAGTTGACAATGAGCACAAGGCACCCATGTGCTTCCTGAATCTCCATGGTCCTCTGCTCCATTGCATTCTGGGCTTGCTCTACTGACTCATGTACCCAGCACCATTTTGTCCAACACAAACACAGCATTCAGTCAGTGCCTGCGTGAGTGATTCTCAGGGAATGTGAAAAACATCCCCATTTCCAACTTGAGCTTCACCACACTCCTAAAGAAATTATTTTAAACTTAAACAAAAACCTCTTGGCTAAGTTGGGAATGTTCCATTAGCAGAATTCACTGAGCTATCAAATGTGATTGAAGCATTTTTTTTTTCTTTTTTAGTTTATAAGAATAATAAAATAGTAAAAGTGGCTCTTAAAGGTATTTATTCAGAGTGCTACAAGGGAGTGTTAGGCTTTTGGCTGTTATTGCTTAAATTTCACTGTTTTCCATTGACTTTTAAAGGAACTTTCCTTGGTACTTCTAGTTGTTTAACATAGTACAGTTTCTAGAACTAGTACTCTGTCTTCCTTCCTTCCTTCCTTTCTTCCTTCCTTCCTTCCTTCCTTTCTTTTTTTCTTCCTTCCTTTTGTGATTCTTTCCTTCTTTTTTGTCTGCATGTCTGTCTGTCTATCTACCTGTCTTTCTGGTTTTTTAGTTAATAATAGGAAGTGTCCAGTATTTTGCTTTAATACTATCTCATCTCCCCCACCACAGGCCAACTTAAAAAAAAGCATCTGAGAGCACTGATTCTCAAATATAGCCATGCTGATATGTTCTCTGTTATGTGTTTAGATGTTCATCCTGGACAGAGAACAGGATCACAAGGCAGCTGGTCACAAAACACCATATGGCTGGCTGAGGTGCTCGATGAAAAAATACACATGAGGGAGGGGAGGGGACCTGTCACAGCTTTTCAGTCTTTATCCCCAGAGAAGCTCTGATGACAGAGGGTTGCTGAAATGGCATATTAAGGGTCACTGGGCATTGAAAAGGATAAACAGTGACTTGAAATTTAATACAAACTCTCAAGGGAAAGGCTGGACATGGAAGGTGCCTGGGATTTTGTGAAGCTCAGCTACCTTGTGTCTGAGGAAAGATGACAGAAAAAGACATTGATAAGAAATGATTAAGGATATCTTCAGAAAACCAGCAATAGTGACATATGGAAAGGGTGTAGAGACAAACTGTTTCTAAAATAATCTCTAATAGAAACAGTCACATGTATTGATAATATGGACAAATGACATATTAGAGATGGGTTTCTTTGCTTTGCCTCCTGATAAATGAAAAAGAAAAGCATTTTGAGGTGACTACATACTGTCCATGTATATAGCAGAACCCTTATGTATAATGCATTTTACCAATTAAATTGAGGTCAACTTATTCTTATCGTGTTTCTATGGGTTTCTTGAGTTTAATATCAGCCATTGTCATGCAACTGTTCCACTAGAAGCTGGATTCTTAAATATAATGAGAAGCAGAGATAGCAATAACCAGTGGCTGTATACAAATATGCTAGCTACTTTAGGTAGTATTCAAAATCCATTACACAGCATCACTTACCAAACCTAGATTAGAACTCATATGTGGCAAGTAATGACCAGAGAAAAGAAACACTGGCCTGATTCAAAACATTAGAGGAGAGATTCAGCAGTTATAATTTGTCATTACAGTTCGCCCCCACGCGTGCTCACACACACACACAGACACACACACACACACACACACACACACACATACACATTCTTTGACATTCTATCTATGCTTGTAAGCATTTTTGTTGCATCTTGAGTAAACTGTTCAAAAAAAATTCCTCCTAGATAAGCACATTAGAAATAAGAGAATTATTAAATGCATATCTATGTATTTTTAGGGTTAAAATGAATATCTATGTATTTTTAGGCTTAAAATTCATAGAATAAAGATAAAAAAGATAAAACATATATACTAGTGTGCCAGTTGATCAATCACCCCCTTTTTCCTTGTTTTGTATACTAAAATTTAAAAATTTTAAAATGTAGCTATTACTGTGGATGTGAAACTCCTTCCCTGATTATTTACCAGTTTATCCTTTATTATGATGACAGGGAATCTTTTTTAGGATCAGAGTTTCTCATGGTAGTTTCCTTTTATGTATGGTCCTAAGATGAGGAATACATGCCCTATATCAACACTCAGGTCATCTTTAGGATTTACAGATCAACACAGGACACATTATCCCACTCCTTTTGTGCCTTTTCATTAAAGCATTTTGTCCTTTAGAAAATATGAGCATTTAATGATGCTTTGGATGACCTTGGAATTAATCATCACTTTTCAGAGCAGGTTGAAATGAAATGACCACTTTGTTAGTTTGGTTGAAAAATAATTTTTCTCATTCTATAAGCCTGCATTTTCTTTGTGATATCTCTTGGTTCAGTGTTTGGATTGGATTTGTAGTTGTTTTCAGATGAATGACGATTGGCATAAACAGCTTGCAGTAAAAATTGGGTCTCCTATTGCAGTTACATTCTCAAATGATGGCTTAATGAAATCTAAATAAAATCAGATTATCTCACAAACAGGCAGAGTCTTTCACTCGTGCAACTTCCCATAATATACTGAAAGTTTACAAAATGATTAGTAATTAAATGTACATTGAAATTCTGGATGGTAAAAGTGGTAAATGAACAACATACTTCAACATATGTTATAATTTGGCATAGGGTATCAAAATTAAGATTAAAAATTAAGTAAAAGCCGGGCAGTGGTGGCGCACACCTTTAATCCCAGCACTTGGGAGGCAGAGGCAGGTGGATTTCTGAGTTTGAGGCCAGCCTGGTCTACAGAGTGAGTTCCAGGACAGCCAGGGCTACACAGAGAAACCCTGTCTCAAAAAACCAAAAAGAAAAAAAAGTGAAAATATCATTATAGTGCAGGGTATGTTTAGATAGATCTTCATCTCATGATAGTCCTATAAAAACCTAGAAAAGAGAAACCTAAAAAATTGATAGCTGATTGGAGAAATATACAACCTAAATCCAGAAGGAGGTATGAAAGTCAAATCAATAAAGTATATGAAGTATTTCTAGATTAGGCTATGGTATAAAACATCATAAATAAAAGCATGAGGACCTGTAGAACTAAGCAAAATCAGAATGAATTACTGAGTATAAAATTATCTTTTATCTGCATGATTTAATTCAACAACTGTTTAATTCAGCAGGAAGCCTCCTTTCTGCTGAGTAAGTTCACCCTTTCTAGTTCTTTCTGAACTCTGGCTGGCTAGTTTAACTCAGCTATTCTGGCTCTAACTCTTCCAAGCTGACTGATTTAAATTCGCTTCTCACTGAATTGCTCTGTTTGGCCTCAAACTAACTCTGGCAGTTTGTTCTAATCTTCTGGCTCCTTTTCATTCTCTGGATCATTCTGCTGTCTTCACCTGCAACCTGTCTCTGCAAAACTGTCCCAGTAAACCACCCCCTCTCTTTGTCTCTCCTGTTGTTCTCTTAATTTTACTTTTTCCTGTATGTTCAATGAAAGTTGGGAGTATTTTATCCCTGAATCATTCTGTCAAATCTTTCTCTAATTCATCACTTTAGCTGCCCCTCAAGTAGACATCACTTTCAAACATGGCTGCTTCCTAGATTTTATTGAGATTAAAAATTAAAGAAAAAGATTAAAGACTAAGAGCATGTCTGTGTTTCAGTGAAAACACTTAAAAGTGTGTCATTTCATCTGGATCACATAGATCCAGAAGATCTTTGGATGTGATACCTTGCCAGATCAACTATGTTGCTGGATTAAAAGTCCTCAACACTGAGACTAAGCACAAAGACAAAATCTGTAGATGAAACCTCTGTAGATACTTCAAGTCTAGCTCCCAGATATTTGGAGTATCTACTGATTGTTTATAGAATGACACTGTCTCAAGGAACAGGGCTGATGTGAACAGTATAGTGTAGAAGTGAGAAGGAGATTATAGGCCATTATGTATAATATCTATCCACATAATTATCTCATAATGTTCTTTTTTTTTTCTTTGAAGACACAATGTATAGCCTTGCCCATAGTAGTTTTCATATAGGATTTTTCAATGAATATCAAATTGGCTAATAGATGATTGTACAAATTGAATTCATTTTACCCAAAGAAATTTTATATACAACATAGTCTAATCCACAGAACTGTTTTTTATTGTTAGCATAAACTACTTCCAGAGACATAATACAAATATTGTGAGAAAATATACTTATATGCCTAAATGTCCATCTGAAAACTTAGAATAGAAGTAACTTGGAAGAAATTAATCATATCTCTTATTGTCTTAAAATTACATATTTTATTGCCCTTTGATGAAAATCCACATCTGAAAATAGTTTCTCAAATATACAAAATAGAGCAACCATCACCCAAATTTGGAGAAGACCTCCAGGGCTATCCTTTTTACATTAGCACATCTATAGGTCACTTTGTTCAGATCATGTTTAGGCAGTCACCTTTTGAAACATCCTGGGTATAGCTTCTGCAATTTTCACAAGACAAACTCACATCAAATTTTTGGACTCTTTGGTTCTTTACAATCTTTCTGCCTCCTCTTCTGCAATGTTCTCTGAGCATTAGGTGCAGGATTTACACTGTACAAAAAAATTACAGGAAGCTAATCTTGAGAGTGGGAGAAATTAAGAGCATACCTAATATTAATTACCAGATATTCAGGCCGGAAAACATTCAAAAGACAAATCAGGTTGTATTTATGTATTTAGGAATAGATAGACAGCTGATAGGTTAGATAGATAGATAGATAGATAGATAGATAGATAGATAGATAGATAGATGATAAATAGATAGATAGATATAGATATAGATTGATGATAGATAGATAGATAGATAGATAGATATGTTTATAACAATCAATAGAAAAACAAGCCCTGAATTTAAGAGAACAATGAAGTTTATAAGGGATAGAAAGAAGAAAGGGAAGGAGAAAATTATGTATTTATATTATAATTGAAAATTTTTGATTAAAAGAAATAGATGTGGAAAAACAATACTGAAGGTAAGTGAATTAGTGTGGCCATTATGGAGAAAAAATATGGATAATCCTCAACAATACTACTGCTATGTCATACACCTATCCCACTATCTGGTGTCTCCAAAAAATTGAATAAGTATATCAAAAAGATACCTGCACTCCTTAATTGTTATAGCACATCACAAGGGCCATGATGTGTAATAAACTATGGTAGATCTTGATAGGTGAGTGAATAAAGAAAATGGATTATCTATTCGAAATGTAACACTGTAAGAAACTAGATGCTGACACTTGCTGTATTGTAGAATGAACTGCAAGAGGTTATGTTAAGTCAAATAGCCCATTTATGGCTATAAATCCTACATATATAGGCTTAAATTAGGATGCACTTGTAATTAATTTCATAATGTCTGAAGAGAAGTCTTATGTGTTTGCTACACAGAAGTAAGGAACTGAGCTTGCCTCGCTAGCAACCGGTAAATCCAGGCAGGAAAGTAAATATCAATGATCCTAGTTATAGGCTAGCAGGGTCAAGAAGAAATCTGGGAGCAGCTGCATAGACAGTAGAGGCAAATTGGCAAGCTTTGTCCAATGGAAGGCTATATCTCAAAAGGTAAGGTGAAAAACACCAGAAGACACCCAACATATACTTCTCATCTTCATGTGTATATACAATAGTGTATATCCATGACTGTATATTTGTGTAGGAGTGTATAGTATCAATATATACACACACAAAGTTTTGAAAATTACAAAAATATAAAAATGGAGGAAAAGTAGTGATTTATAGAGTAGGGAAGATTAAGAGGGAGAGACAGTACAGAGTTGAGAAAAATGATACTAGCCATTCACAAGAGTACAATTAATATCAATATTTAGCAGCATGTGCAGTATCTGTAATTCACAAGTATTTAATGTGTGGCTTTATAAAGCCATAAAAAAGATGAGCTTGAAGTTTTCCAGAACAACAATTTGAAAAAAGTTATAGGAAATGAAAATGCTGACTGTTGTGATATGCCATTAGATATTGTCTACATGGGTGTGGTTATCACACTGGGTCCCTCACTGAACAAGAAACAAAGCAATTGACTAGACTACTCAGTTGATCAAACAGCCACATGCTTCTGCCACTACTTGGACAATTAAGGCTTTCCCAGATTTATAAGTAGGTGCTGGGAATGCAGACTGTTCCCCATGCTTACACAGCAGTTGCTCTACCCACAGAACCATTCCCTCATCTACAAGATTAATATTTACTGAGACATTATGAAGCATATTAACTGTTATCTCACTTATTTAAAAGGAACATTATTTAAGCCACAATTTTTGAAAGTTCATGTTTCTTTCTTTCTTTTTTTCAAAGTTTTTAATGGGCTATATAAAATGCCACAGTTCGTTGAATTCTGAAAACGGGTTAGAAAGCAAATTATGTTTTCCAATTTTTGGAACTACACAGACAAACTTTTTTTGTGTACAAATTTAGAAAACTTCTTTATGAACTTTGAACATTTCAGTTTTATCTATTTCTCAGATTAAACAAAACATGCTAGGGTCTGTTCTCAAGTTAACAACAAAAAAGAAAGAGAAAAATATTTTAAAAAAGTTTTTCTTACAGCAATGGGATCTCCCTGTTACTTCACTAAAAATACTCACATGTATTTTATATTTCGTATATTTTATATTTTTTTATTATGTGACTCAATAGCTAATGAAACAGCTAGTTGATTGGAAGATGTAATTATATATAGTTAATAACATGAAAATGACATAGAGCAATTAATCTGAATGTTTGAAGTATAATATAATATCTTTTAATTTCAGAATTTATTTTACCTTTTCTTTCTCTTGAACACAGTGAAAGTAGTGCTATTAATGTGCTCAGAACAAAATAAAATGTCTACAAACACTACATATTAAATTTGTCAATGAAAAATACATGTGAAACATCAAAAGACTGATTTTATAGAAACATTAACTCAATAGCATACTAATGTTATAAAAATCTTATTTTTATATTAAAAGCATTTATAAAATTTGTAATTAACTTCAGAAATCATCCTAACCACTTGAATTTTGCTAATCTTTTTTTTTAAGTGTTCCTAAAGGAGAAAGACTATGTTGTTAGTGTATGGCAAATTCACTTCTTCCTTTCTATGACAACAGATAAAGAAGCTGTAGCCATGGAAACAGTAATGGGCCAGAGAGATTAGAGCCAGACAAGAGATTAGGCCTCTCAGAGCAGTGAAAGGGTTCTGATTGGTTCCTTATTAAGACCTTATTTGAAGAGAAGTTACTGAGGAAAGAAAGCATGGGGGATTAGCATGGGCAAAATTAATTCCCCTATATAACGTTAGAAGCTATTTCTTTGTTAAAAAAAAAAAGTATCCATCCTTTCCATAAGACAACTCTTTAAACAGAGGAGGAAAATTTGTGAATCCTGCTGTTCTTAATTTTGTCTTTACCATATAAGTTTTGACTAGTTAACTAAAAGCAACTCCAGAAGCCCAGCCAAGGGCTTCACACCCCCACTGCACTCCTCACTGACATGCCCAACATGAGTGAAAAACAAACTTAATTTTGGTGATGATGTCATGGGGAAGTGAGTTGTCTTGGGATGAAAAACATTTAAAGGCTATACTTATAGGCTTTTAAAATGTATATATATTTTCCCAAGAAACAATTATACATATAATATATATGTAATATATAAAGTATATATTGCATAATATATTATATCAGTAATTATATATTTTATCAAGAAAATATGTATGTATTATATATATATATATATATGGCTTCTTGAAAACACAAAATGTTTTAAAGCTGTCATTTGAAAAGACTTATCATAAAGCAGCTACTAAGAAACTCATACAGAGGTGCTGTGTTCTGAGTTGTGTGTGGTCCATGATTGCAGACAGGTTTTCTGAGAAAAAATCACTAGTTAATTCTTAAATTCTTAATTTAATGGAATTTAAGATCAATTATATGGGTACTTTTATGCAAAAAGGAGTTTTTCCGGATTGAATTTTGAAAAAGCACTGCTCGTATATGCCGTTATTTCTCCACTGGTAAAATGAGCCAATTCAAACCAGATTATATCATATTAAATGCAAGTTTATTGGGAAGTGGCCCCAAAGACTGAGGCCAGAAGAGGTCCATGAGAGGGGAGAGAGAGAAAGGGGAAGAGTAAGGCAAAGAGAGGAGAGAAGGAAAACAAGAGGAGAGAGAGAGAGAGAGAGAGAGAGAGAGAGAGAGAGAGAGAGAGAGAGAGAGAGAGAGAGACCCTAAGGGGAGAAAGTTTGTGGTTTGTGGCAGCTTATACCAGGTAGGGACTGAGGGATGCTGAGAGAACCTGGAGGCCAGGTTTGCTTTGGTATGTAAAATATGCACCTCAGTCCATTTTCCTGGGGTCTGAAACCAACCAACATCCCCTGACTGACAGTAAGCAAGAGTGTGATTGCTAACTGTCCTGAGACATTGAGTCTTTTTAATCCATTCCATGAAGGCAGGCTTGCTTTGTTCTTAGGTTTTATTTTAACACATATTTCTTGATTATTTGTCAGACTCAAACCTACTTTTTTTCTTTCTTATAACACATTTTATTTCTGTATGTACAACAACCATGTTAGATAAATATGTGTACATATAGCTCATTGTTTCATTTGTGCATGCTTATACATTTGATGCTAACAATGATTTTTATTGGTTATTTTACTTATTTATATTTCAAATATCTGCTTTCCCAGTTTCAAACCTACTTTTAAATAGAATTATTCATTATTCATATTTTTTCTTAAATTTTTTATTGGATATTTTATTTATTTACAGTATAGATGTCATCCCCTTTCCCCATTTCCCCCTCCCTAGAACCCCTTATCCTATATCCCTCTTCCTTTTTGCTTTTATACCATTTTGATTACATGCATGTGATAAGGTCAGTTCTCGGTTGAGGATCTAGCAATATAATAGATGCAAATAGTGGAGGAACAAGCAATACAATAAACACAAATAGTCAAAGAAAAAGTAAAGCATTAAACCCAGTTATGAGAACACTCCCATGTCACTGTTTCTAAAGGCTTATTAGAATGACCAAATTATCTGAACCTATTTCCCTATCCTAGCCCAAGGTCATTTTCATGTCTGAAGCCTACTTCTTTGTTCTAGTCTAAAATTTAGAACCCTGTCTGAAATTACTTCTTTGTTCTGGCCTAATATTTAGATTCCTGCCTGAGATTACTTCTTTGTTGTAGCCTACGATTTAGACTCCTACCTGACATTACTTCTTTGTTCTAGTCTAATGTCAGATTCCTCCTTGAAACCTACTTCCTTGTCCTTGGCCAATGTCATATTCCTGTCAAGCAGCCCCTTTCCTTGTCCTTGGCCCATGTCAGCTTCTTGCCAAGCAGTGCCAAAGGCTCTCCACCTCTCCCCCCTTTTTATTTTATTAACAAGACTAAGTCTGTCTTAGGTCATTCTGACAAGAATGCCTTCCTCACCCACCGTGGAATATGCATCATCAAAGGCAACGCACTTCTGTCTTAGGTTGGTATGGCTCTGTGCAGAATCTTACTCGTCCTTGGCTTGCCATCCTGTTATTTTAATAATTTTGTCTGGGGGTCCATTTTCAGGTTTAAGCCATGTACTTTGGCAGCCAGCATGTTGATGTTGTTAAAGATAAGCTTTAACAGGATGGGCAGGAATAAAAGTATTCTCAGGACAAGAACAGCTAGCCTGATCATGATATATATATACACATATATATATGCCTATGTCTTTTAATTGGGGAATTGAGTGCATTGATGTTAAGATATTAAGAAACAGTGATTGTTGCTTTTTGTTATTTTTGTTATTAGAGTTGGAATTATCTTTGTGTGGCTATCTTCTTTTAGATTTGTTGGAAGAGGATTACTTTCTTGCTCTTTCTAGGGTATAATTTCCCTCCTTGTATTGGAGCTTTGCAGCTATTATCCTTTGTAGTGCTGGGTTTGTGGAAAGATATTGTGTAAATTTTTTTTGTCATGGAATATCTTGGTTTCTCCATCTATGGTAATTGAGAGTTTTGCTGGGTATAGTAGCCTGGGCTGGCATTTATATTCTCTTAGGGTCTATATGATATCTGTCCAGCATCTTCTCACTTTTATAGTATCTGGTGAGAAGTCTGGTATAATTCTGATAGGTCTGCCTTTATATGTTACTTGGGCTTTTTCCCTTACTGCATTTAATATTCTTTCTTTGTTTTGTGCATTTGGCATTTTGATTATTATGTAATGAGAGGTATTTCTTTTCTGGTCTAGTCTATTTGGCATTTTATAAGCCTCTTGTACGTTGATGGGCATCTTGTTCTTTAGGTTAGGGAAGTTTTTTTTTTTTTTTTTCTATAATATTTATTGGCCCTTAAGTTGAGAATCTTCACTCTCATCTATACCTATTATCTTTAGGTTTGGTCTTCTCATTGTATCCTGGATTTCCTGGATGTTTTGTGTAAAGAACTTTTTGCATTTTGCATTTTCTTTAACAGTTGTGTCAATATTTTCTGTGGTATCTTCTGCACCTAAGATTTTCTCTTCTATCTATTGTATTCTGTTGGTGATGCATACATCCATGACTCCTGATTTCTTTCCTAGGTTTTCTGTCTCCAGCGTAGTCTCCCTTTGTGATTTCTTTACTATTTCTACTTCCATTTTTATGTCCTGGATGGATTTGTTCAATTTCTTCACCTGTTTGGTTGTTTTCTCTTATAATTGATTTTTGTGTTTCCTCTTTAAGGGCTTCTCCCTGTTTACCTTTGTTCTCCTCAAATTCTTTGAGAGTGTTATCTATGTCTTTCTTAAAGTTCTCTATTATCATCATTAAAAGTGATTTTAAATCTGAATCTTGCTTTCCTAGTGATATGGGGAACACAGGACTTTTTTTGTGTGTGGGAAAACTGGGTTCTAATGATGCCAAGTACCCTAGGTTGCTGATGCTTATGTTCTTGTGCTTGCCTTTCGACATCTGGATCTCCTTAGTGCTACCTGCCCTGTCTCTGACTAGAGCCTGTCTTTCCTATGATCTTGGATTTATCAGAAATGTGTGAGGTGGGTGTTACTACTGGGGTTAGCGCTGGGGCCCAAGATCTGCTCAGTGCTCAGGCTCATACAGGAAGGAACTAGTGCTCTGGGCCAGGAGTGAGTTCCTGGGTCCCAGTGGGTCCCAGTTACTCCCTGTTTTGAGCAGTTGTTGCTTTCTCCTTACCTAAGATACTGCCCCAGTTAGAGCTCCTGGGAGGCCTGCTTCCTCTGGGTTCTGTGAGTCATTATTAATTTTTAGATATTCTTCTTATAATAAAAACAACTGCTTGATTCATGCTTTACAAATACTTTGGGGTGGTTTTTTTCTTTTTCTTTTTGTTTTTGTTTTTTTTTGTTGTTGTTTTTGTTTTTGTTTTGAGGTATGAAATACACTTAACAGCCAAGCAAGTAGAAAGTGCTATCAACAGTAGAGGTGTGGATACTACTTGAATTACATTACCCTCAACCTGAGGTTGATTAGGAATAAAAAGCAATGAATACAAGCATCACAAAACATGGGGATTCCTATTGTCTCAACAAGGACCACAGATTGATCTGATGGCTTTCTCCTCTCCTAGAGGAGGCTACAAATATAGGTAGAGGTGATGAGCATTGTCTGTTGTGCATACATGCAAGCCTTGCTCCAAAGACATATTTCTGTCTATAGGAGCACATGTTCAATTAGGCAAGAAAAAACTTGCTTGCCAGAATCTCCTTCAAATAAAGACAGTGAAGAAACAGAAAGATATGATACCCTGTATATATATTTTTAAGAATGTCTATCACCTGTGCATATTCCATAGCAAGTTAGAAAATCTTCCATGGGATGGCCACTGCATTTTCTAGAATTAATACTATGACAATAACTCATTTATTGTTTATAATAATGAGTCAAATAATATTAGATAATGAGCCCAGAGTGGCCACATGCTTGTCACCATGCCTTGACATCCTATGTGCTTGGGGTTGACAGTGTGCTTATATCGGCTTCATTTTCCTTTTGATGTTCCTTTGTCCAAACTAGAAATTTTATGTCACCCTGAAAAAAATATGGCATATGACTCAAAGTTAATAATAATAAATTATAAAGAACTATATATTACAAAAACCTTGGTATACATGTAAGTTTACCATGTATTATACATGAAAGCAAGTCTCTATATGAATAAATTGGATGTACTTGTTTGTATTGACATAAAGATTTAAATTATGGCTGGTTAACTGATTCTATAGAAGACAGAGTATCCTTTTTTTAAAATATGATCTATGTTTCGATTTTATAGCTATGATCATTGAGAATGCCACCTTGATAAGTTGAACATACTAAATGGCAAAATTTTGAGGCCATTTCAGAGATTGTTGAGACTCCTAATTCAAGCCAAGATTCATTTATTTTAAAAAATGAAACTCAAGTCATAAATTCAAGCAGGAATTAAAAACAATATTAGCCTAAAATCTCAATATCTACTTGTTGATAGTTAAATGTTGAGTGATGACCTGCAGGAAAATATTATCTTTGTTCCCTACAACTAATCTCTTACAGTCCTAAGAGCAGAACACTCTGTGTGTGTTAGGAAAACCATGCTGTTGTTAATATCCAGTAGTCTCAAGTCTGAGCTGAAGTGCTTCTGGTAGGTTTCATTGGCCCTGTATAGCATGGGTACCATGCACAGGACAAAGTGTGTGTGCTGTCCATTCAGAATAAAAGTGTAAAGTCAACTCCCCGCTTACAGTCTCCTCATACTACTATCAGAAACACCTCAAAGTCATCACATATTTGACTTTTATTTATTTTTGACCAGTGTGCATTCAGAAAGCTTTTCCTCTTCCCCAGTATTTTATCACCCCTCCATTCACTTAGGTGACTCAACTGCAGTCAAAATCCCCATTTAAAGTCCTACATATGTCATTCTTTAAGCATTCTTTTTCTGCCCTGTTATACTTAGCAACCACTTTCCACATTGGTGTGCTGGTGATTTCTTCCACAACAATGTGGACATTCTTAAGCTTCTTTCTAGTTTGTTAGTGGAAGCCTAACCAAAGGCAAATTGTAAGCATGAGCTGAAAGAGCAAGCAGACTGTGAAATTTGAAATTTGCCCTGGGATAAGAAAAGATATTGAGGACAAATAAGCAGTAGAGTCATATGACCAAGTGTGTATTTGTATAAGCTTACTCGGGATGCTGCACAGAGTATGTGCTGGAGGAAGGTGAATTACAGGAAGGTCTAGTCACTAGGAGATGCATGTGATCGATCTTATGAGCAAGGAAGTGGCAGGGATAAATATTTAAGTCTGAGCACAACAGTGTGTGTCTGCATGTGCTTTCTCCAATGGGAACATCCTAAATGCAGCAAATATGAAAGTTGGCCCTAGATGGTACACTCTGGCTTGCTCAGCGGTATATATCTAAATTAGGTAAGACTAGAAGAAAGGATCCAGGAAGAGAAGCAAGCTGAAAAAAAGGAGAGAATTTGGCTTCTCTGTACTGCTTTAAAATGTTTGTTATGCAGAAATTGGAGAGATTTTGTGAGTCTTTATTTCACATTGCTCTTGAGAAAGACACTGCCTATCAGATGACAGTTTTTCTCCCCCTCTCACAAATAGATTCTAACAGGCTAACTAACTTATAGCCAGTTTTTCTGTTTATTCTAAATAGTCTAATTCTCTGGATTTTTTTAATATACCAAAAGTAAACAAAGGATCCATGGTGGCAGAAATAACTTGAAAGCTCCTGCCATTCTTTATGTAATGGGGAAACATTTCACATGGAAAATGTTTCTCAAACCACTGGAAAGTTAGGTACCCCTTTCTTCTCCACACTTAAAAGGATCTTACAGATAACCAGTTTAGTTCCCAGCAGGAATACAGACTCAGCTGGTCCCTTAATAAAGTGAAAGAAAACACAGAGAACTAGAGAAAATAGTCTGCAAAAGTCGACTCAAAGATAGTGTACATATTAGCCATTAAGATCTGGATCTGTACTCTCTGTACATGACACAATACTTACATGTTATACAAATTAAAAGACCTAAAAAAATAAGTAATCAAGAACACAGTTTAGCTTAATGAAGTGAAGATTACAGATGAATGAAATATACAAAAAGCACCAAATGTTATATATTTCTACCACATTAAATATATATTCTCCTCATATTTAGAGTTATTTGTATTCAATGAACTATCTTACTTATATTCAAATGGTTAAAAATAGAACTTTTGAAGGAACCACAATACCAACAGCTTCTTTCTTAATTCCCTGTATCAGCTATTTCTCTCCTGAAGAACATTGTCTTCCCATTATTCCGCCTCATAGATTTCAGTCCCCAGGAATAAGCCATCGAAGCCATGAGGTACCTTGTAATAGTTAATAAATAATATGCAGTACCCACATCCACAGAGAGTGATGTTACCCAACAGTGAGAATTGTGCACGAGAACTCCTGCAAAGTTGTGTCTGTTGAGACCGGCTGACTGATTAGACTGTCAATACCATGAAGAGCTTGGAATGTTGCAGGTCCAAGAATTACCTTATCTTGAGCTAGTTTTTACCCTCTCCAACAGCCATTCTTTGCCCACTTCAGTGGCTGAATTAACATCCTGTGAGTAATGATAGCTATGTTTTCGAATCTATTAACTTAGCAAACTTCTAGTTTCCAATTTATCCAAAAGCTAAGAATATCATTAGATAACATCTTGGGTCTACAGAATATCTTCCTCAAACTTGCTATACACACTTCTCTGATGTTCTTGTCAGTGCATTTTAAACTCATCTTGATTTATGACTTTCCTTTATCTGTAAAACTATAAAAGTTTGTGGAACTGCTTTCACATTGAAACATGAATTTTGGGCTAATCTAAATCTGTATTTCTTGGACATGGTCATTCAAAATTACTCCAGAGTAAACTATTTTCTAATTTCATTAAAAATGAATTGTGTACAGACATTTGTATTGTTTGTAGTTTGAGGATAGAAATCATCTGTCAAGATGAAACATTTTCTTGATTCAGTAAGCTGAGCAATAGAAATAAACATATCCATCAAAGATGAATTATGCATTTACCAACAGACCATAATTAGGAAAAGAATGATGTTGGAATTTATAAGTGACTCAAATATATGTAAATCCAGTTTTCAACTGTAAGTGTTACAGAGTACTTTTTGTAAGTGGCAGTTACTAATTTCTTCAATAAATTAAAGGATTCTCTACAGTAAATTTCAGTTGTGTATCTTTATGTCTTAAAGAATTCTTTTGTCTCTACTAGATAATAACTCATTGTTAGTACTTCTTTCTTTAGCTAGTTCCTATTCAATTGAAAACTACAGGGCCAGGCAGTGGTGGTGCATGCCTTTTATCCCAGCACTTGGGAGGCAGAGGCAGGTGGATTTCTGAGTTTGAGGCCAGACTGGTCTACAGAGTGAGGTCCAGGACAGCCAGGTCTACATAGAGAAACCCTGTCTCAAAAAAACAACAACAAAAAAACCCTTACACATTGCAGTAGTATATTTAATTAAGAACTAGCTATGTATACATATGAAGTACATCATGATATTTTGCTATATGCAATGTACTGGATAGCTTCATGTCAACATAAAAATAGCATAAAGTCATCTCAATTAAAAACATTTCTCAGCTCCTGAGAGGCTGAAAGGAGCTGAGGAAAAGGGCATCCCTGTAGGAGTACCAGGAGTCTCAATTAGCCTGGACCCATGAGATCTCTTGGGCATTGGACCACCAACCAGGCAGCATATACCAGCTGATATGAGGCCCCCAACACATATACAGCAAAGGACTGCTGGGTGTGATTCTGTCAGAGAAGATGCACCTAACCCTCAAGAGACTGGAGGCTCCAGAGAGTTGGGAGGTCTGGTGGGGTTGGAGTGAGATGGATATAAAGTGGAGTAGCAACATCTTCATAAAGAGGGCCATGGAGGAGGAAGTATGGGATGTGGAACAGTCAGAGGGTGGAACAAGAGGAGTATAAAATCTGGAGTGTAAAAAAATGATTAAATAAAATTAAACAAGAAGAAAAAAGAAAATTTCTCCATATAGACAGGCTTGCGAGGCATTTTCTTATTTAAAATTTGGTGAGGCAGGAACTGTCCTATTTTGGATGATGGCATGTCTGGGATGGTGGTCCTTCATGGGTTCTAAAAGAAATCATCCTGAGCAAGTCAAGAGGAGCAATCTAGTAAGCAGCATCCTTCCATTACTTTTGCATCAGCTCTTCTCTGCAGTTTCCTTTGCTATTTGAGTTCCTGTCCTGACTTCCTTTGACAATGAACAATGATGTAGAAATATAAACCAAACAAGTCCTTTCCTCCCTATCTTGCTTCTGGTTGTAGTGCTTCATCACAGCAATGGTGACCCTATGACATGCATATAGTGTGGCACCCACTATGGCATAATGATTCCATGTCAACTGCATATCTATCACTTTATTCACCTATCATTTGTTAAGTGTGACCTTTAAAACACACTCTTTTATAGTTTATCACATAGAATACTTTATTATAAAATTCTGTGCTCTTCCATGCATTATATTTTAAAATTAAATTCTCCTAAGGCAGACCCAGAGAGAACAACACGGTATGATCACATAACTCTTTAGGATCCAATAACTTTGAATATACAGAGATATAACTAGAATGACTATCATCTAAGCCTGGAGCTAGGGGGTGGTGTTGATCAGTTGGTTTCTGATTCCTCATCAGCTTTTGATTTGTTTCTTTTAATTATATTTGGTCCTCAAGAGTATATAAATAGCTATCCCAAGTTATATATATAAAAAAAAAACAGTATAGGTATATTATGAATGAGTTAGGTTCTATCATTACTGTTTGTCTTTCTGTGACATTTATGCCCACTCAGATATCTTTGCTTATGCTGTGGAATTTTGGAGTCTTATAAGATTAATATTTAAATGAGAATCTCATTGGTCCATGTTTGGTTGTGTACAATTGTTGTTCTGTGCCTTTTCTGTTGTTAATCATCTTTCAATGAAACCCATAATTAAAAGAATTATAACTTTTCTTTGACAGAAAAAATGTTTATTTGCCTGATATCAGGTGACTTTCTTATTTATGATAATGACATATAATTGCATTTTCTAAAGCAATGAAAACTATAAATGAAACAGTCAAATCTATTTGTTAGATTATAAGACTATGGTCGTCCTCTTGCTCAGCTTCAATCCCTTGAATAAGCTAATAAATGCATTTTGACCAAATCGTAACTAATATAATTTTGTATGTAAATATCTCATTTATGTTCTGAATTTTAAGTCTTTCTTCAAATATGGACACATGAATTTATTTTGCTTTTACTCACTCATTCATATACTTAATCAATCCCTACCTCACTAGTGAAAGGATTAAGAGAAATATAATTAATTACATACTTTCTTCTGCCTTCACATTGCCTATGATCTCTTGTTCAAAATATTTCATCATTTGATCTCATAAGAAATATAATACATTTATAATATTGTATTGAGCCCATACTTCTAAAGCAAGATCTATTTAGAACTTACATATATATTAAAATTTCACATTACCAGAACTTTGTTGAGGTAGATGAAAAAGCCCTATACAGTTTTCCTGTGATTTGTGTGCAATAATACGTAGTTGCCCATATATACACATCATACATACATACATACATACATACATACAATGACTTTTAAACATTAAAAAGTGCATTACCCGGTGTCATTCCTTGCCAATTGCTACTTACTTATATTGGCATTATGTTTCTCTTTGTCTTGGATTCCAGGGATAAAAAACCCCCAAACATCCTATAATACAAACATATGCATTATTGAGAAGTCACTTCTTAGAAAATCTAAGGAATTCAAACGTATTTTTTATTCCACTTTTGATATTATTTCCCGTGTTAGCCTTTATAGGTCTTGCTTGATACTCTTGGCCATGTACATTGTAGTTCAGCTCTGAGACATGCCTGGTGGTGCCAGCACTTCTGATGTTCTCCTCTTGTTCTTTCTTAGCCATCCCAAGCTCCAGCATCCTCCCTTCTGCTCCCAGAGATGTGGTCCCTGTCTTGGTTTCTAGTCGCTTTGTCCGTTTGAGCTGGCGTCCACCTGCAGAAGCAAAAGGGAACATTCAAACCTTCACTGTCTTTTTCTCCAGAGAGGGTGACAACAGGTAGGTATCATCAATAAACTTCAACTTCTTCCCCAAAACATTTTTAATGTCCAAGTGTGGAATAGATGGTTGGGAGAATTTCAGGAGAACCAGGAAGAATGTATGAAATCTTGACCCTGCCCCCCTTTTTTCTGACTAAATGAATAGGTGTGCTTTGTCAAAACAGGATAACTTTCTAAATCATGTACAAGACATCCCTGACAAAAGGCAAGGATGCAAATCATTATGTTTTCTTTGATTTTTACATTGATACAGAAATAGAATTTTCTGGATATTGGGAGAACTTAATATTAAGAATCACTGTGATTACTCAATAATAATCATGATCCAAAGAAAACAATGACTTTTCTGACCCTTAACAGAAGTAGAAAGAATAATTGTCTTTCAAGGTTTCTGTTAGGATTAAATTAAGATCAAACACGTAGTGTTCATAGTAGAGAGTGTATGTATGATTTAATAAAAGTTGTTGGTGAATATAATAAATCACCAGGTAAGAATAAACTTTGCTTTCAAAGTTGCAATGTGCAGTTTTTTGTTTTTCCAAAGCATTTTGCCCTCAGAATATTTCAGCATGTTAGGGTTTTAAAACATGCCTTCGCCATTTTGAGAAGATATTGAGTAAGTTTCAGGGAAAAAGCAGAGACTGGTTAACTAGTGTTCTAGCATCTCATGTGTAGGGCTTCAATCTAATGGGGTCTTTAGGAACACCCCAGGACCCTTAGGACACTTGATTGCTAGTAAATGGTACATCAGAATGATGTCTGAAGAATTCTATTCACACCACTTCACAAATGGTTTTATTCGTTTGTTAACAATAATTAAACTATCCTTCAAAGTTTCTGTTTTTGTTCAAAGTTTGATGCAACTGTTAAATAAAAGAATATATATATATATATATATATATATATATATATATATATATATCTCACAGCATGTGATTACTATGCTTGCTCACTGAAGATGCAGACATTTCTGTTAGCCTTACTTGTGTATTTTCTCCTTATTTTATCAGGTGTTAGAAAGATTTGGGACTTAGTTTTTATATGTATGCAAACTGGAGGGAATGATCTTTTTATTATTAATTTATTTATTTGTTCACTTTACATCTGTATTGCAGACCCCCTCCCTCATCTCCTCTGTGTCTCACCCTCCCACACTCTTCCCCATTCCCTTCTCCTCAGACAGGATGGACACACACCCCAGAGGTACCAATCACCCTGGCACATCAAGTTGCATTATGACTAAGTGAATCCTCTCCCACTGAGGTCAGACAGGGAAGCATAGCTAAGGGAAAGGAACCCCAAAACAGGCAACAGTTACCAAGTCAGGCACTGCCCTTCTCCAATTGTTAGGAGACCCACATGAAGACCAAACTGCATATCTGCTTTATATGAGTAGGGGACCTAGGTCCAGACCTTCAATGCTTTTTTGGTTGGAGATTCAATTGGAAACAATAACCTTGCCCAATTATTTTCATCAGTTTATATGGGTTTTCTAGAGACACTTTAATATCATTGTTCCAAAAACCATGCTGTCAACTCAAATACACTTCTTTTCTCTGTTTTCTTTATGTATAGTAATACAGTCTATTTAATAACCCAAAAAAAATAAACCCCAAGTGCCACTTCTCTCCTCCCTGCTTCTCAGCACTGATCATCATCAGGTCTTATAAGGCTACCTCAGTCCAAGTAACCCATGGCTATTTTATTCTGTCAGTCACTTCCATCATCCTCCCCTCAGTCTCTGGGAATAATTCTGCAGATTCTAATGTCCTCTCACTACATTATCTTTAATAGGAGTAGGTTGTATCACTCAATTCTCTGTTGAGAATGTAAACAGACATATATTTAAATATATATAAATTCAGTATATAAAGACAGTAAAAGCTTTAAAAGTCTTTTGATTAGTGAATCTCTAATTTTTATATTAGCAAAGGTTATATATATTATATATTATATAACATATATATTTATATATACATAGATAGATATTATACAACATATATAATATAATATTGATTAATAGAAGTATACTAGCTATTTCTCTAGCTTCTCTCTCTATATATATAATATTATATATACTATATATACTATATATTGCCTACAGAGATATAGTGAATCTTTAATTTTTATATTAGCAAAGGTTATATATATTATATATTATATAAAATATATATTTATATATACATAGATAGATATTATACAACATATATAATATAATATTGATTAATAGAAGTATACTAGATATTTTTCTAGCTTCTCTCTCTCTATATATATATATATATATAATACTATATATACTATATATTGCCTACAGAGATATACTATATATTATATGCATATGTAAGTAGATATATTTGTAATAAAAATTGATAGTATATATTATTTAATATATATTAGATATTATCCAACAGATAAATTACATACTCAACATTAGAGGTTAGGTTTGTAAATTTTTCAGTTGTGTGAATTTGGGCATTTAGTGTTTATAAATGATAGACAAATAGCATATCCCTTTAGAATAGATAAAAAATTACTTTTCAAGATTGCTAAAATAAATAAATAAGGGAATTCTTATATACCAGTCTTGCCCATATGTAGTATGAAGGACTGAAAAGAGCAAGATCAGAGATAGTATGGAAAAGAGAATGAAAAGGTTCTCAGTAGGTGAGATGAGAGAGATAAATGGGAAGAGGAAGAAACAAAAGAGGGAAGTCAGAAAGTAAGAAATGGAGGGATTGAGAAGGGAAGCTGATTTTGCTGCCATTATATTTTGAGTGTACCACTTATCTTCATAACTATTCACAAGCTTCTGCTTGTAATACCATTTTACCATGCCCTGTCCTGTGAAAACATTTCCTAACTTGAAAAGCGGAAACTTATTCTCAGAATGTTTTCTCTTCTTACTCCTATAATGGCACCTAAACCTTGTCATGTAGTCTCTCTATTATACCCATCATAAACATCCTCTCTTGTCTCCTTCTCCAGACTCCCGTCTCCTCGCATTCCAGTTTACTGCTTTCTTGCATCAAACACTTGATTTCACAGGGATCTATAAATCATTGGATCTGCCCTTCAGTGTTCTTTTCCTTCATTTATTTGTCAATTAAAATTTCACAGGCAGCTATGTGAACAAAATCTCCCAAAATACCAGGGTTTGTTTCACTGACAATCTACTGCTGAGCCTTGGGCTGACCTCAAATGTTTGTACACCCAGTGACATGCTATTGAAGACAATTATCTTTTCCATTGCAAGCAGTTGTTCAAATAGTTTGGAGTTAGAGAGAACTTCTTGACTAGGTATGTGAGCTCCTGTCTACTTCCCCTCTTAGCATTGGGATCTCATCTGGATTAGAACTGTGAAGTCCCACTGTATGCTACCACAGTTCATACTCTAGTAATTGATATATTCTTCATTCCTGTTGTGATTGGGAGAACTTGTTTTCTTGGAGTCTTCTATCCCCACTGATTCTTAAAATCATCCTGCTCCCTCTTGCACATAGCTCCTTAAACTATGAATAAAGTGGTTTAATGAAGGTATGCCATGTAGGACTGAGGGTCCCAAGTCACTCTCAGCATATTGTCCAGTTGTGGGTCTTTGTATTAGTTTGCATCTCTTCCAGAAGAAGTTTCTTTGGTGATGACTGACTAAGGCTCCAAGTCTTTCTATATGGCAGAATGTCATTAGAAACTATTTTATTGCTATGATACATTAGCAAAGCAGTATCATATAATGTTCTTCTAGGTGCATGGCCTATCTAATCTTTTGAGACACTTAAGCAGTTTCATGCATGGATTCTATTACACAGAGTGGTTCTTAAATTTAATCAAATAGTTGATTGGATACTCCCATAATATCTGTGCCATTATTTTATCAGTGTACCATAGAGATAGATCATCACCTTAGACTGAAGTGACTGATAATATGGTTGGTGTTTAATTTTCTACTCTGGTAGCATACAGAGTATCTTACAGAACAGTGAACATTAGTCAAGAGGGGTGAAGGTTCTCATTAGGCCCCACCTCAAATTCTCAGTATTCAATATAATATATATGTGTTGTCTTCACCAATAGTACCTTACCATCAGTTTCTGAAGAGAAGACAATAGCCTTAGCAATAGTCTGAGGTGCTTGAGGGTGTCCATGGGCCCCTTTTGCTAATGACACAATTAGATAGAACCTATTCATGACATTGGAGGTTCACTTGGTAGCAAGAGATATTTTGTTGGGTTCTTGTCTCCCTCATTATTTGGTGATTCCATTTAGATCTCTGTCCTCTGTGTATGAATTTTTGGAAGCTTCTATAATGTAGTAGATTTCCATATGACACCTCAAATGGCCCTTAGTTTTAACTGTCATTTCTTGTACTCCTTTCTTTATTCTTATGTTCCCTCTGCTTCTATGTTTAATCATCCCATTCCGGTTTCCTTCCATTTTCTCCATAATTAGATATTCTAATTCCACTTCTTTGCTAGATCCTTCCCTGATACCTAGACATTTACACTGTGATTATATGGATTATAATATGCCTATCAAATGCTTAAAGGCTAATATTCTTTTATGTCTTAGTCACCATTTATTACTATGAAGAGAAACCTACATCTAATAGTTTCTAAATTTTGGTTATGATGAATAGAGAAAGAGTAAACATGTATTATGTCTTGGCTGATATTGATTGTTTCTGCACCGTCTAGTCATCTAGACTGGTATCATTGTGATTCTAGGCTTTGATACATTGTCTTATCTTTGGTGAGTGTTCTACTCCTTTGTTTTTGTTGGGCTTTGGGTCTTTGGACAGAGTGGCTACTGTGGTTGCCTAGTAAGGAGTGGTTCAGCAGTTCATGTGTCTGGCAAAAAGAAATAGAGATGGCCTAGGAGAAAACACTGAGAGGTACTTCAAGAAAGAGCTAAGGGATCCTTGTTCAGACCTAGAGCTGGGGTCTGCCTGTAGTTCCAGGAGTGGTGGAATAGGATATCCTGCCAGTATGTTGTAGTAATCAAAGAATTACCTGGAATGACCTGTAATTTTAACATAGACCAAACCTAAGCTTATATGTTATGCCTTATTCATTCTTACATTATAAATGTATGATATTCTGTATTATATCAGTTCTCCTATTCTGGGTGACCATATTTATCTATATATAAACATGGAGTTCTATTTTCCATTGTGCTGAATTGTGCTTTCATTCTCATCTCTATCTTTTACACACTGCTCATGATTTATTTCATAACAGTTTACTCAATTGCTTAACTTCACTCCAATGTCTCACACTATTTTTCAATCATGATCTTGATCCTTATATTTCATTGCAGCTGGCCTTTTTACTAGTGTTTATCATTGACCTATATGTTGCTAAACTGAATAGTAATTATGCTTCTGCCCAGGCCCAGTGCATCAGCCAATGTTACCCCATTTAATTTCCTCCTCTGTTTTATCACTTGATTTCATTTTTCCGTGTGGCACATCCTGCCCTAGGCCATGCTATTTTGTGGTCAGCATTGCATGCTCACTTTTAAATCTCACTCCTGAGTTCTCTAGTTCTTAAATATTGAATTGCTCTAGAACTCATTCTTAGGGGATGTTTTCACTCTTGAATATATTCTATAAGTCTGTTACTGTCTTTAAAATTTCTCTCTCTCTCTCTCTCTCTCTCTCTCTCTCTCTCTTTCTGTCTCTCTCTATCTCTCACTGACTTTAACTTTTATTTGTGATCTGGACTCAATAATCATTTTTTTCACATGAAATCAGTCATTATGATTGAATAAAATCTAATACATGCTTTTGTCCAACTTTAAAATTCTCACCTAAATCCTTATAATTTCACAGTTTCTGTCTAACTCATTGAAAATATCTTTTTTTCCAGTCAGGTCAAAGTCTTTGGAGTAAATTCCAAATTCTCTCTTTTTGTTATTACTCTATCTCTAATTAATTCTTAATCAACACTTTGTACTAAAATCTAAGTAGTTCTTGTGTTCATGAGAGAAATATTTGTTCCTTGTTACAAAATTAAGAATAAGTATGACTTTACTTTTAACTTAGTGCTAGAACTCAAGAAGTTTATATAATATTACTCTTTAGATTTGGTATTTATAAGGAGTTCAAAAGTCAATTAACAAAACATGTATTGAACGCTATCATTTATTATAACATCTTCACTTATGTAAACTACTTTCCACGATACCATTGCTAAAGTCTGGCAAGTCTGGTCTTGTAACAACTGACTTAACATTTTAAATCATGAGTTGGATTGAGCTAGTTTTCTGCATTAATGAATTTCATTCACTACTCTTCATTCATTTGCTAAACCTTCTGGGTCCTTGTTCCCTCTTTATTCTCATCATTTATATTCTTTTTTTGTTTAATTTTTTATTTTTCCCCCAGACCTTTTAAAAATATGTTCTAAATCTACTTATAACATCTTTTCTGTATTTGCTGTCATGAACACAGACTCCTCTACCTGAGTCCATTCCCACAACTATGTCTTTACAATTTCCACTGTATTTGTGCTGAATCTCACTTCTTCTTGAAGAGTTTTCCAGATCATTTGCACTCTTCCTCACTTTTTCTTATCTATACAGTTTGACTGTCTGTCTGTCTGTCTGCTTGTTTGTTTTGCTTTGGTTTCTGAGGTAATGTGGGACAAAGGAAAACATGATATTATGTTAACAAAGCTACTCAAAACTTTCTAGGCTCAAATAATTTCCTCAACTCATTTTACCAAAATAGCTAAAACTGTGACTGTGCCTGAGTGCTTTGACTAGTCATTTTTATACTTATTAATATTTATTTTCTTAAATTTCTTTCTACCAGTAGAACAGAGACTTCATGTGGGGGTTTGCTTTTTTTTTTTTAATCTCTTTTGATTGCTAGGATATTATTAACACCTATAACAAAAACTAAGGCATATCAACACTAGCTATGCTTCAAATTTAAGCCCTAATTGAAATATCAACTACTATATAAAGGTATATACAGGATTCCAAGTCATTATTTATGAACTCATCAATTTCTCTTTCACATATTCCGTGTGTGTGTGTGTGTGTGTGTGTGTGTGTGTGTGTGTGTGCATGAATTAGTATTAGAGCACTTGCTAATTTTGTTCCACTATGTTTTTGGCATATTCTTTTAGATTCCTCTATTGTGCATGAAAACAAACTCTATCCTAAGCATATAATTATTAATTGGATCTTCTAAGATAAATTTGCAGAAAGACATGTGTCATATTCCTGATAGATTTCATTTCCTAACCAATAAAATGAATTATGCAGGGTGAAAACACTGACAGCTATTCAATGAAACTTTTCATAATTGAGAAAAAGAAACTGATACTGGAATTTGATTTCAACATTCCCATTCATTTTGTATGTTTTAGCTTCACACCAGAGGAAATACATGCCATATGTCCCAGAAAGATTAGCTGTGCTACTTGTTTGATTTGCAGGTTTGTTTGGCTCCTCAAAACAATAGTGTTTTAAAAGGTAGAGGATTGAACATCTGTGGCTGATGAACAACATCTCTGGCAGACAAATAACTCTAGCTAACTTTGTCATTATTCTGTCTGACTGGTTAATAGTATCAATAATGTAAGTGCCACGTTTAGCATTTTTTTTTTTTTTACCCTGCTCCTCTGGGTACTTTCATCGTACCATTCAGAGAACATCATACATTGAAAAGTCTAAAAGCCAGGTTTCAGATGGAAGAAATTGCATTTCAGACATCCACTTAAACCAAAAAAAAAAAAAAAAAAAAAAAAAAAAAAAAAAAAAAAAAAAAAAAAAGTCACTAGAATTAGAAGTAATCACTGAGATCACAATCTATTTTCTTCTACATAAACATCCAGAGACTGATGCTCAGGGAAGGCAGTGGTTCCTATGTCCAAAGCTGCAAAGTTGACACTAACAATGTTAACAGACACTTACTGAGTACCTACTGGATTGTAGGCAAAGATTCTTGTGTGTACGTGATCATTAGCAGTGTCCATGAGCAAGCATTACACAGATAAGGCTAGAAGCCCACATTTCTGTTATGTAGCTTTGTAATGCAAGGGTGAATCCAAATCAGTCCAAATCTTCTTCAGAAGAGAAATTAGCTTTTTTTTATAAATATTTATAGAATTAGGACATACATTTTTTACTATATGTTTCTCTCTAATAGCTTTCAAACACAATGAGTAATTTGATCTGTTTATTCATTTGCCATGACTTAAAAATATTAGTATATTTTCTATATGTATAAAGAGCACTGTAGCTTTCATTTAACTTACTGGAAGATTGCTTGTGGAATTTGTCACAGTGCAGTTAAAGTGTAAAGGTTATGGAGTTAAATAATTGAACCTTAAAATTTTGATTTTTTTCTCAGAACTCTACTAGCTGTGTTACCTTTGGTCAATGAATAGTTACTAGTCTGTATATCTAGAGATATGAAATTAATAGTGGTATGTGGTGTATGTGTTTGTGTGTGTGTGTGTGACATTGACTTATTATAGACTTAACAGTCTTATAATTGTGGCTTGCACATTGAAGAACACATTAAGTAGTAACTGTTTAATCTCATACCTGATACCAAATCTCCATGAAGAGTCTAATATGAGCCCACTTTAAAAGGCTAAAGAAACTGGAATCAGATGTCTACAAGGGATGGCAGCCCCTGTAGACACATTCATAACAGAAGACTGCAGTTTGCAACACATTCTGATTTTATTCCACCTCAGACTTTAGCTGTTGACAGACCTACCAGAGTTCTCCTTCAGTTTGTTGTCTTACATGCTGTTTCTGAAAACATCTGCAGATGCACCCAGAATACTGTCTTATTCATTTTCTACTGGTCTCCTAATCCAATGAAGTTGCCAATCAAGATAAAGCATATAAAATGTGTGATGTTGTTCCTTTGTGTGCAATGACAACAATATTTCATTTGTAAGATTGTGATGAATATTAAGTGAAGCTTATAAATGTACCTGAAACATTAGTTTTTTGCCCATTGCAACAAAACCAAACAGTTCTTGTTAACTAGTGCCATATATAAATAATTGTGTGGGTTCAAAAATTAAAATATATGAAATACAGGGACATTTCCTGACACTTACTTAGAGGAGGAATTTATTGCTTTCATAAACATTATTCCACTTGATCCCCAGATAATGTAGTTATGATAATTTCCATTTGTAGAAGAGCATGTTCAGAAAGAATGAAAAATAGTGCCTAAGCAGCTTTGCCAGTAGTAAACAGTAGAACCAGGATTTAAATTCAAGGTGATCCCTTTACTCTATGCACAAAATAAGAGATAGTTTCTTTTAAAAGGTACCTGTAAAGTACAGTAGGCTTTCAGATGAGAGAATTAAAACACTTCTATAAGCATCATCCAATTTAATCCTCAAGGTATCTCTGTGAGGTAGGTAGATAAGGTGGGTATCATTTTGTAAATGAAGTGTGGGAGGATCCCAAAGACCCCTGACATGTTCAAGGTCACCTTCTTTCTTGCAATAGGAAAAAGCCTGGACCAGGTCTCCCATTGTACAGCACTGAAGTTGTATATGGCTCTGCGCTGCCTCAGAAACCTGTGCTCACTGCCAGGGATTAGAGACAAGGATTTTTGACTGATATGGAGGATTCACTTTAGAATTCACTGTGCATTACATTTTCCAACATGGTGTTTACATATTCTTTCTCTGCTCTTCAGCATTGAGGGCTCAGCAGCTGATGAAGCTTGTTATCCATGACAGAAGTGTATTGTATTGTGATAGGAAAAAAAAAGCCTCAGAATCCAAAGCACCAGTGAAAAAGTTTGGGAAAGCTAGCCCTCCTCTCAGAGCCTTTACTTCAGTGTAAATTGTAAACCAGACAACTTTTACCAAAATCCATTTCTAGGACATTGACAGAGAAGATGATGTCCTTCCTCCAATGAATGTAAAGAATATTGAAAATTACAACAGGCCATCTACAAAGGTGTAGGCTTAGACTTTTCAAAATCTACTTTTAATAAGGGTTCTCAAATGCTTCCACCCCACTTCTAGCCCACTGTTCAAATGTAGGCGAGAAAAGATGGTAAATAGGACAAAGGGATGTGGACTTGTTTAGAAGAGGTTCCTTGGGTCAATTCCAATCTCAGTTTATTCAGGATACCAGCAGTCCAGTTTAATAGCGTCAGGATACCAAACAGGAATCAGCTGCACTGGCAAGATCTAGCAGAAACCATCAGGCCTCTGATGAATTGACACAGGTCAGCGGGAGTGACCAGGACCCACCAGGACACCAGTTCTCTTCCATGCTTCTCTCAGTGATGCAAAGATCAGTGAAGATGAAGACTCAAGACCAATGAAGTGATTCAAAGCTAGCTATCCAAGCATGCCATCACTGTCCGTTGAGTCCTATTTATATTTTCTCCAAACATCACTTGTCTTCCCATGAGTCTTGTCTCAGCAAAACACCATATGAATCTGTCTTAGAAAAATACCATGTGAGCCTGTATCATCTGAAATATCCAGAAACTTCCACTTCAGGAGGCTACATGTGATAGAGGAATAAAGAGCAGCTATGAATACTTAGAAGGGGAAGGGAATGGGGAGAGAGGGGGAAGGGGGAAGGGGGAAGGAGGAAGGGGGAAGGGAATGGGGAGAGAGGGGAAGGGGGAAGGGGGAAGGGGGAAGGGAGCAAGATCAGGAGAGTAAGAGAAAAAACAGGGGATAAGCAGCTCCTTTTATAGTGAGTCAGGCACACCTGGCTGTTGCCAGGTAACTGTGAGGTGGAGCCTAGACTAAATGCCAGCAATTCCCGATTGCCAGGAATACCATAACCAGTCCTCTGTGGTAACTCAACTCAAAATGCTCAAGCTTTGTGTAGTTCCCAGAGATTAGGAGGCTTGGAATGTCCCAATTTGCAAATAATAAAACTAAATTCCACTTGAAGTATGCTGTATTTCAAATAGCCTTTCCACATTTCAGTAGGAATAATGCAAAGATTGCTTTTGAGGATAGTAATTTGTGTCTCAGAAAAGTTAATGCTAGATAAACTGGTAGGTGATCTGCAGTGTGTGGATGGTTATTGCAGCCAAGCAGGAAAGCTGGGCTCACTCAAGGAACTAGATAAAGTGACAAACTGGAAATTCAGCTGTTTGATCATGAGGATGAGAATAAGCAATTGAAACAGTATGAAGACAAACCTTTCTTCCCATAAATATATGTTCAAATTCTTCTTGGTATTAATGTGCTCTTTAATACATGTCTTGGATATATACTAACTAAATCTCAAGGCAGAAATTGTATTAAACAATTTTTTAACCAGAGGCTTGCTTCTCACAATTCAAGAAAGTCAGATTTTAACTAATATCTTAAAGAAATAGCTGAGACCATCTCCCCAAAATGTTTATTTTTTTCATTAGAGTAGCTGATGATGAATTTTTTTTCAAAATTTTTTTCTTTAAAAAATAACTTTAATTCAAAAAAAAAAATCTTTGATTCCTTACGGTGGGAAACACATTTGCATATAGTTTTGGGAAGGATTTATTTTATAAGTATGATGGTTTGTATATGTTTAGCCCGGAGAGTGGCACTATTAGGAGGTGTGGCCTTGTTGGAGTAGGTTTAGCCTTATTTGAGGAATTGTGTCATTGTGGGCATGGGCTTTAAGACCCTTACCCTAGCCACCTAGAAGCCAGTCTTCTCCTGTTTGCCTTTGGAAGGAGATGTAGAATTTCAGTTTCTTCCCATCATTCCTGCCTGGGCTCTGCCATGCTCCTGTCTTGATGATAATGGACTGAACCTCTGAACCTATAAGCCAGGCCCAATTAAATGTTGTCCTTATAAGAGTTGCCTTGATCATGGTGTCTGTTCACAGCAGTAAAATCCTAACTAAGACAATGAGTTTGTTGAGTTTGAGTCTTTGTCTGTATACACCCCCCATATATATATATATATATATATATATATATGTGTGTGTGTGTGTGTGTGTGTGTGTGTGTATATACATATATACATACACATACATATATGCATACACGTATACATCATATACATCTACATCTATCTATATCTACATCATATATATTTACATTATACATATACATGCATACAATCATATACATCATATACTGTAGGGAAAAAATAAGGCTGGGGATCCCAGGGTTCCTCCTGCCATGCTGTGGGTAGTCAGCTGTGAACACTCTGGGTTCCTCCAGCTGGAAGTTGGGCCTGGCTGCTCATTAACTAAAAGCCTCTCCCCAGCTCCTCATGGTTCCTCATGGCCCCAACACAAGAGGAAGTCCTTGGGTTTCCAAAACCGGTTTATTCACATGGTGGACGGTGGATGGATCTGGATGCATACCCCCTAAAACTCAGGATGGACCTGAGTTAAAAGGGGAGGGGAGAAGGAGGAGGGGCTGGGAAGGAATGTTTAATCAGCTACACCTCTGGCCTTCAGGTACCTCATTAGTATGTAAATCTCTCTAGGGCCTGTTCATGCTCTCCACCTGTGTACATGACTGAAGGGTGAAGGTGGAATGGAGATTAGACCTCGTGTTGGCCCCGACAATATACATCACACACACACACACACACACACACACACACACACACACACACACACACACACAGGTGCCTCGTGCTTGCAGATACCAAGAGAGAACATTAGCTCTCTTGGAACTTGAGTTAGAAACAGCTGTAAATAGCATGTGGGTACCAGGACATGATCTTCAATAACGCGGGTCTTCTGCAAAAGCCTGGAAGTAGTCTTAATTGCTGGGTAGTCCGTTCTGGCCCTGTATTTGGATGTTCTTATTGCTGTCAATTCGAGTCATATTGCAGCAAACTGTAGTTTTTAGTTTTGAAATACTCCCATGATTGTGCTTTTAGTCTATTTTTCTGATAGGACCACTCTGTGTTTCCTTTACTGGCCTCGAAGCCGTTATCTTCCTGTCTCAGCCTCTAACCTCAGTGTTTGTATTACAGTCATGCACCAGCCAGTCTTGTTGTACTACCTATACTCACTAGAGGAAAAAAAAAATGAAAATAAAACAGAGAACAAGGAGTTGCTAAAAATATTTTTCATTAAAATACAGTTTCTTCCCTACAAAAGAATTAATGTGATTCTTCTTCCTGGAAGCAACTAATTAGGTACTTGGCACCTCATGACAGCATTTGTTGCTGAACCATTAGTACTAAATGTTAACACCCAATACACTTAGCTAAGGCAGAATATATTTTATATAGTAGATTTTTTTTGTTACAGATAAATCTGTAAAAGCAGAATCAAGTTTAATCCTCAGTCTCTATTTATCTCACAAGTGAAAAACACAAGTTCTGAATTTACCTGACATAATGACAAAAACCAAACCAAACCAAACAAACAAACAAAAAACAGATGAGAAAAATGATTACTTTTTCTGTTCCTTAGAGGAACGTGAGACTGAAAAGATTTCTTTGAGCAGCTTACACTCTGGTTTGTATCTATTACAACTGTCCTCAGGAAGGTCGAGTAACCTATGATTAGGATGAAGTTAAATACAGATTTCTAGGTATTTCTAGGATACATGGAGATTCTATGTATGCAATCACTTAATTTTTTTCAAAGTAATCAATGTACTTTCTTAAAAATTATTAATCTTAGTGGCTGAGCTATTTGCTACCCTCAGAAATTATATGTGGCAATTGTACATATTGAAAGGATGCAATGTGGCTTCTATTTAAAGTAATCAATGGCTACAGCAGTGAGACATTCATGGACATTAATATACATTATACTGTATGTGATAAATGCTATATTGAATGTAGAAACCAAGAGTAGTGACAATATAGAGAGACACTGATTACTGTTGCTGAAACTAGGAGAAAAGATGCCCAAGACTCAGATAAGACATTGCATTTCAGTCAAGTCCTAATTTAATCTCACTCAAAACAAGGTCTTGTCAAATCCAAAAGGAAATATGAGTTGAAAGATAGTCACTGACTAACCAACAAATGCACAAAACTTGAGAAGAAAGTTAGAGTGCAATGCTGCAGAAGGGGATTGTCTTCAAGCAACAAGTAGGCTTTTCACAGAGGAGTGTGAAAGGCTAAACCACATTAAACATAGTAGGCCTTCTGTGTATACCAAAAGGAAAAGTGTAAAGTAAGGAATTCTTCAAAGTCAAGAGAGGAACTAGGATAAAATGTAGCCAGAATCACGTGCTTCAAGCAAGATGAATATAGGTCATGGTATCTGATTAAGAGACTTCATTTTCTTTTTGGCATTAATTATCTTTATTTTAAATATATACATATCTGTAGTACCTATAATAATTTGATGCACTTGTAAAATGTGTAATAATCAAATTAGGCCTGTTCGCATTTTTATCTTCTTCAACCTGTCTTACCATTTTTAATTAACACATTACAAGTATGCATATTTATGAGGTGTAGTGTGATATTTTAATACATAAGTACAATGTATACTGATCAAATGATGAGATGAAATATTTCTCTCTATCATTATATTGTGTTGAGAGTTAGAACTAGCTTGCTGTCTATTGCTGTGATAAATACTATCACCAAGCACAACTTGAGGAGAAAAGAGTTTAATTAATCTACTTCCAGGCCAGGTTTTGTTGACAAAAGTTAAACAGGAACTAAAGCAGAAGTGAAGGAGAACCTCTTCTGACCTACTTGTTTCCAGCTCCCTCTGTCTCATGATTAGCTATGTTTCTTCTACAGCCCAGACACCTCTGCCTAGGGCTTTGCCATCACAGTAGCTTGGACCATTTTTTTCCATCAATCAATAAGTAAGATATCTTACAGACAGGGGCATAGGACAAACCCATTCAGGCAATTCTTCATGGGGAGGTTTCTCATTAGTTGACAAATAAAACAAAGGAACGCTAAGGCTTTGAGCACTTCTTGGTTATTTGTATTATACATAGTAGGTTATTATAAACTGTAGTCATCTTGTGTGCTGCAGAACACGAGAGTTTATCAGTCTTTGTGATATTTTGGTAGCCATTATCCAGTTTCCTTCTGACTCTCTTGGGTCTATCTTCGCAACCTCTAGTATTTTGTAGTCAGATCATATTTGATTTTTTATATTTATTTTAAACTCCATATACAAGAATATATGCTATTCACTTCTTTATAGCTGGCTTATGTTACTGAAGATAGACTCTAGTTCCAACCTCTTTCTTGATCACTGGCTATATTCCCTTTATGGCTGGATAATGCCTATTGTGTATGTATATCCCGTGATTAGTGATCCATTCATAATGGGTATCTAGGTGTCAAATCTTTGCTATTGAGATGAGCACAGCAATAAACATGGGAGGGCATCTGTGGTGCCCAATGAAGTTGGAAGCATTCTCTTAAGAAAACGTCTGAAAAATCTAATTGTCATCAGTTGAAAAGAGGTAGCAGTTTAAATGTCCCCCAAAATAAGAAAAAAAGCTCAGTGACAAGATTAACATTTACACAAAATCCCCATGAGAAGTTATAAAAACATTGTCTAGCAATAAAATGTATGATACAATCCAATAGTTTTAGAATCTCTTCTTAAATTTGTATAATCAATTTTGCACTAAGGGTCAGTGAGCATATGAAGGTCTAGAGTTATACTTAAAAAATATTTTACTAGTTCTCCTCGTTGAATGTCAGTGTGTCACTAGTCATAGAATTTCTCATTTCTTATGGTGTGCTAGAAATCCTATCTCTGCAAATTTATTTTTTTCCAACAGAAGAAATGTCTTTGTTGGTAAACAGTTGAACACATGTGGTTGCAGTCTGAAGAACAAGTCAAGGGGACGTGTGTAATATCATTTTTTTCTTTACAAAGAGATAAATGTCAGTTCTTCCTCTAACTGAACTTGAACCATGGGAGCCAAAATTTGATATATAAAGAGAAATACTTCTCATCGGCATTTTGCTTTCCAACAAAAAATTGCATGAATGAATCTGTACACGATACTAAGAAAGACCAAACTGTGGAATGATTTAAACCTTGACATCTCTTTAGCTGTATTTTGCAAAATTTATCTTCTTGCTGTGGTTGCAAATGTTTCTTCTTATTTTATTAGCTCTTTTCTTGTCATAACTTTTGAAAACTAAGTTTTAAAATGTTTAATTTGCAAGGTGCCATGAGAAAGATGGTGACTTAAACTCTCTCAAACTTTGCAATGTCCACCCATGGGCCCTTTCTGTTCGTTTAATTTTCATAATCAACCTTGGAATGCCTGAATTTTATCCCAGAGTCAACATTAAATGAATAAGCAACCTTTTGGTTGCTCATTACCCCTGTATGCCAAACAAAGTTTGGGCTAACGCTTTCATCTTAAGATAATATTTCTCTTCACTTTGATTTCCTAGGGAGCGAGCTTTGAATACAACCCAGCCTGGGTCCCTTCAGCTTACTGTGGGAAACTTGAAACCAGAAGCCATGTACACCTTCAGAGTTGTTGCCTACAATGAGTGGGGACCAGGGGAGAGTTCTCAACCCATCAAGGTGGCCACTCAGCCTGAGTGTGAGTATGAAAACGGAAGGGCAATTTTTAAAGCACTTATGTTCACTGTCTACAACATTCTTGCATCCTTTTCCAAGACCTTTTTTTGATGGAACAATATAGAAGGGAGATCTTTGGAGCAACACATTTAACTTAAGCACTTTAAAAAGTGAATTAAATTTTGAATAAGGCAGTGACCTTACTCAAACCATAATAGGAAATTATGAACAGGAAAGGCACAGTTTACCCCAGAAACCCCCATGCTTCTCATCTGCAAAACACCTTACCCTGCTGACACACCACCTCATCATCATCCTCTTTCATTTATTTTTCATAGATTTTTTATGAAGTGTCTAATATTAAAGAAAAAATTGAATAGCATGGAACTTTTAATCTCAAGAAATTACTACAAAGCTTAAACATGCACAACATATGCTCAAAAACCTACCATAACATGAACAGAAACACTGGGGATATGGACATTTGTCTATTTACTACATTATCTTCAAAATTTAATCATCATATTAACATATATGGTCTGAAAATAAAGGAGCTGGACACTCTAACAATTTAAAATTTAATAATTTGTATTTTGAGAGTCCCAGAATAAAACATTCCTCTGCTTTGTTAAGTTTTGCTTACCCATTTTCCATATGTTTTAGGGGGCAAATTAAATGAGTAAACAATCTTTTGGTTGATCATTACCCTCTGTTTTAGGGGAAAAATTAATGATGAACAGTTTGTTCATTTATATTCAATGAAAGCATTATAATCTAAAAGTTAACTTCATTGAATGTGAACTTATAATAAGGTGCATTGCATCACACAGATTCCAGATCTTCCTGTCCAATTAATAATACTAAGTCTATGGTTTTTGTGCTTTCATTGGTTTATGTTCTCTTTGGAAATACCTGTTTCACTTAAACACAATTTGACATATTTTTAAAGATGACATACAAATTAGAAACACTTCATTAGACATAAATGCAAAAAAAAATACCTCAGTATTTTATGGATGGTAGTGGTGCATTCCTTTAATCATAGAACTTGGGAGGAACAGGCAGGGATATCTCTGACTTGGAGGGTACCCCAAAGTACAGACTGAGTTCCAAGACAGACAGAGCTACACAGAGAAACACAACACAGTCTTTAAAAGAAATCAAAATCAATCATTGAAATAGTTCATTGACTTGTGTTTTTGATATCACTCTGGTGAAGACCAGAGAGAGTAGATTAAGACACCTGAATCCTGGAGGATGATTGACTCTTGGGAAGATCCACAGTCTTTCTTCTTGTTGCTGTGATTACAAAGACAATATAGAATAATCATTCATGAAAGCAGAAATGGTTAAGCCTTAATAATCTTATAAATGCTTTATGAAAAATAATATTCTGGACATTAACTTCAAAAGTGTTGTGAGCATACATTTTCAACAGTAAGTAGGGCCCAGAGGATCCTGAGGAGAATGCAGTAGGTAACTTTTAGGATCATGGATATAAACACTGAGCTATTATTGAAATCTTTAGACTAATTAATCATGCACCCATCATCTCCACAGAGTCATTTCAAACAAGAGGCCAAGCATCCTCTCCAGCCATGCACATGTAGATCTTCAATTTCACTCAGAATTTTCTTCCAAAGAATGTTGTGTTGTTTCAGTGATTTAAATAACTAGACAAATGGTCGTGGAGATGGCTTAGCAGCTAAGGGCATTGTAATCAAGCCTGATAACATGAGTTCCATCCTTGGTGGTAAGAGAGAACTGTCTCCTCTAAATGGTCTTTTGACCTCCATCCATGCTTATTCTGTGGTATATGTAGTGTGTGTGTGTTGTGTGAGTGTGCATGTGTGCGTGTACATGTGTGTGTGTGTGTGTATGTGTGTGTGTGTTTGTGTGTGTGTATGTGTATGATTATAAGCATCATGAATATCAGGCAGAGAAAAAAACAATGGTTCTGACCTGGACTTTTAAAACCTAAAAGCCCATGACCAATGACATACCTTTTTCAACACACCATATAGCCTCCTACAAGGCCTCATATTCAACACAACCATGACCACACCTCCTCATCCTTCCTAAACTGTTCCACTAGCTGGTTACCAAGCATTCAAATATATCAGCTTGTGGGGGGTCCTTGTCACTCAAACCCTCCCATTACAGTTCACATATATAGAATTGAAAGCCTTTGAATATTTAGAACTTTTGAGCAATAAAATGGAGTAAAATCAGGCACATACATTATGTTAACTATACCTTAATTATCTACTATATCAACACATTTATTATGCTAAATTAAAAACAATGTACAGCTGGGTTAGCAGCTTATGCATATGATTCTGACACTTGAGAAGAACTGAGGCAGGTAGATGGTTATGAGTTTGTGTATGGAGTGAACAATAGTTTGAAGTTATTTTTTAGGTTCTCCAAAATAAGCATAGGAAAACAAAATAAGTTTAGCCTACCAAACCATGATAAAAATGTGGTCAACCATATTTCATGCAAAATTTTAAAAGTGGAGTTAATACTTATTTGTGTCTTACCTTGAGTATATATTTGCAACACACTTTATTTTAAGCATACTAACTATAAAAACCTTCAAAATTATAAATAGAAAGTACTTATAAATTATTCTAATAGTGAAATCTAAACATGGCTGTGTTTTCCTTTTTTAAAGGATATTTTTATCAAATTTCCATGCAATATATGAAATATTCATATGTAATCTTAATACTTTCTAGAATTATTTTCACATAGTATTAAGAATAATAGCTCATGATTATTTTGTATTTCTGCTAATTCTGGTTTAGTCAGCCTAGCTTTCTCCCCCAAAACACAATGTTTTGTCTTTCTTCAATAAACTTATTTTGAAGCTTCCTATTTTAAAAGTCAGATGGGTTTCATGCTTGTTTGTTTTGTTTATTTTGATTTGTTGTTGTTTTCTTTTATCTTATGCTTTGTGTAAACACCAATCGTTTGAATTCCTGAAACCAAAAGACATTTGATGACAGCTGCTAATAGCAACATTTCCTGTGATACATGGTCTCCCATTTTTAATGTCATTGTTATTATTATTTGTGGGGAGCCGTCAGAAGGCAGATATCATCCTTGCAGCTATCTTGAGACAAATACTCTGATAAGAGACTTGATTACAATAGCCTACAACAGCTGAGCACACTCTGAGAACATCTTGTTTTAGATACCCAGGATTTTCCCTTGGGTGTGTGAGACTTAAAGGTGTGTGACTTAAGGGCGTGACTTAGAGATCAGATTTAGAGACAAGGCCTAAGGGCATGACTTAAAGGTGTGACTTGAGGTGTGGCTTAGAAGTAAGACATATAAAACGTGAGAGGCAGACAGAAGAAATCAGTAAGAATTAGGCACTTGGAAGAGAACAGATTATTAGGTGTTAGGCACTTAGCACTTGGAGAAAGAACTTGGAACTGGGAAAGAGACTAGCAACTGGAACTAGGATTAGGTACTAGGAACTAGAGACCTGGAACTAGGGACTTGGAAAGAAGAAGAGAGACTGAAGAATAAACAGGATTGAATCACACTCTGTCTGGTCTCCATTCTTCGAGTCTATCCTCACTCTCTCTCTTGCTGAACCCTGACCCTTGGACTGGAGCAGCTTGGGGTGTGTGGCCCTAACAGTTTAGCCCCCAAGGCTTTTGGCAGTACGGGTTCCAACATTGATAGAGCCGTTCTTGACATTTTGGCCCCCAAACGTGGGGTGGAGTGGTTCTCAACATTTTGGCTCCCAACGTTGGGCAGCTCGGGCCGCAACAATTATTATTATTATTATTATTATTATTATTATTATTATTATTATTATTATTAAATTAACCTATATAACTATGTGTTTTCACAAGCACTCTTAACTGTAGAATGCAAAGAGAGGCCTAAAATTTACAATCACATTTTGTGAATAGCTACTGTGTCCCTAATACTATTCCAGACTATTTAAAGCATGCAGACTATTTAAAGGAAGGAGCCTACATGGAACTTATTACCAGTGCTCATAGAACTTGGAGGAAGTAAAGAACCCACACATCTAATAGTCAAGCCTACCCAATAAGAGATCCTACAGGAGGTCCTTAAATGCAACATACACAGCGCTATATGTCTGTTTTGGAGCATGTTTACAGAGATGATTATGTATCCGTTCATTTTTAATGCATAATCACTGTACACTCACCTCATCAGATCAATGATGTTTTAGAAGAGTACTGTCATTATGCCTTCAATGTTATTCAGTGCTAACCACTCAAAGAAACAACAGAATGGAGTTGCCCCTATAGCTCAGCATTTGAGAACTGACTCAGCATGCCCAAAGACATGGATTCCAACTGGTACTGCAAAAGAAACAACAAACAAATAAATAAACCAGACCCTGCCTCCTATAAACACTTATTTTACTCAGTAGCTGGCACATACTATGAAGAAGCAATTGAAGAATATAAAGTTTCCAAATGGATGCAACTGAGTGGTAACATGTAAAGAATTTTTTTTTTCTCAGAAGAATGAAAATGAAGATTCCCTCTGCTTTCAAAACACACCTCAGCCTTGAGTAACTTGTCATTAAGAGCAATAATGACCTCAGAATTTTCTTGTTTTGATCTTTATTCACACTTGGAATAGTTCATTTAAAATAGCCGCTATACTTTATTAGTATGAATTAAAGATCACTTTTGTATTGCACTGTGGCTTGACTCTGTTTTCTGGGAGTTGCCATTGGCTTATTTATCTTTTCTTGAGTAGATGTGTAGATAGGAAAAATTCAGCCTATGTCAGCAGGATGTAAATTCAGAATATCCTTTAGAAAGCAGACACTGAACTATATCAGTCAACTCATTTATACTGAGTACTCTGTGACTCACTTATTACATTTATTATAGACATTATGATAAATAAATTGCATTATTATAGCTAATAGATGCTGCAGTAAATGCCATTTGAGCAATATGAAAACATCACTAAGATTACTTAATAACTCACCAAATGCTGAGGAAGATGGTATACCCAAGAGATCTAGTGCTCTCCCATTCATTCATTTCAGTGATTGTGTATATGTGTGTGTGTGTGTGTATCTGTGTATGTGTACTATCATAGTCTATGTTTTTAGAGAAAGTACATAATTCTATTTTATTTTGCAGTTTGAGAGATGCAAATACAAGAAGAGAAACTTTGTCAGTATTTTTCACTAACAGAACTATTTTATCCTTTAAAGTAGATCTCATCTGGGTTTACATTTAGCTGCTGTTTTTACTGCTGTTTTCCTAAATGCAATGTAGTAATTGTATATGGACATTGCACCGCTTTTATACAAACTTAATGTCCAGACTTTCATTTTATTTGAGTAATCAGTTCCATTAGGAAAATTGTATTTTCAAGGAATAAAGCCTGGTGCAAATTTGTGTGAAATATAAATCATCAACAACTGTCTCTACAAGTGCATGCATTCTGCTGTAATCATTTAGAAAGATCAACAATCTGAGATCTGGTTTATAAAATAATAGCCTGGAATAGAAAAGCTTGATTTTTATGAAGGCTTGTGTCCTCTGATTATATCTTCCTTTTGCTAAACCTTTGCCCTGTCTCCCTTGCTTTTGTGGTGTGTAATTTCTCCACGGTATTATCAGGCAGGATTTAAGTCCCTGCCTGCCTAAGACATGTCTAATCTTTTCAGACCACATGTGGTGATCTTTTTTGTATTATGTGGGGTCCCCAAAAAAATGCTATTAAGGCAGTTTAATCACAAAGGATGTTAAAATGGACCACATACAGGCTTGAGGGCCTGAGTAACAATACAAATCCTGTTTGCTTGAGCACAGCACAATTTTCTGCAAAATTCTTTTGTAGTTTAGAATTGTAAGTAATGTTCTTAAGTCTACTATATTCTTTACATGAAAAGATAGTGAAAGCAAACTCTCAACTTGATTGATTTACAAATATACAACATAAATGTATAACTGGTTAAATTTTCCTCCTTTATTTTTTGATTATGGAAGGGTTCTGCTTCTATGGTAGTTATGATCAGAATAGTGAGTATCACTGTATGCATCCCAGAGGCTCTTCCATCATTGTTAGGACTTAGCTTCTCTGAAGTCTATAAAGTTAGGTATTGCCTATTTCCCATTTTTACAGGCTGTGAAGGTGAAATGTAATGATACAAGAGTTTCTAGGTCCTTCCTGACATCTACTAGTCACTCAATAGCCAGAAATCTCCTAATACCATTGTGATGAGAATCAATTAAGAATATAGTACCAACTAGCCAGACTGTGAAAGAAGTGATGTGCTCACACCTGTAATCTCCTCATTAGGTAAGGGTAGCTAGAGAGCTATGGTTAATTTCTTTAATGACTTGATATGGATTCTAACAATCACGATCTTGATTGCAACACAACTGAAGTGCAAAGTGATTTGAATAAATATTTGAAATAATCATGGGTGCAAAGTTGATGACTAGCGAAGTTGGTGGTGGTCTAGACACAGGTCTTGACAGTAAGAGCAAGAATGTAAACAAGAAAGGCTAGTTAGTCTCTTTTGGCAGCCAACAGACTTTGATAATAAATTTAAAAAGTCTCTCAATTTAGACCATATTTTCAAGTATTAGAATTATAGCAGGCAAGACCTATTGCTAAACATTCTAGTGACACAGGCATAAGACACCCATTTTGATTTAATTGTCAATTAGATTACACACACACACACACACACACACACACACACACACACACACACACACATATATATATATATATATATATATATATATATATATATATATATGACAAACATTAGTGGAAGAATTATCAGTAATTTTAGAGGAATGGGGTATTTAAGAGTTCACAGTAATAACATTTGTTTTCTATATAATCAACAATAATATTTCATGTTAAATTCTCAACCTACACTATGGAATAGGGTAACTCTGTGAACCATATATCGATAGATATTTAATTATAATGAAATACGATTCATTTTCATGTAGCAAGTCACAACGGCTACACTTCAAGTTACCAATGACAGGTAAAAATCAAATCAAGTTAAAAATCAAGATTAAACTGCTTTCTTTTTTACCAGTATCTTCAGTACTGGACACTTGAGAGCAATTATTCCATGATTGTAGGATGTTACCTCACATGGGGCCAGTCTGAACACTGAATTAGTAAATGAGGATAGAAATCCCAGTCAGGGCACCACACCCATTTTTCAAAGCTCTGTGACTATAATAGAAGCCCCTGCTGCTGTAAATACACTAACATGTACTTAGTATAGACCACATTTACACACAATTGTGTTACTGTGCTTCCTAGTTGCAAGAGCACTTCTGTCTAAACACAATTGATGCAATATTTTATCAAACGTCAATGTCTCAAGACTTCTTAAGATGGAACACAAAATAAAAAATAAAGTTCCTAGGGCAGAAGATGAAATATTAAGAAAACCAACATAATTTATATCAATCTCTGCTTCTGAAGCAAAGTAACTGTGACTGGGTAATTTCAGTGGAATGCATTTCCCATAGTTCAGGAAGGTAGAAGCTACAAAATGAAGGCTTGGTGTCTGCTGAGATCAAGCCTTTGCTTTCAATATGAATTTTTTTGTCACAATCTCTGTAAGAAACACGATATATCTTCTCAGTATAGAACTGAATACAGGGCAAAATTCTGGGGAAAGGGCTGACAGTGAGCTGCTTTATTTCAGGTCTTATAAAAAACATTAATCTCTTAATTATGCCTGGGCCAAAATTTTGTCCTCAAATGCAGCACTTCATAATAGTGTCTTCAAGGTCATCTCAACATGAATCTTGGAATCAAAGCAATAACCTAAAAGAGTAGAAAAATCCAAGAAATTAGTAGTCCTTCTGTTTTGATAATGTACTTGTAAAATAAACTCTTATCATACTTGGTGATGGGTTGTATTTATTCTTGTGAGTATAAAGTTAGTATCCCTAAAACTAGTACAAAATCAGTATAATTTATTTGTAGTTTTATGCACAAAACATAATAGCATTAGTATTCATGATTGTGGAATAGTTTAGAACATGAGACCAGCATGTTGGATCACACCTGTAGTCAGAGTACCCAGAGACAGTTGCAAAAGTATCATAAGTACCAAGACAGTCTGAATGTTCTATTTTTTAAAATTATATAAATATAATGTATAGTAATCCTTTGTCAGATGTACAAGTGGCAAAAATTATCTCTTATCTCATGGGATTCCTCTAAACCCTGTTGATTGTTTCTTCAGCTCACCCTTGGTGTAGAGAGAAAGGAGAAAAGAGGAAGGGCACAAAGGATAAAGGGAGGAGGGTTGTAAAGGAAGACAAAGCATGACCAACTGATAAAAGAGCCAATCAAAATTAAATAGATCTCACTTTTAAATCACTTCTCTACAGATGCTTTTAAAGGTAGATTCTATTCTGATTGCTACATAAGTGGGAGACTGTAAATGTTTTCCTCCCAAAACAATAAGGATGAATGATTGTTCTTTAAATCTGAAACCCTTGCATTTTATTACTTTGATAAATTTACTGTGTCTATATTGGAAGATAATGTCTTGCAGACATAGTCATGGGCACAGTGATTCCTATTCCATGGAAATAGATTCCCTTTTAGTACAATCTTCCTCCCTGCCAGGGGGCAAAAAGTAGATATACTCAGTTAAGTAGGGACACAGTTTCTGATCACAGAACCTTTTACAGGCAGGGGAATTGCCCTGATTTGAAAGTGAAAGATTTTCAGGTGATGACAATTACTCCATATGGCTATAGGTGTTGAAATAATAGTTAAATTGTTGTCATTAGTTCCTAGAGGTAAATGATCAAGGGTGTTTTATCATCTCACCATATGGAAGTCGGGCTGAGGAACTATGAGGTCACAGCCAATGCCAGAGACCATGCATGGTCTCCTTTTTAAAATATGTAACCTGAGCTGAAACCATACGGAATGGAAACATAGTGGGAAAAATGTCTGTACACAATGGGTCAGGAGCCAGCCAAGCTCTTTCATTTACTCCATAACTGCATGGGATTTGATACTGTAAGTCTGCCACATCATATGGAAAATGAAGATAGTGCCCATCCTGTAGCTATGTCATAAGGAATAAAAAAAAAAAAAAAAAAAAAAAAAGGTTTTCAAGCTGGAATGCCTCCGTCCACCTTCACTTGGCAGTTTAGATGACTTGAGAGATATGTCCCGCTTTCACCAAGTTCACAGCCCCCCAATGTTGTTACTGTTATAATTTTCCATTATTCCATCACTTAATTATAATTATTCATATGATCATGTTAATATGAAATGTTCCCCTGTTTCTTTAGGATTGTTTAAGTCTCTTTTATTTCTCCTTTAATTTGTTCAGTAAATAGTTCTAAGCATAACATTCTCTCCTGGCAAACTCATTATGGCTATGTCTTTTAGCCTGCATAAGCCCTTGCTTTTAATCTCTAAGTTAGAACGTTAACCTGTCATTCATTCATTCACTCACTCATTCATCCATCTATTTGTTTCATTCATTTATTCGATCAGCAAATAATCATTTTGTATGCCTTGTGAGCTCCACTCTATTTCTTGAAACCGGTAATTGGCAGTTCATTAACAACAAAGTACTTATCCTTGTAAAGTCTGTACTGCAGTGATAGAGAGAGACAAGAAAATGGTGAAAGCACGAGGAATGACAAGCCTGCTGCAGGACAAGCAAAATTAGGAACCTATAGATAACTAGAAAAGGACAGTGTCTCTGAGACAGGATGATTTAATTAAATGCCTTGTTGAATCTGGGGTGATACTGGTTCTGATCAGGGGTAATCTTGGACAGAGCCAATAGTGTTTTCCAGCATCATAGGTTGGTGGGGGGGGGGAGGGGGAAATTAAAGAAGTCTGGGCTGTACCACGGGAAGATGAGCAAGGGGTTTGTGAGGTGGCAGGCTCTGCTTGGAGATCCTTGGAATAAGGCTTTAACTCCCCTGTGAGAGCATCTGAGCAGGAGGGTCTGGCTTGATATAAGATTAAATGGAATCTTGGAGATCACTTAGGATTCCACAGTAGTGGAATTGGAGAGCTGGTTGGACTGAAGGTTTTTTGGTGGGATAAGAATAAGGCATGTTGCTGGATGTGGGACTGGAGAAAATACAGGAATTTGGATTACTTATAAGCCTCAGTTTTCAGAAAATAATTAATTGTTGAAATTTGAAAACTGAGGGGAAAGACCAATTCATAAGGTGTCTTGAGAGAGAAGGTATCTGAATAACAAATCTGAATACTTTTTACTTGCTAGGTTTAACTATTGAGTATGTGAAGATTTTGAGTATTCATTTGCACAATGAGCTCAAACAAATTACTAAGTAATCTGACTAGGAACACAAATAAAAACCCACCCGCAACCAGGCTAATGACCAGTGAAATGCAATATAGCCTCTAAATTGATAGAAAGATAGGCAGTAACTTGAAAACATGAAGTCTATTTTTTGCTTTTTGTTTGTTTTTTATGTTTTGTTTTTTAATGCAGTAGCTTGTTAATTATCTGTCTCTGTGCATGTCCCTTGTGAATAAGTTGCAGTCAAGTGCACATGCACAGTGCTGTGAACATGGGGAAGTCTCCTTATTTCACAAACCTCCCTGTCATCCCTGTAAGGTGTAATTTGATGTGCCTGATACCAGAAAGAATGGACTAAAAGCAGGTTTCAGATCTTCAGCCCAGTTTTCCAGTTGCCAAGATTTTATACAGATCCAATCCAAAAGTGTCAGGTCAATGCCAACAGGGGTGTTAGCTGAGAGCTTGCCTGTTGTCTGATGTGTACTTTTCTTGTGTTCATTAAACTGGAGGCAAATTTAATGGGATGCCAATCACAATGATCTATAGGTTGAAACTGACTGTTCCATCTCTGTATTCCAATCATATAGGCAGAAGCCTGGGTTAGAGCCAAGTGAATGCTACAGAATTAAAGAAACATTTGGCTCCTGACTTTCAGCATCCCCTTTCTTTTAGCCATTTCCAAATGTCAGGCACAGGTGGTAGAAGAGAAACTCTAAATTTTTGGTGCCCAGATTCTAAAAGATTTACCCAGTACCAAGTATTCAGTTGAACCCATAAAGGGTTTGAAATTGTAGCTACTAAGCATTGAGCATCAGAAAGAACAAACTTTGCATCTATAGAGCTTAACGTTTGAAAGAGATAGATCAAACCTGGTGGGCTCTTGAGGCCTAGGCTTAGATTCTGGATTCAGAACCTTTTGTGTTATGTGGCTGGCTGGAAATAACTGCAGTTTCTTTTCCTAATGCTGGGACAACATTTTAAGCAATGGCCCCTGGGTTCCAGACTGAGCTATCCTATCTATCTTAAGAAAATGACTTTCACATTCTGATACTTTTTTTTTTTTTTAATTAGGGTGATCATAGTGTCTCTGCTGACTAAGAAACCATCACATACTATGTGGCTTAAAAAATAGGTTTCTCACCATCTTAAGCCTTTATGTATAGAGTCCAAGTGTTAGTAGGGCCACACTCTTCTCTGGGTTCTAGAGGAATAAAAATTCTTTTCTTATAATTTCTTAGCTGCTGGTGTATCCCGGCAAGGAAAGACATATCTTGGCAAATGTCTACAACAGGTTAGACTCTGTCAGGATCTTCCCATCATAGTCTTCCCAATTCTGAATCTGAGCATTTTTCCCTCCTTTGAAAATGGAAGTGCTCATGTTGGATTTAGGGCTCACATCAGTTATGCTAATTGTATCTGCAGAGATCTTCTTCCAAAGAAGGGCATGTTCTATGATTCCAAGACCACGTGGATCTGGGCAAACCTTTTCAACACATTATGTCACCCTACCAAAATTGTTAGAAAGACTGAATGTAGTCTGATCAAGGAGTAAGCACATCATGCTTCTTTTCAATAAACTAATAATTTGGCTTTAATAATTTAGAATAGGCTTAGTTTTTATCTTTCAAGAAAAACTTTTAAATGAATCAATGTGTTGACTTTTATATTTTCAAATATGTTCACTTTTCTGCTCTTAGAAAAAACAACAGAACAAAGAATGTTGGTATTGTGACATGTCTAGGGTCCTTAAGAGTATATTTTATGTGTTCTTTTCATAAACTCTTGGAGACCTGTAGGTCCTAGGACTTCATCAACATCAAGGACTGAAAACTAAGCTGGTAATGAAACTAGGAAGTGAACATAATCTGCTTGATACAGACCCTGCAATGCTGTCAGGTAGAACTATACTGTCACAGAGCACACAGTAGGACGATGCCTCTCGCAGACACCATAAGCTGCTACATAAAATGTCCAGTGACAGTTTTCAAATTGTTCAATGCGCTCACATAGATTTCCTAACCAAAAAAATTTGCAGACTATTGCTCTTGCTCTTGGTCACCATCTAGAACTTGGTATTAAACACCAGGCACTGAAGGCAGCACCTAGATAAATCAGGGGACATGGGAGAATCAAGCTCCTATTCACTTGGAAGCTTCACGCCAACCTAACATGATTCATAGCATTTGACAGTGATATCCAACTACCAAGTGGGAAAATCATCAACACCCTTTCCAGCTATGAACTCTGGAGGTTACAGTGATGACCTTAGGAATGCAGGAGGAGTTCAAGAAGTCCAACTCTATCTGAGGAGCTAGTGGCAGTTAATGGCTACTGTTCTGGAAGGAGCTCAAGACTTTTGTTGTTGTTGTTGTTGTTATTGTATAGCTATGTACCTACAGGTAGAAAGAAAACCAGTGGGTTTTTTTGAAAGAAAGAAAGAAAGAAAGAAAGAAAGAAAGAAAGAAAGAAAGAAAGAAAGAAAGGAAGGAAGGAAGAAAGAAGAAAGAGCAGATTCATTTGGATGGGAATATGGTGAGGAGGATGGAGGAGGAATTGGAGAGGAAGAAATGGGATGGATATGCACATGTATAAAAATTTCACATAAACATTTAAAATCTTCCCAGATATCGGTGCTCACATCTGAGCCTCACAATTTCAAAAGTTATGATCCTATACAACAATCACATGCCGTTATCTTAATATCTATTGAGTTTAACCAAGGTAGATTTTCTGTACTTGGAGAACAATCTCGGAGCCAGAATTCTGGATCAAACCAAGTCTTGGACTGCTTTGACAGAATTAAATATGACAAAACTAATGGAACCAGAGCTTGGGTTTGATAACAGTCATACCACAGGGCTGTGTGTACACAAACTAAGGTCAAATATGACAATTTTGGAGAAAACAAAACTCAAAGTTAACTTCAATTTAAAAATACCTCTTTAATGACATAAAATTAACAACAATTCACCATTGTGAAAAGTTTTTACAGAAATCCTATCTACAATGCATTTGTAAAAGCCTGACATTATTGGGATTATAATAACTTGGGTGAGATATGCTAAATGTTAGAGGAACATATTGAACACTTATTTGTTACTCTTAACCCAAAGGTCTTCACTTAGCTAAGTTTCATTAGTATTTTGCAGTGAAATAAAATCATTTTATTTTTTTCTAGGGGTTAATCAACTTGTATTTTTAAAACATGCTTAGGATTATCAGAAATGCATTTTTTTATTTCCAGTAGTTTGATGCACTAGAAAACAAAATACTTAAGTACAGATAACAAGATACTGCTTTTGACATATCATTCGTGGTTTGGGTATTTAAAAGTAGCAGCTTAAATAGCTTATTAACCTAGAATATGATTTGCTGTATGTCTTCATTGTTGTCTACCTCTTTGGAAATATTTAATCATTTCCTTCATTCCCAGTACAAAGGTTCCTAGTTGATCTACTAGAGTTGACTATATCTTCCAGTATAGATGGCCTGTAATCACAGTGAATACTGACAACTTGGATGTTGGCTTTCCTCAACTAAGGGTTGTTATAATTAAAGCAGATATAATGTAGTATAAAGGTATAAAATATACCATTAAATTTTTGTTATCAATAGTTAATCAATACATTCAATCTGAGTGAATGTGTAGTTTTACAAATAATTTTAATCCCATCAGATCTTCTCAACAAATTTGCTAGATGTCTTAGGCTACCTATGAGCTCTTATGGACCACATGTTTCTTTTACATGGAAATGGCTTACATGTGTATTTTGTGGCTCATTCAGGCTAAGGAGAAGTTTAAAATTTTGCCAATATTATATTAAATTGAGTTTCAAAGTTGTTGAGATCTAAAGTTTGAACCTACCCCTCCCCAGACACACATACCAAATAATCACTTATAAACTCATACATCACCAGAACTTTCCTGACTTTAGTCCTCCTTTATTCAAGATAAAAATTAGTGTTTTTTGAGTGCAAATTAGAGTCATGTCATTCATTTGATATCAGTCATTCTTTATACATCCCTGGGTATATACACCAAGGCAACAGCTTAGGGAAAGAGAAAGCTGTTTAGGCATAGTGCAGGAGGCTAGTGTAACTGTGTTAAGTCTTCAACTCTGATTTACTACCCAAGTCTGTCCTGCTGCTGCTATCTCTGAACAAGCCTGAATCCTCCAAGTGGTTAATAAACTTCTTATCTTTTGAATACCGAAAATAAAATAAACCTAATCCTCAGGGCGGTTCAGTCAACAGACCGAGAGCCTTTTAGATGCTTCCTGGTGATATGGGACAGCCAGGTTTTTGGCCCTTTGTGATTATCAGGCTTTCTCTAGGAAGCATGTATGTGTATGGGCAGTAAAGGTGCTTCATGGAGATAAATGTCAGCGGAGTCACGGTATGAATATTAATTTCAGGATCTTCAAGGTCAGATGTCTGTCCAGGTTCATTGTAACTGGAATGTTTATTGTAGCTGTTTTAGGAATGATCTTGAATCTCTCTGTCCCTTTCCAAGCATCAAGGAAGTGAAGAAGAGAAACATTTCAACATGCAGAGCTGGTGCACAGATGGAAAAAGTATCATAGGAGAGACTCATCTATCACTTATGGCAGTTATTTTGAATGCCTTAAAAGTGATCAAAGTTTAAGTTTACAGGATCTAACTTAGGCAGAGAATAAAGGAGAAATCAAACAGAAATGCCCAGCCCATGTTCCTGAAAAGCAATGACTTTATATAGAAAAAAGAAAGAAAAGACCAGAGGAGATAAATAGACACTAAGTATCTTTTGTAGGTAGGTCCATTCATAAACATAGAGATAGAAATTAACTAAATAGGAACACAAGAAAATTAACAAGAAGGATAGATGAAGAGGCGGTCTAGCTAGGATTATAATCAGGGCAGAAGAGAAATCCTCTGAGTGCATGATGTAGCAATGGGAACACAATAAGAGACAGAAGCTCTGGTAGTCACTCACACACCCTACATAGCTTTCACATACACATAGGGTGCAGGGGGACAGTTCTGTGTGTTGCAAGGTTTCTCATCTCAGACAATAGCACTCAAGTTACCAGCTATGCAGGTTGGTCCTTTAGGTGTTGTGATTGAAATCTCCCTAGCCATCCCTCTTCTATCAACTGAAATTCTTAATGATGCTATCTAAATCTCTGTCTCTTCAACACCACAAACATCATTCTGGGTAAGGCTGAATTTCTCTTTCTTTAAAATTCCAGAACATTTAACCACTATGCTTCCAATGCCCACATTTATCTCTTTAAATTTACTCCATATTGTAGATTGATCACAGAATACCAAAACCCATCAATTCTTTTGTGAGTCTTAAAGATGGGAAAGAGTTGGGCTTTTAGAGACTGCTTCGCTCCTTGGCAATTTTAGCATTCCTTTCCATGTTAGACTCTCTTGCTCTTGACTCTTCATGGTTCTTCTTGCCTCCTTGGACTATTAGTCTTATGGAAACAAATGTATTGTGTTAGCCATCAATTATCATAATTTCTGACACACTACAGAATTCAGTTAATATTTAACAAGAATTTTATTTTTATTATAAATCATGAATAGGTTAATATATATCTTTATATCAAAATAGGACCTATATGAACCCCATCTTTTAAAATAAGGTAATTCAAGTTCAAAGACTTTAAAAATCTTGACCTTGTCCACATAGTCTGAGTGAAGTTTATAGATTTGGACCTATGGTCCCTGACTCCTGAAGTTATACATATTTCTGCTAGCCTTTGATATCAAATATTAATTGAATGGGACCTTCTGGCACTTGCTGTATCAGAACATCTGACTTATCGGGAACATATGTTCAGAGAATAAAAGTCTAAATGTTTCCCTTAACTTATAGTCACTCCCCAAACAGACAGTTTATCCAAGGCAGTTGCTTAGCATTTAAAGGATAGAAAAAGATAAACAGTAAATTGCATCCCCAAAGAGATAGTATATTCTAAGGTAGGTTCTTTCTGTTGTTATGTAGAAAAATCTGTTCACTTAGCTGTCTGGAAAAGATTGCTGTTTCTTTCTATTCTAAAAAATGGCAGTGGGGTTCTTTTATGAAAGCAATCTATACATGTCTTTTATAGCTCTATTAAAACTACAAATATCAGATATCGATTCTACCTGCACTGACCGCAGTACAAGCCTACTTCAAGAAAGGCTGCTGGGACTTTGTTACATTATCGCCATGGGAAACACTCTGGGTTGTGCATAAGCCGAAGACACCTGCTTCTCTGTTACTTATCTATTTATAGAGAGCTAAGATTTTTTTGTGTGCAGAAATATAATCCTGAAGTATATATGAGTCTCAAATCAGTGTGAAGCAAGCAAAGGACATACAATATGCTTCCTGTAGGTGATGCTTCCAAAGGAATGAAACAATAACCTGGCCTCTTTCTATTCTGGAAATAAAGCCATGAAAGTCACTCTTTGTGGACACATACAAGTGGATGGAAAGTCTAGATTATTATTTGTATAAAGATCTTTGCAATTTGATGAGGGCATCTCTTGGCTGGATGTGATTTATTAACATAATCCTGATGAGGATTACTACTATATCCTGGTACACTTTTCTTCAGTTTCCCATCACATGTCACATCTATTTACATTTTTTTCTAACCGTCCTGGAATTAGGAAGAGAAGAGGAAGCTGGAAATGAGCCAGGTACTCTTTCTGGAGGCTGTGGCACTAGCCAGTGGATTACTTTGGATGCTGTGTGTGTGTGTGTGTATGTGTGTGTGTGTGTGTGTGTGTGTGTGTGTGTGTGTGATTTCCTATAAACTTTATATGGTAATGTAATCCTGATCAAAGTTATGATCACAGTATGTGTGTGTGTGTCTTGTCCCCATGATTATTAAATATCAGGAAGGATCTTACTTCAGGGTATAGGACTTGGGTATTTGGTTCCTGACACTTCCTCTCACAGTTACTCTAGACTCAATGTGTATTTGTCCTTATTTCTATTTGAAATGACTAAAGTTCTTCAAGACTTCTCAGAAAATTCCTTTGAACATTCACTTTTTGTGAGCAAACTTTTGTCATAGTTGATAGTTTTCAAGGTAATATCCAAGTATTGTTGGAAATGAATTCATGATCGTCTTGCCTTGCCTATCAAAGGGCTATAATACTTGATTAAAACTGCACTTTTAGACAAACATTTAGAGAAGAACCTGGGTATGTTTTGTGCTTTGAGTATTATTAGCAATACCGCATTTTTCTCTTAATTTGGTAGAATAAATTTTAGTCACCAATCGTGTATTATCAAACAAAGCAGCAACTTAACTACAACCCTGTACATTGTGAAGAGTGACTTGTGTCACTTGTGACTCTTCCATTGTAAAGAGATTCTGTTATCATTTAGTTCCAGTTAGAGCTTCTCATACTAGTTTTACCTAACGTCGTCATTATCTAAAACATTCCTCTAGAGATGTGGTAGCTGCCCTTCTTACCAGCTTATCATGGAAAGGCAACCAGCATGCAATACCCGCTAGATTAATTTTTATTAATGGTTCCTGATTCATCAAATTCTTCTCTCTTCCTTAAAATCAATGTTTTTCCACCAATAAAAATCTGAAATGATTTTTCAATAGTAGCTTTCAGCCAAGGCTCTGCCTTCTCTTCTCTGATAACTTATAATTAATTGTTAGATTGTTTTCTAGAATTACTATATGTTTAGACATTTACTCTTATCAAGTACTATAAGAACCTACTACAAATCTTTTTGTACCTGCTTACTGTATTTTGATATTTTCCTAGGAAATATCAGCCTCAAAATATTTCACAGTCCTGGACAAAGCACAAAGGATGAAAATATAAAGCACAATTAAACTTCAAAGCTAGCTGTTCCTTGAATGTAAAATTTCTAGTTGCAATGGGAAATAAATAAGACCCAGCTTATCTGGAGGGGATAAACCCTTCATAGCCCTGCTGAAAATCAATTTTTTTTTTTTTTTTTTTTTGGTAAATTGGAGATTTTTTCCCTGGACTTGAATTTGAACAATATGTTCAGTTTTATGTTAGTATTTACTATGTTAGTTAATATGTTATGTTATTTTTACTATGGAGTGAATGGGAGGTTCTTGAAAAGACCACGTTCATGCTAAAGGTTCTACAGATTGATTGAACTTACGTAATCAGGTTTACTATAATCAGGATAATATAATCAGTCAGCATAATCAGGTTTATATAACCTAAAGCTGCCACTGACGTATACATATTGCATGAGTTTTGAAACTTAGTTTTGCTTCTCAGTTTTTAATCCTGTATTTACATTTTCTAGATCACAAAAGCAGTTACCTTATAAATCCTCAATTTAAATGGATTACAATTTAAACGGAGGTTGGATAGGTGCCTTGGTGATTAAGAGCACACTCTGCTCTTCCAGAGGACCTGGGTCTAATTCCTTCAACCACAAGGCAACTTAAAATCTTCTCTGACTCCACTCTCAGTGGAGCCAGCATTCTCTCTGGTTTCCTTGGGATCTATGGACATACTTTGTTCATAAGCATGAAGACAAAGCATTTATACAGAAAGTAAATAAATAATAGTTATTAAATAAAAATAATGTTGGATAATTTCAACAGATTCAGGAATATTGACCACAATTGTCACTTCCTGGCAATGTTTTAAACGTTGAAATTCAATATAATTTATATGCTTGTTGCAGAAATGTTAATAGTGTGTTGCCATAGTGAAAGTTTTGAGGTATCTTCCTAGTAGTATATTATCATGTTGTCATACCCATTAATCAATGTAAGTATTAGGATATATATATATATATATATATATATATATATGTGTGTGTGTGTGTGTGTGTGTGTGTGTGTGTAATTATTAGGATATATATATATAGTCACACCTACATATTCATAAGTAATATGTAGGTTCTATGCTAGACATGTCATACATTATGTGGATTCTTATGTAGCTGTATCTGTACACTGTTTATGTGTGGCTAAAAATACAATCTTACTATTAAGTATAACATACATTAGCAGAAAAGAACCTTTTAAAACTAAAAGCAAAATTAATAATTGTTTTCTCCAGGTGAAACCTTTAACACTTCTGTGGTTTCTTACTAGAAACCTACACCCCTCCTTTTTTGTTCCTCCTTGCCAAATTACCATCATATCACCTAAATATGCATAGTTCAGTCAAGTTTCATTATGGTGATAATTACATTGCTAGTAGACTTTCTGATGTTGCATTTCCTATGCATGGGATAGAAACAGATTTCATAGAAATATTACTAAACCTGTTAACTACAGGATTAAAAAATCAAGAGGCAATCAAAGCATTCACTTTATTATCAATAATTGTGAATAGTTTCAGAAATGAGTTGCATGTGAAATGTTCTTTTGCAAATCATTGGCAGTAGAAATTTCTGCTAAAAGGAAGAGAATTTTGCGTGTAAAATTGTTCAGATCACTACAGAAGATTTCTTAGATTGCTTGTTATCATCCTTAAAACTCACCCCCAAATCAATTTTAAATTATTAAGCAGATAAAGAGAGTCATCTTCAGATTTCTGTCCTGACTTGAGGGGATATGACTTATGGATCATTATTTGAATGACAACACATACAATGCCTTTTTAATTTTTTTTTTTTTTAGAATGAGGCATTTCTTTGGTTCTTCAAGAGTAATAGCTGTTAAATTGACAATTTAGGAACATTAGAACTCATTGTACGTTACAATCATTTAAAAGAAAAAACTTTAAATATTCAGATGTTCAACTACATATTCGCTGACACTAACATTTGTCTTCATTTCAGATTTCCAGCTGAGAACCATCAGTATAATAGCTGAAAGACATTAGCTCAGCCAGTGTTCTCTAGGCTGTGGCATGCCTTTATCTTCCTTAACCATTTCCTTGAAACCTTTAAATTCATATTCTTGTTTGGGACAGATTTTTGAAAGTCCCAAGATTTTAGATTACACAGACTGAATAAAAAAATAAGTTAGGCTTTTGGAATTTAGGAAACCATATGGTAACCAGATACTTGAAAAGATATGACAAAGAAAAGGAAAGGATACAAATAAAATAACTGTACATATGATAAATGACTTCTTGTTCAAGAGTATAACATTTAAAACTCTATTGGGTATGGCCAGATGAACTGAATCCTTTTAAAATGCTTGTACTTGAAAAGGTGAAAAGGAGCTACTATAAACACACATCAATTTTAATTACTATTCTTTGATGAAAAGTTGAAGATAGGTCTGAAAGAATAGCTCAGCTCTTGAGAGCACCCAGTGCTTTTGCAGAGAACACGGGTTCAATATGCAGTACCTACACAGCAGTTCCCAATCTGTCACTCCATATTCCAGGAGCTTGAGCATTCTCTTCTGATGTCTATGGGCAGCAAATACACAACTACTGTGCATCCATATATAAATAATAATGATGATGATTAATATATAAAGGTTGGAGGATGTCTCTGAGTTGAATTGATTATCATTTCCCATCCTAAAATAATTAATAATCAGTAATTAAAATTGTAAGAGAGTAAATCACTGATTTGTTTTTAGAACAAAAGCAGCCTGATATATTTTAACACATTAGTCATTGCCATTCATAGACTCATGAACCCAGATGACAGAAACTATGGACACACACCTTCAAATAGTCATTTTTTTTGATAAAAGGAATACCCCATCAAAAAGCTCATAAATTACTTAATAACAAATGCAGACTATAGCTGAATTAGGGAAGAATACCATATTTTCTGATGGTCATCCTGGCATCTATAACCATTTTATTGTAGTTCATTAAAACATGGCTCCCTCTTTCTCCTTTTCTTTTTTATCTCTCCTACTTCTCTCTCCCTTTCTCACCCTCTACTTGCTTCTCCCTCCCATCCTGTCCTCAGGACGATTGTATTGCATGTGATTGATTTTGATTAAATATTTGACTAATATGTCACTCGAAGATTAATATATATCAAGGTCTTACCATGAAATGCTTTGTTATCCTATAATACATATAACTGTATATAATCACAAATTTCTGATCCCAGTGAAACAGTGACATCTAATATATTTCATTCACTGCACTGTAACTATTTAACTTGTCCTTAGACACAGGTATTACATAGAATTTCTACCATAATACAATATTAAAATTTTAAAATGTAGTTGGTTAGATTGACATTGATTGATGTGTTACTTGCATAGATTATGCCTCTGTCCTAAAGTCATTTCAGTTTTGAAGAAATAGGTAGCTTGAACTGAGATGGAAAGAAATTAGATGCAGCTTGCCACAAATTATTGTACAAGGGGATCCGTGTTAAACACATCTAGGAAATGATGAACAGTTAAACCCATTAAGGTTCTTGACTGACATACTAAAAGGTAATGATACGGAAGGCTGGAACTGCTAAGTGTATTGATTTCACATCTAATACTGGCTTTTGAATATTTGTGAGTATTCCTTTTAATTTTTCTCTTCTTTGTAGCTCATATGCACATATCATGTATGTGATACTACATAAACTCTATTTCAACATATTTTCTAGGAAAGTACCTGATACAGGCATAATTGTTTTGCATTCATTCTCATGTATGTATAAATATACACCCATAATTCACAAGCAAGAACATATAATTCATACATATAAATAGGACTAAAATATAAAACAAAATACTATAAACTCTTACAATTGAATTTGTGGCACTACTATGAATAATAAATACTCAAAGCTCATCTGAATCTCTAGTGACACCAGGAAGGAGCTACTTTAATCTCATTCAGAGTATGGAATTTTGGTGAGAACTATGCTTAATTGGTTTTAATTTTTCTATATAAATATATTCAGTTATTTAAGCCTGTGATGTTTTAATATATTCTTCCCATGTTATAAAATCTTAAATAATATTTTAAGGTCTAGTAAGATATAAGACTTAACATTAAGACATCACCCTAGCAAAGAAAATGTTCTCCATTGTCAGGCAGCCAGTGAAACACTTGAAACAAACATTCTGAATGATCCTTGGCACTTCTGGTGTCTGTTATATCTGCTTGGAATTCTCCTAAAAGTCCATGCCCATGTCTTCCCTGAATACTGTCCAATGGCCATTAGCAATATAGACAAATACAACTGATGAATAAATGATGAGCGTTGGCACTATCCATGGCAACTAGGTCCAAGTTAGGGTATTAACAGCCTGATGTTCTGTACTCAACAGCATTTAATAAGCATAAATATCAATTACAAAGCACACGGGTTCACATAGATACATGCATATTCCACCCTTATGCTTATCATGATTCTGAAAGACATCAGTGATCATTTGTATTAAATAATCACCTATATTGTCTAATCAATAAGGACTACATGGCATAATATGCTTTAGGTTACTCAGTAAGGACAGGATTGATATTTTCACCAGTAATTTTATCTATGTGAAACAACATTCTAAGACAATACCTGTGTAGTAAGTTTTGTGCATAACCTGTTGATAGTTGCTTCCATTAGAAGAGAATCTAGATTGTGCTTTGAGACCAGCTGGAAGGAACACCTCATTTCATTCTCAGGGCTTACAAGCCAACGCTACATATACCCCTACAATGTATTTCTTTACAATGCCTGCGGGAAATGGCTATGAATTTGAAATATCTTATTCTCCAGTTCCCAAGCCTCAAGATTGTTGATGACAAAGTTGATGGTTGTTTTCCATGAGTGATAAGTGGATGTGCACATATCTCTTTCTTGTACAGCCACTGATCTGAAGGAAAGACCTCCCAGTGGCACTGTCAGATTCTCATGTGCTTCATTCAGGACAAAGGAGAGATCCATACCGTCTTGTGCCAAAGTTATGATCCCAGGATGGGTTTTTGTTCCTCTGCAAAGTTGCCACCTAGTGCCTAAGGAGTCAGGTGAAAGAGAGTTCATTAAAAAACAAAACAAAACAAAAAACAAAGCAAAAATAAAACTGCTAACTAAACCATAGAATGCATTTGGATTATATCTTATCATCCCAATGTGAGACAACTGAGGATAGTCTAACTAAAATCAATTCCTCTTCTATTCCACTGCATACATGTCGGTCTCTCAGCTTCCTAGTTTTATTTTGCCCTGGGAAACCAAGAGGGAGAGCCTTAAATTCTGTCTCAAAATTTTAACTATTACATATTTAGCACATGTCTTAACCAAATCATGAGTTAGTTGTAGTGTTTGGCTCTTGCCTTCTACTTTATTCACTTGAGAAATAGCAGATTGTAACCCAGAAAGGAGCACTCCTGAAATAGTTTTATTTATTCCAAATATCAAATGCAAAAGCAGATTGAAATATTGGCTTTTACTTACAGAGAAATCTGAAAATTTGTGACTCTTCAAACACAGCTGAACAGAAGGGTTTTGATTATAGGTAATGGTTCTGTACTATCTAATTTCATTAGTAAGCAAATTACTTATCTTTGATTAAGTAATGGTTATGAGAGGAAATGGAAAAGTTACACTGAAAATAAAATTATTTATAAAAAGTTAAAGGAAACAGAATCTGCTATATGATAAATAATTGAGCTAAAGACAATGGGATGAATTATGCATAGGTATGTTGTTTATTTGTCTAAACAAAATCATAATATTAAAATTATAAATATTTTAATTTTTTTCTTTCAGTGGCTATTAGCCATATACATTCAAAAGCCTACTAGCAGAATGAAAACATTACTTTTTGTTTCTTTCTTTTCTTTTCTTTTCTTTTTAAAAATTGGATAGTTTATTTACATTTCAAATGTTATCCCCTTTCCTGGTTCTGCCCTGCCCGCTAGAAGTGCCCTTTCTCATCCCCCATTTCCCTGCTTCTCTGAGGGTGTTTCCCTACCCACCCACCTACTCACTCTTGTCTCTCCACCCTGGCATTCACCTGCACTGGGGCATCTAGCCTTCACAGGATGAAGGGGCTCTCCTTCCACTGATGCTTGACAAGGCCATCCTCTGCTACATATGTGGCTGGAGCCCTGGGACACTCCATGTTCTTTAGTTGGTAGTTTACTCCCTGCGAATCATGGGGGTCTGGTTGATTGATATTTTTGTTCTTCCTATGGGGTTGCAAACCCCTTCAGCTCCTTCAGTCCTTTCTCTAACTCCTCTACTGGGGACCCTGTGCTCAGTCCAATGGTTGGCTGCAAGCAGTTCACCTCTGTATTTGTCAGGCTCTGGCAGAGCCTCTTAGAAGACAGCTGTATCAGGCTGCACTTCTTGGCATCCACAATAGTGTCTGGGTTTGGTGACTGTATATGGGATGGATCCCCAGGTGGGGCAGTCTCTGGATGTCCTTTCCTTCAGTCTCTGCACCATACTTTCCTTATTTCCTCCTGTGAGTATTTTGTTCCCCCTTCTAAGAAAACTGAAGCATCCACATTTTGGTTTTCTTGAGTTTCATGTGATCTGTGAATTATATCTTGGGTATTATGAGCTTTTGGGCTGATATCCACTTATCACTGAGTGCATACTATATGTGTTCTTTTGTGATTTGGTTACCTCACTCAGGATGATATCTTTTAGTTCCATCCATTTGCCTAACAATTTCATAAAGTCATTGTTTTTAATAGCTGAGTAGTACTCCATTGCATAAATATACCACATTTTCTGTATCCATTCCTCTATTGAAGGACATCTGGATTCTTTCCAGCTTCTGACTATTATAAATAAGGCTGCTATGAATATAGTGGAGTATCTGTACCTGTTATAACATTGGAGCATCTTCTGGGTGTATGCCCAGGAGTGGTATAGCTGGGTCCTTAGGTAATGCTATGTCCAATTTTCTGAGGAACCACCAGACTGATTTCCAGAGTAATTGTATCATTTTGCAATCTTACCAACAATGGAGGAGTGTTCTTCTTTCTTGACATCCTCTCCAGCATCTGCTGTCATCTGAGTTTTTGATCATAGCCATTCTGAATGCTGTGAGGTAGAATCTACAAAACAAAACAAAACAAAACAAAACAAAACAAAAAGCAAATACACCCAAGAGGAGTAGAGGGCAGGAAATAATTAAACTCAGGGATGAAATCAACCCAGTAAAAACAAAAAGAAGTATACAAAGAATTAACAAACCAGGAGCTAATTCTTCGAGAAAATCATCAAGATAGATAAACCCTTAGCCAGACTAACCAGACAGCACAGAGACAGTATCCAAATTAACAAAATTAGAAATGAAAAGGGAGAGATAACAACAGAAATTGAGGAAATAAAAAAGTCATCAGATCTTACCACAAAAGTCTATACTCAACAAAACTGGAAAATCTGGATGAAATAAACAATTTTCTCAACAGATACCAGGTATCAAAGTCAAATCAGGATCAGATAAACCATATAAACAGTCACATAAGCCCCAAAGAAATAGCAGCAGTCATTAAAAGTCTTCTAAAAAATAAAGTCCAGGACTAGATGGTTTTAATGCAGAATTCTATCAACCTTCAAAGAAGACATAATATCAATACTTTTAAAAATATTCCACAAAATAGAAACAGAAGGAACACTACCCAATTTATTCTATGAAGCTACAACTGTGCTTATACCTAAACCATACAAAGACCCAACAAAGAAAGAAAACTTTGGATGAATTTCCCTTATGAACATCAGTGCAAAAAATACTCAATGAAATTTTCACAAACTGAATCCAAGTACACATCAAAACAATCATCCATCATGATCAAGTAGGCTTCATCCTAGGGATGCAGGGATAGTTCAATATACTGAAATTCATCAATAGAAAAATTTCTAGATTAAAAGTTTGGATTGAGAATTTTACTTCTTTCTGTCATCTTAATCACTTATACTCTGTCCAGTCTCTTTAGATATAAAATGAAATGAGTGATTCAATTTATATAATCTTTCCTTTGGAGCAAAGTTGTTTATTGAAGTTTCATTATTGTATTTTATATTATGTATTAACATTGTTATTTCATGTTACCCTAGAAATAGTGCAGATTCTATTTTTGTTCCTTGAACTATACAGAGTAAGTATTTGTTTTGAGAAAGCAAGTATCTTATTTGCATCATTTTTTTTCACATACAGTGCAAGTTCCAGGGCCAGTAGAAAACCTGCATGCTGTATCTACCTCACCTACCTCAATTCTTATTACATGGGAACCCCCCGCCTATGCAAATGGTCCAGTCCAAGGTTACAGACTGTTCTGCACTGAGGTGTCTACAGGAAAAGAACAGGTGGGTAAGAAATGAGCCTCATGTCATCTATGTCCCGGATGATCCTAGAGCCAAAGACATAGGGTGCTTGCCAGATCCTGATACAGTTCATCATTTAGCAATACTGTTGAATAGTTGATTGTTTCCAAATACTTATTCCTGGAAATTCTAAACCATTTCATTGTATTGTGCTGATGATTTAAAGAACAATGGGTTGAACTTCATTGGGAGAATGCTGATTCAAGTGTTGAGTCTAGTCTCTCAGACCAAGATGGATAACTACATCCTGTGCCCAGAGATATTTCTTATCACTACTCAGCCTGAGAATGATCTGCTTGTGTTTAGTGGCATTATTCAAGCTGTTCTTTCAACTCTCAGGTAGATATGGATGTTTTATAATGTTCTGTCTTCTCTTCACCCTCATGCTGTGACCATCTACTTCCCAGAATTACTCTTAGAAGCATATACTCCCTAACCTCATTGAAGTTTTATATTTTTGCTATTGATTTAATAGAAATTTAAATAGAAGCAAATGAATTTTTCAAGAAGAATAGCAGTAAATAAGTTTTTAAATAAGTAAGTAAAATCTAATAATGACATTTGACTATATATATGTATATTTACATATATATATATATAAAGTATATATGACTATTGAAATTCTTACTCTCAAATTATTACTTTTAAATGAATATATATATATATATATATATATATATATATATATATATATATATAGAGAGAGAGAGAGAGAGAGATGTGAGAAATAGAGTACATGTTAACAAGCATAGAATGATTTTTGTGCTTCCATATACAATGTCTGATAAGGAATTATCTTTTGAAATATATATGCCAGAAATTTAAGTAGAACTATTACAGGTCTACTTCTTAGTTATTTTTTAAGACAGTATTGCATGAATTGCTCTTCTGTAATTAGGAATCCTGCTTTTGTCTTGTCTGTTCCCATTTCACTTTTAACTCCTCCTTTTAAGCTATTTTCCATCCAGTTTTATATAAGCCTTTCTGTAGGTCACTTTAATAAATTCAAGAGCTATATTGCCCAATGTTGATAATGATGATCTGGAAATCATAATGTAAAACTAAATGACAACTCCTTTCGCAAGCACTGGCTCTGATTTTCTCCATGACTTTCACCTTTACTACCTTCCCTCTGCAGTTGTGAACTAGAGAGGAATAGTTTCAATCTACACCACAGCATTTAGCAAACTAGCAGAAAATTGCCTGAGAGTTTCAGTATCTGTGGATATATTTCTTCAAGCAAAAGACAATCTGTGATTTCTTGACAAATTATTTAATGTGGGGCACTTTTATTAGTCAGGGATTTGATGTGGGTAGAATAATCCATACTACCTAGTGCTCTGGGTGATTTAAACAAATTGAAACTTAATAACTATAAAAATCGCATGATGATGTTTTAACATGGAGTCTGCAGAGTAGTTTGGACTTTAGTGGGGGAGTGTCTGACTCAAAGATGGTTTTACAGCAATTCATTAAAGAGCTAGAGTGTGCTTCTACAAACTAGTGTCTAACGATAAGTTCACTGATTGCACAGAATGGCTGCCATTTCTGCTTTAATGTGCTTCCTTAATAATGATTCTGGCATTTTATGTCTCCAGAATATAGAGGTTGATGGACTATCTTATAAACTGGAAGGCCTGAAAAAATTCACGGAATATACTCTTCGATTCCTAGCTTATAATCGTTATGGGCCAGGAGTATCTACTGATGATATAACCGTTGTTACACTTTCAGATGGTAAGTGATGGACAGTGAAATTTTACTCACATGTCTGTTGAGAAATGAAAAAAAACCTGTTACATGTATGATATTAATTCTGTTTTAAGGTTTTTTGAATTAATTATTTTTTGCAATCATAAATAAAAAACATAGGCAACTTATTCACAGTATTGTACTCAAATTTAAATGTACAATTCAGTTGCATATGCTCCGTCAGGATGGATTAAAGGATAATCCCCAAACTATGGATACTGTGTAAGAGTTCAAATTACTCTTGTGCATGAATTTGTTCATTTCTATACATGTTACAAAGTAAACACATTTATTACTGTGTGGAATAATATAGATGGCATTTTTCTTTCACTTATTATTTTTAAACAGCACAGATGATTAAAATTATAAATGATGAACTATACTACTTAATTAGTAAATATATTCAAAGGATTTTTGTTAAATAAACATGCACTTAAAATATTAGGGGTGAGCTTGAAAATACACATCTTCATTTTCTCTGACCTAACAAATGAAAATTAGACACATTTTTTTTCAAAGGAAATAAAATGAGGAAGAAATCATAAAGAAGATAATGGATTTAACTGAATAATGTCAGGGGAAGCTGGTTACCAAAGGAATAAATGATAATGAAAGCCTGAGAAATTTAATAAATGTTATAGGCAAGTATATGGTTTGGAATGGGACTATAGAGACTCAGGCAGGTGCATTGCAGAGATGTCCACATGAATACTAAAACGACCAAAAACCAGCTTGAGGCAGCATGGCTTCCTGTTAGTATGCTTAGTTTTATAAATTATTGATATCTTGATTAAAACTGCCTTCAATTTCTGATTCTTGACCTAACAGTTTTTAATCTGAGAAAGTATTGTTGTGAATACCTCACAGAATATCAATGGCAGGAAGAAAGACATGCATGTTTTTAAGGATATTCCAAAGAGAACACAGGCTGGTGCTCATTTGCAATTTCACTTAAAATGGTATTTGAATGTTAGGCCACTTCAGTATTAATTTTAATGTAATTCTTCTACCCAACTGTCTGATTCTGTTATTCAAGACAGAACAGAATATGCACTGGCTGAATAAATTACTTTATAGCTTATAATTATAAAAATAAAAGAAAAACAAATGAAAATGAGTATTTTACATAATTTATGTAGATTTCATTCACACTCTGAACTGTAATACTGCAGTCTTATTCTCCACTTTGATTTTAAATGTCATAAGTGAGAAAGATAGATTGTTACTCATTAGTCGAAGAGTTATCTTCTGAAAAAGCTGCAGTGCCTAGGAAATTGTCTGTCATTGATAAAGAAACTCTATGACCATCACCCTAAGTAAATGTAGTTGTTAGAAAATTACTAAATTTTTTTATTAGATGCATTTGATAAGAGAAATGAAGGATTGTAGGGCACTCCTGTGTGGCACCATGACCTCATCTGTAACCACCTTTATAGTCAATTCAGAGTCTTTAGCTTCCAATATAACTTGTGCTATTGGCTTTCACCTTGGCAGTATCAAGTTCCCATCTGTCTACTTCATCTCATTCTTTTTCTTCTCTGCCATCCTTTGTTTGTCATGCTGAGGTTATTTAGACGAACTGGGTTACATTGAAGGATCTCCCATTTTCACTCCTCTGTTGCACAGAAGTGTTTGGTCTCCATTAATATTTTGTGTCATAAATAAAAATTAAATAGGCTATCTATGTACACACTAAAAGAATGCATGGCACACGTATCAGTGTTTAAAATATATGTATCAGTATGCATTCCTGTTTTTGATTCTCTTAAACTTGTAGGATAACCTTCTGTCTATTTATGTGTTTCTACCAACTTGTGCAATTTGTAGCATTAAATAGGCAGTTTCATCCAAATCTTTACAAAGGATTCATATGAAACTGAACTGTACTATTTTCCATTTTGAAGACTACTAATTTAACATGTGACAATATATAATTGCATCTGTGTTTTAAAGAAGATAGTCATTAAAAGAAACCATTTCACAGAATTTATACTGGCACAGAGAAGAAATGTATATGACAAAAATTAAATAGGAGAAATTCATTGTATGAATTCAATATTCTAATGATTTTCTAGGTCTGCTAAACTACTTCTAAATACCTTTATCCTGATTACCTGGCATTTATAATTTAGCTATACTATAATATTTTTTCTGGATAGAGGCATTTTTTTCATGTAATATCCTATTCCTAATATGCCATTGCTTAGCAAATACCTATATCTCCAACACATTGAAATTATTTAATTTTAAGTACTATGATGTTATGTATATTTTCCATAAATATTGACTTGAAGTAGTTGCATTAAATGAATTAAATAAATTATTAATTATCTGCAGATCAAGATCCAAGAGCAGAAAAAATTCATAGGCAAATTAAGCATCAGTCTATGATAATTACTTTTATAACTAATGTTTATAGCTTCTAGCATAAGCCATCATTCACTTCTGTGACTTCTATAATGCGTACTTTTTGACAAATTTAAAACTAAGTTTAAACAAAGCATCAGAAACAGGGCTATGTGTATATGCCTGTAATTCCAGAACTTAGGAGGTGGGCACTTGAAGATAGCAAGTTTTGTGTCATCCTAGATACTCAGGGAGGACGTCAAGTGACAAACAGCACAAACTAATACAAGCAAGCAACCAACTAACAAAAAATAGTACTGTTTTGGGATAAATGCCTCGGATTAGTATGTTTTTAAAAGGGATGTATTAAACATCATGAGTTAACTGAGTCAATGAATATATGAACATGGCAGCATGTATTTCTCAGAAATAAATTCAAATGCCTCATTTATTGAGATGCCTTAGGAAGTATGAAATGTGATCTACCCTTATCTTAACTTGTATAAAGCAGTAGGCTTAACCATACTGAGAAAAATCTTGACATCTTCTCATCAGCATAATGATGTACTGTCAGTGATGTCTTTACATTTTGAAGATAAACATTTCCTCCCTCTGTACAACTATGAAAGATGGAAATAGGCACGGAAGGGTGTGCAGTATTCACTCCCATTCCACATCTAATCCTGTCTATTATTGATTGGTACCTGCAATACTGAAGAAGAACTCTACTTTCCCTGCAACAAGAACAACCAATATGCTGTCTATGGAAAGTAAGAGAGGTTTTATTTATTGTATAAAATTAACAAACTAAATCATCACCTTGAAAGTAAAGATATTTGAGAGTTGCATTTTATCAATTATCAATATTTAATAAAAATACTTTTGATGATTCTAACATTGTCATTGTCATACATTATTGATCCCTGTGGTTTGGCTTTTATGTATTAGAAATTGGAAGTTAACGATTATTAAAAAGAAGAGTAGCATTTGAATGCTTCACATCATTTCCAGACACAAACCCGTAAAGAAATCTAGCAGACTTTGTTCTTCCTCCAAAATTCAAGCATTAGCAAGGTTACAGATTTAAATCATAACTGAAACAATTACTAAAGTTTGTTTTAAAGAAAAAATCTGTCTTCAGATGTTTATGAAATTCTATGTGGTAAAGCAAGGGTTTACTCTAAGTCTCACCAAGGGTAAAAACTGAAATTTCACTTGGGCCACAAATAAGTTAGTTATGCTCCAACAGTGACTCTTAACTTAAAAAAAAAAAAAACAATATTGTTAACATTGAAAGAAGTTAAGACACATATAAGCCACCCAACAGAAACGCTAGGTATATAGGCCTAACCAAACATACTTCACTTCCCCTCTCTCTGAAACCAGTCAAGTTCAGACACCATTTCATTAAAGTAAACAAAGTCAAATTAAAATGACTTAGTAATGATGGTTTCATGGCTTCCATGATGACAATCAATCAATCGCTTTAATAAGGTTTGTAATATTCTGAAAAAAATTTGAAAAATACTCCATATAAAATTTATGTTGGTGTTAGGATGAAATTTAAAATTGTACTTACAGATTAGTGAATGTAGTCTTAAGCGTTTTGTATGTGTCTTCAGGGGCAGACAAACTTTAACAAGGACCAGAAAACCTTTGAATGGAGGAATTATATTTAAGGTGTTTTTGCTGAAATATATGTTTAACAACAGAAAAATAAAAAAAAATAAATATTAATAAGAGACCACAGTTTGAGAAACAAGTTGGCAGTATGATAACAGGCACGGCAGGTGATGTCTGACCTGACCCTGTCTGCTGGGGTGGGGCAGGTCTCAGCTGGGTAAATGTTAAGTTTTTACCAGCAAGTAAAAGGAAGATGAATAATCTATAGAAAGTATCAGAGAAGGGTCAAACAGTAGGAAACTCCTACTTTCCCAGACCTGATGTACTATGTGTCCATAGAAGTAGGACATTTCTAAGCTTCTGTCTAAGTGACAGCTCAGAGACGAGAGTGAGTCTGAGATGTTGAAAGAAATCAGTAGCAAAGAAAGACTACTGCAGGTCACAGGCCATGGTTTGTGTTGTCCAGATGAAATGATTTATTATATTTGGGAGGTTTTATTTTCTTACGATCTTTAAAATTGTTTGATAGGTGCTTTATAGACATTCTTACCCAGATACCACTTCAATGTGGATGTTACAAAAACTATTTAAATTAAAAATTTAGAAAAATAAAAAGTAAATCAACTACCTCACAACTACCTCATAACTGACTACCTTATAACATAAATTAACACCTCATAACATTTTTGCTAATTAATCTACTATTTCAACCCATGCTTCTTGGATTTACACAAAAACTCAACAGTCTTAATGATATAGCATTCAAACTTAGAAACCATGTGAACACTATATTCCATACTGCATTAAAAGTCATAATATTAACTAAAACAGCTGAGGTGTTCCCTAACTCATGGAATATTAGCAAAGCATAATTAGTGATTTAATTAACACATGACTCTGAAATTTTATCACAGAATATATTGGCTGAAATCTTTATCAAAATCTAATAGGTTCAAGTCAAAACAAAATAAATTATTTTAATTTCCATCATGTTCATAAAAGTCCAGGACCCAATCCTTAAGTTGATCTTCATTTCTTTTTTAATCACTGACTCAATGAATATTAATAGTTGTTAGTTTGAAGAATACAGAAATTAGGCAGAAATATAACATTCTCTGATGATAATTTTTAAACAAAAATCAGTCTAGGATATACCTAAATTCAAGTTGAAATAATAGTACTATATAAAAACACCAAAACCAACCAACCAAACAAAACCAAAATAACTACAGACACCATCCAATTTACATAAAGAGGAAGCAGAATGGCAAGGGAGTCCTTAAAACGCATGAGTAGCCAAGTCCTGTTACACTCACATGTGTCACAAGTAAAAATAAGAACAATTCATTTAATAAAAATGACACTAAGAGGTCATTGAATACTGTTCCTGGTGCTAAGGTGGGCAGGGAGCATTATTTCTTTGCAATTAATAAATAAATTTCCAACTTTATTACCTGGAATATTTCTGGATACATAACAGCAACCCAGTCAATGGTTGGTTTCAAATTGCTCACATGACTGGAGACATACCCTTTGAATTTAGTAAATATTCATTGCAACAACCAAAAGGGAGCTGCATATGTTCCTTTTGACATAAATGTTTAAAAGTTTTTAAATGTAGGAAAAATAATAGGAAGTAGGCAGAAAAATCCCCCAAAGAAAAATAAACAGGTCTTTTGTTAATAGAATCTATGGGCTGAACACTACTGGGGAACCTGCTTGCTTCTATGCCATACAAGTTTAATTATAAACTGCTTAACACAAAAAAAATTATTTCCTTTTGTTCACTCTGTAGGAGATAATAATGATTGTGTTATAGGAACTGAGCAACTCAGGTGTCTATTACTATGATATATGCCACCATTAAATGATGCAGATCCTAAATAAATGAATAAATAAATAAATAAATAATCGCACTGTGATACTCCTTGCAAGCCACTCTAGAAAATCTCCCCTCTGTTTTCATAGGTTCTACTAGGATTGTTATCACAAAGCTGGAGTAGATGGCATTATTTGCTATCACACCTGGTGCTCTTTTGTAAAAAGGTTTTGGGTACTCAATAGATGGATAACTGACTGACCTAGCCCATGAGACAAAAAATTAAACTATTTATTTCTCTTCTAAGAGTATTGAAAAGGGCCACTTGCTTGCGTTAACTTACTGCATTCTCATCATGAAATTTGAAAAAGATATACTTTTTCTTTGCATCAGTGGGCTGGAATTTCTTTGGCAAGACTTTGGCAGTAACCGTCACACCTTATTTGATTCCTTTCAGTGCCAAGTGCTCCACCTCAGAACATCTCACTGGAAGTGGTTAATTCAAGGGTAAGTCAGCCAATGCATATTGCTTTATTACCTATTATGGACATATTCTGCTTACCATACTGCCACGTAAATACAGGATGCTGGCCTGTATAAGAGTATGTTCCGGAACAATGCCGTTTTCTTTGACCCAAATTACATACATAGAAATAAAAAACATTTTTTTTCTGGAGGCAAATATGACTTTATAGGTATTAGATGGCCATTAGATGCTTGATAGCCATTCTAACATGAAGTAAGCTTATGTCTCTTATCTATATCTACTAAAACATAAATCTCTAGTATTCAATTGCACTATTTTAATTCAGAAAAAGTTAAAGCAATATTCAGTTCAGTAATCTTTTCTTTCAATTTAATCTTTTAATTGAAAGTTTATACAATATATTCTGATTGTTGTCTTCCTTCACACAACATTTCTCCCATATTCTTCCCCCTTCACCTCAATAACCATCCTATTCCAAGCCCCCCTCCTTAGAAAACAGGCAAATAAACCCCCAAAATAAAACAGAAGTAAATGAATAAATAATATAGTGAAAAATGACATAACACACACACACACACACACACACACAGAGAGAGAGAGAGAGAGAGAGAGAGAGAGAGAGAGAGAGAGAGAGAGAGAGAGAGAGAGAGAGAGAGAGAGAGAGAGAGAGAGAGAGAGAGAGAGAGAGAGAGAGAGAAACCTGTAAAAACAAAATTGGAAGCTATAGTATCCAAACAAAAGAACAGTGAGAGGATAAAAAAAAGATATCTAATGAAACAATATAAGACCAAAACATCTCCAAAATCATAACTACATTTTGTTTTGATCTTATAGCATGAGCTCTATCCTTCAGTTTTGTTTATATATCCAGTCCAGTGGAGTTTTTTTATGACAAGCAATTGTCTATTTGTGATAAGATTCTTATTGGGGATCAAGAGATTATGTTCACTTTCCAGTATCAGATTTGGGACCATTTCAGATTTGGACCTATGCATGCCCTGTGCATGATGTCACAGTGTCTGTGAGTTCATATGTGTGTCAGTCATCTTGTGTCTGAAAGACACTGTCTCCTACAATCTCTCTACCGCCTTCTCAATAGCTCCTTGAACCTTGAAGAGAGGAATTTGATGAATGCATTCTATTTACAACAGAGTAAAGCCTTTCAGTCTCTGCACATTGTCTAGTTGTAAATCTCTGTATTATTTCCTATCTCCTGAAGGGGAATGCTGCTCTGATAATGGCTGAGTGAGTGACTGATCTATATGTGTAGCAGAATGTCCTTAGGAGTCATTTTATTGCTATGTTCCTTTATTTGGACAATAGTATCTGAATTTCTTCTATGTCCATGACCTATCTTGTCTCAGATTCTTGGACACCTGAATAATGACTGTCAAAGATGGGTTTCATATCATAGAGTGGGCATTAACTCTAATCGAGAAATGGTTGGTTATTTCTCATCATTTGTGCCACTACAGCAGTAGTGTTTCATTCAAGCAGGTCATTATTTTAGATGAAATGGTTTAGATCAGAGTGGACATTTATCTTTTTCCTATGGTAACCCTTCAGAATACCTACCAGTATCATGGATACTATTTATTAATAATAGTAATTACATAAAATAATATTTTTCTTCAACAATAGGGCCTTACCATTAGTTTTTGGAGAGAAACCAATAGCTTTGACAGTAGTCTGGGTTGTTTGATGGCTCCCTAGGACCTTTTTTTTGTCAACTCAATTGTATGTCACCCAGTCCAGGCACTGGAAATTATAACTTGGGGCTTTGTTTCCCTCCTTATTTGGTGATTTCATTTAATTTTTTTCATATGTATATTTATTTTTGGAAACTTCCTCAGTACTAATTTATCATATGACCTCTCAAATAACCTTCAGTGTTAGCTGCTCTTTCCCATATTTTCCCCTGTATTCCCCTCTTCTCTCTTCTTCTTCATTGAATCCTCATGTTCCTAACTCCCCATTTCTCTCTAATTATACTCCCATTTCCCAATTTTGAGTGTCACATCACTGTCTTTTAGTCCTTTATTTTATTCCTAATTTCTGTGATTATTCAAAATAACTAACAAAGGTTTATACCTCACATCCATATATGAGAGAATAATACTATACTTGTTATTTTGTGTCTGAGTTACCCTATCTTAGGATGTTTATTTTATTAGTTTAATCCATTTACCTGAGAACGTTATGATTTTCTTAAGAGCTGAATAATATTCCATTGTGTAAGTATACCACATTTTCCTTATCCATTCTCTATTGATGCATATCTAGGCTATTTCCAATTTCTGGATATTATGAATACAACAGCAAGAAACGTGGTTGAGTAGTGACTCTGTAGTAGAATGTACAGTCTTTGGGCATAAGTCCAAAAGTTTTATAGCTGGTTCTTGAGTCAAATGTATTCCCAGCTTCCCAAGGAACTACTGTACTGAATTCTATAGTCACTGAAGATGTTTACACTTCCACAATAATGGATGAGTGTTTCCCTAACCCCACATACTTTTCAGTATGAACAAAATGGTTTTAAAGAACTTTTTAGGTGAACTGTATATTTATATAATTTATACCCTCCTGATGCTCTGTTCTATTCTCAACCTTCTTCCATGCACTCTCACAGATTTGTAATCTCTTCTTTAATTATTTGTCCTGTGTGAGAGTACATATATGTTCATATATCCAGGACTAACTACAACAAATCAAATATTATGTGCAAGAGTCTGTTCACACCCACAGATCCATGTGCAATTCAACCCTTGAGCATAACAATAGAAAGACTTATAGAATAGTGAGCAGAAAGATTTTTAACAGCTACACAGCCAGGACATATTTTGCTAGATAGTCGCCCCTAGGCACAACAAAGGAAATGTACAAATGAAATTTCAACAATTAGAGTTGCCAGACCAAGATCAATATGATGACAATTGTTGATGTTATATTATATACAAGAGAAATTGCACATGGTACCACTCTAAACCAAGAACTAGAAGTAGCCAGCTGATTGGGAATCCAAGAGTTTTCATAAAGTTCCCACAGACACCTATATGATGTTTATTATAAATTTCAATGCCTTTCAGGTGTGTTTTGCCAGTGAAAATTTCTAATTCAGTCAAGTCAAACTTGCAAAAGATTTTCCAGAATCATTCATATTTCATAATATATATGCATATTTATATGCATATATATGGATATTTGTGAATTGATTTGATACATTTTTGCCCCTTTCAAATTTGTTGCAACCATTGCTATTTAGTGTATGTACATAGAGTATTTTGACAAAGAAATTAAAATATATAACACAGCCATTTCCTTTAGTGTTTTGACTTCATTCTCTTTATCACATGTAATTTAAACTTCATCATATACATTTCTAATGTTCCCATTTCAGGTTGGCTCTACAGTCGGGGCTTGCTTTAGCCTTTCCATGAGGTTTAATGAGATTTCCTTCAAGTCATTCATTTTTGAAAAGAGGGAGGTTTAATAATAGGCTTAAATTAAATGAACCTAGGTCTAGTGATAAGGTCTCTGATTTTAATTTAGCTCAGGGAAGTTGCCCTTATAGTTGGAATGGTTGATTAGTCAGTGAACATGAATAGGTTCAATCCGGCCAGGAGGTGAAGGCACTATGTGATTTGATTTTAGAGATAGTAAAATGTTGACTTTAATAAAAATATTCACTGGTAAGGGTTTAAATATGTTTAAACTATATAAATGCAATTATTTTAATGTGAGATATAACACATTGATATAACTAATTGGAATCAACATTATTTATCATGTTTAATGAACAACTAACAGTGGAAGTCACTAAAGTGCAGCTGGTATTGTGTGCCCAGAAACGTGTTCAGCAATTCCAACTATAATTTCATTTATGCATTATAATTCTGAAAGTGCTGCTCATAAAATGAATTACAGTAATATTAATTCTGAGAGTTTTAGAAGAGGCAGTAAAACACCATTAATTCCCAGGGTTTATTTATATTTCATGAACAATAATTGAATAGTAAACAACTGACAAATTCCCTCCAAGAGTGATAAGTTCTTTTTAAAAAGTAAGACACAGCAACATGATAGTAAACAGCTTTGAGGCCATAGAAAGCGATGACACAGGAGCTAAGACCGGTAGAGAGGCAGCTGCCTTAGTAGAAGCTAAAAGTAATTCATTGCTAGTAAACCTAGCTCCTAGTGAAAATGCTTTAAAGACAAAGTTAGACACAAATTATACAGTGAGCTTGGTCATCTACAAGAATGTATAGGAAAAAGAGGTGAGATGGCCTTACATTAGCTAATAGTAGAATAGTTTAACCCTTCCATGTTCAAATTATATATATATATATATATATATATATATATATATATATATATATATATGTTAGTAATGAAGATTAAAAAAAAAACTTCTAAGGAAGGAGATAAAAATAGACAGAGCTGTGAGACAGAACAGAAAGAATGTTGGTTTGAGACTGTTTTTCTTATAAGTGAAAGGGAAACATTTGATGATACCTAAAAGGAAATTAGATGTTCAAGGGGAATTTTATTGCTTTGATAACTTTGGTTGTTTCCATTACAAACTTGTGAGATATTACAATTTCTAGAAATAACTTAGAGGGAAAATTTAACCATGCGGAAAATAGAATGGAAGAATACAAGTATATAATTCTTTTGGTAGACAAGAAGTTACAAGACCTAGTAAATAAAGAAGGCCACATATTAGTCTTGCTAAGTGGAACAAAATCAGAGAGGATAGTAGATTCTAGTCTTTTTGAAGCTGCAAAGATAGCCAGTCAGGAAAAGGTCATCATTACAGTATATTGACTTGCACAAAAAATTAGTGACAATTTGAATATGGGAAGAGAGGGTATGCAGTTATCCAACATTACTGTGATCAAAACTAACTTTTCCATATGCTTCTAAATTGTTGGGCAAAATAGATCAAACATTTGAGACTATGGTCATTTTTAATGTAAAACATAACACTACAATTCTATTTAATCTTCTTTCCATGAGTAGCTACTTCATTGCTAGTATGGTGTTGTCAAAGAATTAGTGAGGTTTGGAGAAGGGTGGATACTTTGCTGAAAGAAAGAACAAGAGCATTAGAAGGTCTGGAAAGCAAGGAGGCTCATTCTTTTAGTTTATCTATTGCTCTAGGGAAATACACATCAGCAACATAAAGGAGGAAGGGTGACTTTGCTCACAGAAGTCCATGTTACTGTATGTGACAAAGGGGCAGTGCAGCGACAGGCACATGAAAAAGTAGCCATGTTTCATGCACAGTCAAGAGCAGAAAGCCACAGGTTAGCATACATTCCAACTTGCTTGCTCTCTATTTTTCATTGAGTCCAAAGCTCAGTCTGTGAGATAGCACTTATGGCATTCAGTATGTGTTCTCCTACCTTAAATAACCCAATTAAGAAAATATTTCACAGACATAGGCACAGGTCAATGTAATCTGGGCAGATCCTCATTCAGATTCCTATCCCAGGTAGTTCTACATTGTAATCATGTCAACAATCAAAACTATCCATCATAATCATGGCCTTTAAATTATCTAAAAGAGCCAAATGAGGTAGAGGTATGATGGAAGAGGATAGAAAAAGAGAAATTGTAAGGTCAATGAATTATTTTATTACTGCCTCTTGTCAAAGTATCCAGAATCATATAGAAGCTCAGGTATATTCCCAGAACCATGCAGAGAAATGACACTGTGACTAGATAATAGGCTATTGGTGTTGATCAATTTACTTTACTACAGCTTGGTACTAAGTTTCATGGTAAGTGGAAAGAAATTAAAAAGAAAAAATGAAACCAAACAAAATAAATCTTACCTTCAAGTGGTTTATGCTCTTTGTGGAATTAGGCCCCAGCAAGAAGATTAGCTTTAGATCAATACCTGAAAGCGTTAGGGACCTGTGTAGGTAATACAGGATGAGACAGATCCAAGGAAAAAAAAAAGAGAGAATGAAGAAATTACCCTGTTGCTTGGGCTGGAAAACGTAGTGTCCTACACTGGCTCATGACTTGAATATTTGGTCCTAAGAGTGACCTTACATAGAACTATTTTTGATAGTTCTAGTAAAAGGAGGTAGAACTTGGCTAAATGAAATAGATAACTAGGGTAGAACCTGTGTGTGTGTGTGTGTGTGTGTGTGTGTGTGTGTGTGTGTGTGTGTGTGTATGTGTGTGTTTGTGTGTATGTGTGTGTGTATGTGTGTGTGTGTATGTGTGTGTGTGTATGTATGTGTGTGGTGTGTGTGTGTGTGGTGTGTATATGTGTGTGTGTGTGTGTGTGTGTGTATGTGTGTGTTTGTGTGTATGTGTGTGTGTATGTGTGTGTGTGTGTGTGTGTATGTATGTGTGTGGTGTGTGTGTGTGTATGTGTGTGTGTATGTATGTGTGTGGTGTGTGTGTGTATGTGTGTGTGTGTATGTGTGTGTGTGTATGTGTGTGTGTGTATGTGTGTGTGTATGTGTGTGTGTATGTGTGTGTGTATGTGTGTGTGTATGTGTGTGTGTGTATGTATGTGTGTGGTGTGTGTGTGTGTGTGGTGTGTATATGTGTGTGTGTGTGTGTGTGTGTGTGTGGTCTCTTGATCCATTCTATATTGGTCTGTAGTAGTTCAGCTCTCCTTCTCCCCATGTTCTATCTACCATGATATTCTACTAAGACATTGGTATACTGAACCCTTTGAAACTGTAAAACAAAATATACAATTCCCCTATCTGATGTCTGGTATTTTGTCATAAATAAGAGAAGAATAATAAATATACCTACACTGTGACTTTCCCCAGAATGAACCTTTTTGGAAGATTCTGTATCTCAAAAAAAAAATACGTATTTCTCTCTGAAAACAACAAATTGGCAGAACTGCAATTTGTCAAGAGACCAAAGCTGATACCTCAGTAAACCTTAGAAAACTAACTTGAAATTTTGGGGCATTTCCAAATGTAATTATTTTTTATCTCAATCTTAAGTTATAGAATGCATTTGTTATTGAAAGTTTTCAGGCAAAAATTGGAATTACAAAAATGAGCCATTATCTTAGCCCCCAAGGTTGGCTGGCAATCAAATAAAGCCTCTAATTATTTAGCAGCATTGTCCTGGAACCATGCGGAAATAGATGCTAAACACAGAGAAAATGCAAATCAAAAATTCAGCTGCACATTTTACAATTAAATATTATTAATTTAAATAATAAACAAAGCTAAGCCAAGGTTACATAAATTGAATGATTATAGAAGAAATGTTGTCAGATAATATTATACCTGTCTAAATGTGAGAGCACCCTGAGGTAATGCTTCCTTTGTAACCAAACATGATATTTTTATCTTTTTCCCTGAGTCCTCTAAATTTAATCTCCTTAAAAAGAACACTATGGCACATGCAAGGTTGGTGCAAAGGTGATTGTTATGATTTTAAGATCAGAGTGGATTAAAATTTCACGATTTCGAGATCTACCATTCATAATCAGTAACAGGGCATCTGTGTTAAGAAGTGGTACATTGTATCAGACCCCAAATACAAACAAACCAAAACAAAAAGCCCTACTTCACTTAATCTGCTTCAATTCTAAATTTCCTCTGATACAGAGATAGTGATAGGTTTACTTTGATGATAGGCTGTCTTTCCACACAGAACCTGATGGTCTTCAATATTTTTTTCAAGTTGTCTGAACTGTCAGTCTTTCCACTTGGAAAGCTCTTCATATGAAATTGATAAAATCTGCTCTTATCATCATGTTTCCCAAACACGGTTTCTCAAATGCTCTCATGATTCCAATTGAATTTTCCAGATACATTGAACATTTTGTAGGGGTAGGTAATATATTTGACACTGTAATAATTCAGTATTTCAGGGGACCAATTATCACATTGCATATCTAATATTATCACAATGAGGAAGAATTTATTTTATCTGCTTGAAATACTTAAATATGCTTTCTAGATTAATTAATAGCGATATTTATTATATTTCGTTTCTTTTCACCTTTTTGTTTCATGTTGTATCTCAAGTTTCACCCTTCAAAGCATTTCTCAACTTTCAGAAAAATCAACTTGGCAGACCATTTTGCATTTTCACTGAAGTAGTAGCCATTAAAGAGATAATTTTCTATTTTATTTTTACATCAATAAGTTAAAGATGTATACCCAATAAGGATTGCTGTGTAAACAAATGCCTCATGACTATATATATATATATATATATATATATATATATATACACAGACACACACATAATTTCTCTTAAGAAAACCATATTAAGTTTCATTTAGATGCAAATGCACATAACTTTGCTGTTCTATCTAGTTTTATGTCACCTTCACACAAGTTAGAGTAAATTTTGAAGGAAGAACTCCATTAAGAAAATGTCCCACCAGACTAAATTGTGGACAACCTTGGTAAGTTTTTCTGATTGATGATTTATTTTTAATTATGAATAGAGCATGAGCTGGAAGGGCCCAGCTCAGTGTATGTGGTGTCTCTCCTGGATTGGTGGCCCTGGGTGCATGTCAACAAAGCAGGCTAAATGGTGTAGCTGTTTCTTGAGGTAGAACTATTTGCAGTTTTCTGAGAAAATACCAAATTGATTTCCTAAGTGGTTATACAGTTTTGCACTCCCATCATCAATGAAAGAGTAATCTCCTTGTTCCATATCCTTACCAGCATATACTCTCTCTAGAGATTTTACTTTCATGAAAGCAGCCATTAGTGTGAAACAAAGGAATGACAGTGCCTGGAATAGAGCAACTTCTACAAAAGCAATAAGTTCAAACCTGCAATGAAGGAAGCAGTGTGTGCTCCATGCCTTTTTTTTAAATTTTATTTTTTTTCTTGTTGTTTTTTTTTGGGGGGGGGTGAAACAATGATGTTCTTCACTTCAACATAATTTAGTCAAGATTGTTTGAGTTTGTGAAAAACAGGTCAGTGAACCTGATTGTCAGCTGCAGGTATCTCTGAAACTATACACCCTCTGGATTATCCTTGTGGTTCAGCTAACAGTTGCCAAATAGGCAGAACTGTAAGCCACCAACTCTATTTTGAAAAAGCAAGATCTGGGGTGAACAGAACTGCAGTGGTCAAATATCAAAAAAACTGCCATCCTCTAAAAGATGACCTTGGTTTAAAATGCCTTTCCCCTGCATGCACAAACACACTCATGATTCTGCCACTTCCCCATCCAAGAAGTTTGTGTTCTCAAATATTAGCACAAATGGGATACCTGTAGATGTTCTGGGTAACGTTCCTTCTCTCATGAACTTTATGTCTTTCATGTCTTTAATATGCTAAATCCGATCTTGGATTAATTTAGATTAAGTGCAAAGACAAAAATACAACCATTGTTCACCTTGGGGCAATGCCACTACTATATTGCAATTATCCTATACTGGTTCATAAGAAATAAAATATTAGAAATACAGCCAATCTTTAAACAAAGACATAATTAAAATAATTACATAAACTCATATTTAAATGATGTTGAACAAATTTATATGCTGAACTTTCCTTCTCATAAATCTCTGCTTGTAGGGATATTTATATTTTATGTGCTAGGAATACAGCATACAAGTCCCCACTTCTTCTTTCAACTACATCATGCAGTTAGATTAAAATTGGCATTTTGGAGAATGTTATACCACAAAATTCAACAAATGCGACACTGTGAGTCTTTTCCTCACAGAAGACCAATTTTTTAATTACTTTTCAAAAACCTCCACCAAAGGGGAGTGCAAGGACTGTCACTGACTTACTTAGCCTTGACCTCAGCTCTCTTAATAGACTCTGAGACACCTTCATGAGATAATCTATATTGTTTGTCTGTTTTAACTTTATTTTTTTAAAGAAAATAAAAACTGGACTAATTAAATCATATTTAAAGACATATAATGGTAGGAGAAAATCAAGAGGAAAGAATGGACAGGACTGGTGTTCTGTATCATGAGCATATAAATCATAGAGAGCTGATAAAAGAAGTAAGAATGATTTGGATGAGATTGTCAGTGCTTAGTCTCCCAAAGTCAAGTCTCTAAACTCATTTCTCTCTCTCTCTCTCTCTCTCTCTCTCTCTCTCTCTCTCTCTCTCTCTCTCTCTCTCTCTGTGTTTCTCCAGCTCTGTCTCTGTGTCTCTCTCTTCTCTCTTTCTCTGTCTCTCCTGTCTCTGTTTTTGTTTGTCTCTGTCTCAAAAGCTTCTACCTCTTCAGTATTGGTGAATGATAAGCACCTTTGTACATGAAGACATCTTCTTACATAATAAAATTGCAATAGACCTTAACTCTAGCAAATATATTTGGTTTTTCCTGCCTATTGTTGTTCCTAAACTGTACTTTTAGGTTTAACACTAACATATAATTTTGTTTGTCTATAAAGTAGAAGAATTTCTCAGTGCCTTTAATAATACCTTTATAATGAGGATGAATAATTTCATTAGCAAGACATTATTTTACTTGTAAAGATGAAATGATTTTATTTTTTTCAATCTTTGCTGAATAAAGTTTACTTCTTATGTAACCCAGGCTACATAATTTTACATGATGTGAAGTCTTTTGTCTGTTGTTTCAATATGTATTCATTCTTTCATTTCATTTATTCACTTGTTAAAAACCCATTAAGTACATATTATTAAAAATTAGATGTTTGAATCTCTTTAATATACCTTGTAATTAAATAGCCTGAAATTTAAATAAATAAAAATAACCAGCTGAAATATGGTAACATAATCAAAATAGACAAATGTGTACATTTTATTGCTTTTTATATAAAGAGATGAAATGTTTGCCTCAGGAGTATTCACTTAAAATGACAAAATACTTAAGTATTTTGCATAGAATATTTCTCTATAGAAGTACACACAAAAGGTGTAATTGTCAATCATTTGTCTGATTTCTAGATATAAATGTTCTTAAATTCCCAATTTAATGACTTTTAGAAATATTTATGTGTCGGAAGTAATGCAGTCTAAAATCTAATTAACTTATAGAATTATAAAAAATTTAGACTTGGATATTATATTTGAAACATACATTTCTAGAGTCCCATTTTAAAATTTAGAGTACTTTCCCCTCTTGTTGAAGGCATATATGTCAAGAACTACCATAGAATACAACTTTACTGAATGTTGCACACACAAGGCAGATGTTACCAAAAAGAAAACATCCTAATTCTGCAAAATGCTGGTCTTGTGAGAGAGTGACATTGATATTCCCATCAATGTTCTTTAGCCAAAGGGAAAAGCATCCTTCCTGCTATCATATCACATTGATTTGAAGTATAAAAACGCCTTTGCTAGCACACTATTATTAGAAAATGTATGTCTCACTTGGTCACGTGTCCTTGCAATGAGTCTTAGTGACTTTATACTCCATAATGAACATGCGATTAAAGAAAGTTATGATTGTGATACATGTATTATGTATGTATGTATTTGAGTATAAGAAATAGACATTAATAATGCAAGAATAAAACAACAGAAAGCCCTGGCCTGCACTTGCAGAGAATTGTGCTTAATGATTAGGGAGGTGCGAGCAATGTGCTTTCATAAACGACTACAAACACATTTCAGTTTAGTGTTTTATATTTGAGGAATGGATTATTATGTCACATTATCCCCCCAAAAGGAACTTACTTGTGTATTGACTAGTCTTTTAAAAAACTGTCTGATAATTGCACAAGATCTATTTAATCCTCAAAATGTTAGATGAATCATCTAATCAATATTAGCAGTTTATTTCATCATACTTTCTCAGTTTTGTGTCCCCACTATCTCAAATAGTTAAAATAAGCAGAACAATTAAGATTTTTTAATTTTGAGGTACATAAAATATGTGCCAAATGTTATGGAAGCTCGGATTCTCTGGTCAGAGATCTCATGTTTGCATTTCCTTAATTTGTTTTTATTAATCATTCTATTCATTTACATCTCAAATGATATCTCCCTTCCCTGTTACCCTTCCCCAGAACCCCACACATCTACCCTTTTATCCCTCCCCTTTGTTTCTATGAGGGTTCTCCTGCACCCACCCACCCACTCTCCTCCCAGTGCTCCAGCATCCTCCCTTCAACTACTCTGAGGACAGATTATTTTTCCCAAAGAGCAGCTGTTTTGTTACATATATGTATAACTTGCAGAATTTATACTCAAAGATGTATTCTTTTATAGCATCTACACTTTGCCCATAGTTCTTTCTCCAGAGGCTATAAATAGCAGTAGACTGTGAGAATTATAAAGCCTAGGTCTGATTACTTGAAGATGTCAAGGCCCCTTCCTTCTATCAATGTTTTTCTACAAGTTAAATATTCTTAGCTTCCACAAATATTTCTTGTGTGCTTGTCAACTCTCTACTTGATATGTCATCTTCTCTGCACAGTTTAGAGATCTCCAGTGACTTGGAGACAAGCCCCAAGGGATCCTTCCTCATTTAAATACATCATTATTATTCACACAACCTCCAATTGCATTGATAGTGAGAGTGGACACATTATCTTACTCTATGGGAATGTTAAAGTGTTCAAGAATAATTTTGACAGTCTCCGAGTCCTTTACTGTACTTATGTCAAGCTTCACCATCTATTCAGTATTGCTTTATGGAATTTTGTGACATATTTTCTTACAGTAGGCTCATTGCCATATCCTCTCATGGTTCCTTGGAAATCTTATGGACTCATGTAACACCAATATATAGGAGTTGATGACATTCCCATTATGTCAGGCAACAGAAAATCTACAATTTTTGGCCCAGCTATTTGATGCACTGTGTAATGATCTTCCTTCACATGCAATCTTCATTGAAAAGATTTGCACTAACATTGCTAGGTTCCTTCTTTTCCCCAGATCTCTGTGATCTTCACTCTCAAGAAACAATACATTTCACAAATGTTTTCATTCTAATTGTTTCATTCATATTTCAGTTTTTCTTATTTCAGAATCATTCTCAAACTGGACCCTTTGTTAACTGTGTGGCTAATTGTATGCAGACCTTTGAAAATATTTTCCTTTTATTTATTTATTTTGTAACAACATTCCCATTTCTCATTTATTAATTTGTGTATTTCCCTGCCTGTCAGGCTGGCTAAGAATATGAGGTAAACACCAGCAGTAAGTGAGATTTTTCTAGATGACCCTAAAGAAACTTCTATACATTCCATTGCTTTAAGATTTTCATTTTTTCAATTATTTCAAGTTTCCATTGCACCTGAATCCCTAAAATTTCATTTCAATGAATTGGCCAGTTTCTGTGCAAAACCACAGCTAAAAGAATTGAGAAGAACTGTTGTCTTCCCAATTAACTTACTGATTTTTTCCACTGAACTAACCTGATCTCAGTTAAAACTGTCCTGGGATACTTTTGTTTTTCCGACTGGATGTTTATTAAGAACACTCACTCATGATAGAGAATCTTTTCAGTTGCCAAATAAATGCACATCACACACATGAAAGAAGTATGATGTCAGTCTTAATAGTGTTAAAATGTACTTACCCATCAGTCCTTTTTTCTTCCCCAAAATCACAAATATTAATCAAGTCCTGCCCAGATATTTTACAGAAATCAAAGGCTATTGATATGAAAGCACTGTTCTCTTGAAAATGGCTTAATGTAATATACTTTAAGGAACTGAAACAAAACCCCAGCTCATACCCTGGTATTGAAGGCTACATAAAATGTACAGGTGAATAAAAATGTCTCAGCAACTTCAAGGTGTATCTGGAGCCCATATTCCAATCCTCTTCCTAAACTACTGCTTTCTCCTTTCTATACAGAGAGAAAGTGAAGCTGCACAAATGTGTGTGTATAGACATATGCATGTTACACACACACACACACACACACACACACACACACACACACACACACTGGTTTGACCTTTCCTTCAATTACTAACTCTCTAGTAACCCTCTAGAGAACACAATGATTTGTTCCATCATGGTTGCTTCAAAGCTGAAGCTCTTGATAGTCAGATGTTAAGTCCTTCCTTTCGTTTTTTTCTTCCTTATAAATATATTCATTTTTTTATTTATACAAGGCAAATATGTGTAACAAAGGGAGAGTCACATAATTTTTGTTTGACAAACCTTTTTCAAATGAGGAAGGATGCCCTCTAGATAGCCAATTTCCATTCTTTTTATTCTAATGCTAATGATGTTATTTAAAGTTATTGGATGCACAGCATCAAATGACATTACTTCAAATGACTTCATGACACAGAGAGAACACTGTAGAAAGAATATCAAAGAGAGGTTCTCAAGTGCTTCAACCTTTAAAATGCAAAGGAAGAAATGCAATTACTATTTATTATTTAGTTACCTAATGCCTGCCCATCATGTCTTTTTGAATTTGGCCCAGTAACTTATAATTAAAAGAATGATTATCCCTGCTGGATATGGGCACAGATTCACATTATTTCCTTGGAATCCTGTCTGCTGTCTGGCTTTAATGAAAATTTAAACCTCTTAGAATGACATGTGGTACCTGGGATTATTTTTCCTTTGTCTGAGCAGAGTTACAAGGGGAAAGAACTTCTAAAAAAAAAAAATAAGTCACTGCTCCTTCTTCCAGATCCTTATCTTTCAACCTTTCATTTTCTTGTTGGAAGGATTGAGAAAGTATAAAAGCATATTAAATGATGAGAGTCTTAACCCAGCAGAGAAGAAATGAAATATCTATACTATTTTTTTCTTTGCTTTCAACTGAGACAAGTTTATCTTTTGATATAATTGAAAGCTTCTAAATTTTATGAAGTCAGAGTTGCCATTTTTTATTATACTTACTATCTCTTCCCATTTATTTACAAAAGCTTATCTTATTGTAAAGTATAATATAATTCTAGCAGGTGTATCAGCCTTTACATTTAGTTCTGTGATCTAACCTAATTAATTTTGTACATGGCTTTAAAAAAGGACAAAATATTTACAAATAGTTTTACCAGCATTTATTAGAGAATTTATTAAAGAATGTATTAAAATTCTTTTTTTTTTCATTTTTATTTTTTTATTAGATATTTTATTTACACTTCAGATGCCATCCCCTTTCCCCATTCCCCCCCTTAGAAAATCCCTATCCCATGCCCCCTTTTCCTTTTTGCATTTATACAGTTTTTAAAATGTTAATCATAGGCTTTATAAGTTTGGTATTGTTCAATCAGAGGTGTAACTTGCTACCCAATCTAGATATATCAACTATCTTTGACTGGTGGAGATACATGAACATCTGCCTCCATTCTTCCCCTTCTTTATTGAATGATTTAGTAACTCACATAAAATCAGTAGACCATATAAAGGTTTGTGTTATTTCTCTGCTTTATGCCCTTCCTCTGGTTTACCTGTTTAATCGTATGCTAATATCAATGGGTCCTATTACTAGGTAACCAGGTAATTCAGAATAAACATCCTGAATATGAAAATGTAAAATCCTCAAAAAATGTGAAACTGGTACTATTATGCCTCAACAACAAAGTATTACCTGTGGTCTTAAGTACTTGGTCAACATTTGGGAGCACTAACCTGTTATAGAAATTTGCCTTCAAGAAATGTGTATGACACACAAGATGGATTGTAAGTGAAATTTCTACTTAGGTTTGAAACCCAATCCGATGGTATCACGTTATGTATAACAAAAGATTTCAAACTCCACAAAGAAAAAAAATCAAAACAAAATAACAAAACCCTTCATCTAAAACAATTCCACCTCAAACAAGAGTTCTCAACCTGTATGAATCCAGCTTTATTTTTATTTAGCTTCAAGCATGAACATCAGCACTGATAATGAGTTATGATCCATTATTCTCTGTGACAATAAAATCAACTTATGTGAATGATTGACAGAGAGTAGAAAAGTAGCAAGAATATTCAGTGTAGTTATGCTTGATATATTTTTGGATTTGTCTGTCTATTTGTTTGTTTTATTTTGTACTTGCATATGGATACCAGGGCAGGCAACGGCATTGGGTATCCAACTCTTTTTTTTTTCTTTTTTTTTTTATCGAATATTTTATTTACATTTCAGATGTTATCCCCTTTCTCCATTTCCCTCCCACCCAGGATACCCCTATCCCATCCTCTTTTCTTCTGCTTCTATGAGGGTGTGCCCCCACCCACCCAGTCCCACCTCCCTGCCCTCAAATTCCCCCACACTGGGGCATCCAGACTTCATGGGACGAAGGACAATTTTCTACACAGATACCAGGTACCAAAGTTAAATCAGGAGCAGATAAACCATCTAAACAATCCTATAACCCCTCAAGAAATAGCAACAGTCATTAAAAGTCTCCCCACAAATAAAAGCCCAGAACCAGGTGGTTTTAGTGCAGAATTCTATGGAACCTCCAAGGAAGACCTAATACCAATTCTCTTTAAACTAGTCCACAAAATAGAAACAGAAGGAACACTACCCAATTCGTTCTATGAAGCCACAATTACTCTCATACCTAAAATACAAAAAGGTATCCAACTCTTACATCACCCTCTGCCTTATTTCCTTGAGACAGTAGATACCATTGGCTCTTAAACTAGGTTTATCAGCAAGCCTCAGTTATCCATCAGCCCTTGTGTTGCCTCCCTGTACCTAGGGTTATAGATGTGTCAGGCCAGACAAACTTTTGACAGAGCACTCTCAGGCTGTCATTTACATGAAAATCACTCTTGCATATTGAGGTATCTCTTTAACCTACTACCAGACATTGTAAATAAATAATTTTATTGATATTAAAATGTTATGTCTGAAAAGAGGTAAGAAAACTAGTTGCTTAAACTCTTTATGTTCATTACTTTTTATTTCACAAAGCACTGTATTTGGCCTTTGTTTGGGAGAAGAGTTTTTTGTAGTTACAATAATTTAGGGTTCTTATATATATTATACTTACATAAAGTATATACTTGATGTTTGTTTCTGGGCAACTAATCAAGCACATAGTTACATTTACTACATGCATACAACACAATTGTGGAATTTTTTGTGTCTTGTTTGTAAGTTAATGGTCTAATATTTTAAGTAGATAATATACAAAATTTGGGTCTAGGTAAGACTGCATGAATCATGCTCATAGAATGGTGCAATATGAATCACTCATTAAGGATAAATTTTTAAATTATATATCATGTTTCTCTTAGATAAAAATTATCACTAAAACATTGTAATAAACAATCAATGGAAGCATTCTTGCAACCTTGTACATTAATCTTCCAAAAGTATGGTATGAACAGAAGTGAAACTTTTCTTTTCTTTTTTAATGTTTTTGAAGACAGGCTATTTCTCCTATGCTATCCTGGCTGTCTTTGATTTTGCTATGTAGACATGGCTGGGCAAGAAGCCACAGAAATCTGCCTGCCTCCTTGTCCTGAGTGATGGGATTAAGGCATGTGGCACCACAATGAAATATATCAATCAGAGAGATACTAGTGAAATATAACAATCACAGAGATACTAGTGAAATATAACAATCAGAGAGATACTAGTGAAATATAACAATCAGAGAGATACTAGTGAAATATAACAATCAGAGAGATACTAGTGAAATATAACAATCATCAGAGAGATACTAGTGAAATATAATAATCAGAGAGATACTAGTGGTCTTAGCTCACATATATTTCATGGCCGTATTCCTTGGAGTCTCAGATGCTGGGAATCAATGTAGAGAAGCCTTGAATTTGAAAAGTGCTCACTCTCTTGTGTACAGAGGAGAACACAAACAAAACTAGGGCAAAGTCTGCCATTGAAAAGGCCAATGCTCACCATTCTCAAAGCTGATGTTCATCAAAAGAAACTTACTCTATGTCCTATGCTATACCCAATCTTATTTAGCCGTGAGTAAAAGTGACCAGAAAAATAAACAACAAAAAACAAACAAACAAAAATGAAACACACAAACAAACCAAACTATTGTTATGTATTTTCCACTGTAGAGTTGCATAAAACAACTCGAGGAAAGGAGAGACCTAAGAAAATAGGAACTGACTGTTCAAATTTCTTTCTGTGGTATATTTTTGACCATCTTCAAAATCAAACAAGGAGGAACGCAGTGCACCTTTCTTCCTTGTCAATTATTAACATTCTCTGTACTAAGCCTTTTGAGCTCTTGTTAAGGAGGCCAAAGAACATAGGTGAATTGGTCTAATAAACAGTGAGTGAGTACACATAACAGAGTTAGCAATAAAGATGTGCCTACAATGAGGGCCACAGCAGATTATATCATCGGGCCTTTTAATTGATATTTTTATATTGTTATCAAGAACACTTGAGAGCATATAATAAAATCTATTTCCAGGGACAAAAGACATGTGATGGTTTGTCTTGATTTCACTTAGAGTAGTGAGATTGATATGGTTTACCAAATTTTAAATAGCCAAACAAATATTTATTTTAAATACTTATATTCTGATAACATTCTGTAATCTGCATCTCTTATCTTTGTAACAAAAAAACACTGCCTAAGCAGAGTGATAATATAATATACATTTAATCAGAATAAGATGAAGCAATGGGACAGTGGTCATAATTTTTGTTCTAAAAGTATAGTAAGAAAACAAAATAATTACAATATCGGAATTTAATTCTAAATTCTTATAAAAACAGTTTTCTTGAGCTTCTAAAGTTTTCTAAGAATAAAATATAACAACTATAATAATTTTAAATTAGAGTTTTCAGAAAGAATAAATACACATGGCTGTCATTTAATTGCCCCACAGTGCTCATGGGGCCACTGTGGAGACCACTCCAACATGTTTTGAGTTATATCAAAAGGGTCATCAGCAATCACCTTGGTGGATTCCATAACTGAAGCCAATTATATGCATTAAAATTCCAGGAATAAAAACGAGAGCTCTGAGGTCTCTAAAACAGTCAGCGCAGCAGAACCACTGTCTCATGTATACTGACATTTATTCATTAGTATTTGTGAAAGCTCTATTCTCCAAGGCATATATTACTTTGATTCCACAAAATTCAATGTTAACCTCCCCCCTTTTTCTGTTGTTTTCCTTCCTAGTGCTAACTTACCATCTAACAATGGCTTTGTTAACCTGTAAAATGAGACTCAGACCAGACCCCCACTAAACACTGTTATGTAGGACTTCATAATGTGATAGGTGTACCTATACAGTACGTATGTGATAGAAACTGATCTGCTAATTTTTATTATTGGAATTTTCATTTTCTCTTACACTATCTCTGCTTTCAAAAACTCATTTTTGAGTAGTACTTTTTAGTTGTTTATTTGTTTTTCAAAAAGTGCATTTAGTTTATTCATTTTGAGTAAAGCAGTCACAATAATGGCATTTATTTTAGTTTTATACAGCACTCTTCTCTTGTTTAATTTCATTATTCTGTATCCTTGATTCAGAAATTTTCAAAAGCGTCAGGAAGACAAGGAGTCATTGGAAATGTCATTGCTTTGGGATTGAGAGTCTCTGACCTTATAAAAAGGTTTTATGCCTTTATTTTTAGCACTTGGGAAGCAGAGGCAAGTGGATTTCTGTGAGGTCAGGATCAACCTAGTCTAATAACAAGCAGTTTCAGGCTACTAAAGACTACAGAATCAGACTTTGTCCTTTTCAGAAAAGGAAAGGAAAGGAAAGGAAAGGAAAGGAAAGGAAAGGAAAGGAAAGGAAAGGAAAGGAAAGAAGGAAGGTAGAAAGAGAGGAGAATATTCTCACATATTATCTAGCTCCATCTCTATTCAGTGGGGGTTCTCCTGGAAGATAGGGCTGTGCAGAGCAGAGAAGTGAAGAGGTATGATGAATTATAAAAGTGGCTCATAAAAACCTTGTTTGTCCTTGCATGAGCGAATGTTCAAGGCTGACCTGGAGAGAGCTGATTTGCAGAATTCAAAGTGCCCCATGGAATAAATTAAACAAAACTAGTAGTCATGAACTTAACCAGAGAAATCATATGCTCTCCCCAAGTCTCTCTCTCTCATACAAAAAGCACCAGAGAAAAGAGGTGGATATTCAGAGACAAGGAGCTTGTCTTCTTGCCAAGGGAGGATGAACCAAAAGCCTTTGTTGTCCGATAACACTGAAACTTGGGGATGAGAAAGGAAGTTCTAGGAATGGAAAAAGTCCCTAGTACATGTTCAGAGAAACGGAAAGCATCTTGGTGGAGTACTTCTCCTTCCCTCACATGGAGATCTGGGTCCTGGTGATCAGTTCGTAGACCACTGAAGTGGTCTACAGGAGTCTGGATTGGGAATACTTATACAGATATTCACAAGATTATGTCTGGCCAGAGACTTAAACTTTTGTCTGCACCTTCTTTTAGAGCTTTAAGTGGAATTGGCTTTGTGTTATGGAGAGAGAGAGAGAGAGAGAGAGAGAGAGAGAGAGAGAGAGAGAGAGAGAGAGAGAGAGAGAATGAATTGGCTGTTATGAATTACAAACAATTTGTTCTCTAAAAGAAAGACACAGAGAGATAGGGAGACAGAGAGGCAGAGACTGAGAGACAGAGACAGACACAGACACAGAAAGACAGAGAGACAGAGAGGCAGAGACAAACAGAGAGAGGGACACACACACATACAGAGAGAGAGAGAGAGAGAGAGAGAGAGAGAGAGAGAGAGAGACCAAATTGAATCATTCAGCTTAGAGAAGAGTTTGAGCCAGAACATCTGAGTTGAATCAGCCAGCCAGAGATCAGAAGAATAAAAGGGTAACCTTATTCAGCAGCAAGTCTCAGAGGCTCAAAACATTCTAGGCCTAGATAAGATTGTTCTGAGACTAGAAGTTGGCAAAACTAGGCCTCGGTTAGCAGATTGAGGCAGTAAGCCTCAGAGTCAATTAAATCAAGAAAATAAAAGGTACATTTATGTTTGTTATTGTTGTGATGAGAAAAATGTTCTTTATACCTTAGAGATGCCCAAACCAGTGTTTCCTTAGAGTAGAACATTCACATTTTCAGTTAATTTTTGAACTAATGAAAATGCTTTCTTTTAGACACCAAAGGCCAAGTAAATAACTTAATAATGACTGGGATGCTCTCAATTTTGGAATTAAATTAATAACATAATAGTGATTCTGTGGTATATGTGAGTTGACACATATGAACAAGACCCTTATTTGTAATTCCTGTACTTATAGACCATGGTGAATAATTCTTTTAGGGTAGTTCTGTCTCATTTTGGTACATTCCATTTTGAAACCCAGCTGCCAATCTGTGATATGTCCAAACTGTAAGTAGAATATTCAGATGTAGCACAAAAAGACACACTCATGCAAAGCATGTCGAACTCTCAATTGGGATTTATCCCAACTGCCAACAATGTGATGAAGCTACTTTGAACACTTCTATCCTGTCAAGTTTATATAGTCTACCATGTGGATCAAATGAACCTTACAGCTGATGTTGGTCGAACAGGAAAACAACAATGAACAAGCCAGTTGTTCTTTTAAGTAACTGTTTTGGTTTTTTTTTTTCTTTTTTTTATTGGATATTATATTTGCATTTCAGATTTTATCCCCTTAACCCATTCCTCCCACCACCCAGGAACCCCTCATCCCATCCCCCCTTCTCCTGCTTCTATGAGTGTGTGCCCCCACCTACCCCCCACTCCCACCTTCCCACCCTCGAATTCACCCCCACTCAGTGTTCAGCCTTCATGTGACCAAAGATCTCCTCTCCCACCTATGCCCAACAAGGCCATCCTCCCTTACATATACAGCTGGAGTCATGGGTCCCTCCCTATGTGCTCCCAGGCTGGTGGTTTAGACCCTGGGAAGCTCTGGTTGGTTGGTATTGTTGCTCTCCTCATGGGGCCACTAACCCTTTCAGTTCTTTCAGTCTTCTCTCTAACTTCTCCATTGGGAACCCTTGATCAGATCAATGGTTAGCTGTGAGCATCTGCCTCTGGCTATGTCAGACTCTGACAGACCTCCAAAAAAAGATAGCCATATCAAGCTCCTGTCAGCATGCACTTCCTGAAATCCATATCAGCGTCTATCTTTGGTGACTGACTGCACATGGGATGGATACCCAGGTGGAATGGTTTGTTTTGGATGTCTTGTTGCATGTATTGATTACTAACACACAGTTGTATGGGAGCATTCAGTTCTCATGTCTACTATAACACAGGAACACTGCTCCTTGTGTTCTCATTATCGTAGGATAGCTAGCAAGGCTCTGTATTAGCTATTATGTATCTTAAGTCTTTATGTTTAACAGATTATTCTTTTGTCTCCTAAATCCCAAATTAGTCCCTGCATAAGAAGATTGCTTGTGTGATAATTGAAGATTTAACTTGGTTTTCAAAAGATGATTTCTAGGACTCAATTTCCTCTCAGAAACAAGCTAAATCTGTGATCAGATTCACCTCTTATCTCTGCTTAGACCCATTACGTGTATATTATTGACACGCCATGAAAATCACACTAAAAAGTAAAGCTTACATTCTGCTTTCTAGGTAGTTTTCAGATTTTGGCGGAGCCTCAAGTTTTTTGTAACTTCTTATCTTGCATGATCTTCCAGCAAATTATTCTCTTTCCGAGGAGCACTATGAGTTTGCAAGGTTTTCCACCTCTGATTCAGTTAATATGGAAGCAACTGTGAATGCTTCAGAAGCAAAGTGCCACCTGGTCCCTGTCTCATATCGTTTATTATTCTCTGGTTGCAGCAAGGATAACACAAGTCTCCTTGTAAGCACTTGAAGTGTTTTTCAGTATCTGACTGAAGGAGATCCTTAAAATGTAGTTATTAAGGATAACAGGAGAGTAGCAAAGCCTTCCTGAACTCTCAAGCTTTGAATGGCTCTGCTATTCTGTGGTCACTGTTGAAATATCTTCCCCAAGCTGTGCTATCATCATTCTGTGCTAAGAGAGTGGTGCCCCTTAGTATATCTCTATTATACATAGAAATTGTCCACACACTCCTAATGAGGACCCAACTCCTTGACAGCTCAAGTGACATTTCTGCCAATGCAGTTTCTCTGGCACACTTACTGAAGCAGGACTGACTTCCTCCTCATCCTGTTTCTCCTTTGAATCCAAAAATACCTAGAGGTATGAGTCACATCACTTCCCCATGTTAAAAATGTTCTTCCTTGCATAGCTGCCAGAAAGCTTTTATAGTTATGTGCCTTCTTCCTTATGACTTACAGGACTGTCAAATCTCAAGGAAGCCATACTGAATAAAGGCTTTAATCGGCAAGTCCAGGGGGCAGATGGAAATTCGGAGAAACTCACACTGCGCGACTCATAATTCGCAGTGACTGAACTGAGGAGGGATGATTTAAGTTTGTTATATACATATTAAGTCGTAGTCTTCTTTTCTCTGCTACTGATAGAGAAACTGGACAATTCTTCTTCCATCTTCAGGATACATACTAATATATAATTCTGTTTGACCTTTTATCATGGTGCTAAAGTATGGGCAGAACGGGATATACTTCTACATAATTATGTAAAGCATCCCTAATTCTAACCTACAGTTAACGTTTTCAGAGCTAACCATTGGAAACTAGACAAGCACTCTTCTGTAGGTAGTCCCTCTCCCATTCCCAGATTTCCTGAATTACTTATAGCTCTTTGTATAAGGTTGAAGCCTTGTGGACTTTTCTCCATCCAGTTTGGCATGGTTCTTGATGTTATCCTTGTTCAGCTCACATTTAAGCAGTCAAGTTGGTGAGACTATGGGTGTGACTTCTGATATTATCAGGAAATGGAATATCACAGCAAACTCCCTGATCCCCTGGCTTTCATATTATGTTGGCCCTCTCTTCTGTGATATTCTCTGGGCCTTAAGTGAAGGAGTGTTTTACAGATATATCCACTGGAACTAGACTCTACAACGCATCATTTTTGACTTGTTGTAGTTTTTCTGTGATAGTTTCTGTCTGTGGTAAAGATATGTTCCCAAGAGAAGAGTGAAGACTCCAGTTATCTCTAGTTAGAAGGATAAATGTTTGTAGATGATCGTTAAGGATTATGCTGGTTTAGTATATTATTGGGTATATGTTTGTATCCTATAAATATGACTTCACCAACAATAAGTAGCTATCTGTTTCAAAAACCAGACACATACTTTCTCTTGATGAGCAAGTCCTAAAGCCAATTAGAAAAGCATCATTTACTGCCAAGATGTTTGTGTCACTTTTGCACACTTAGGATGGTCATGTTGGTTGTTAATGTAGTTTATACATATCATCGGATGGTAGGGTGATTGATTGCATTCCTCATCTTACATGGCACCTTTTGATATAGCTAGTTATAGATGAGGGGCATTCAGTTTGGCTCTGGGTTTTTTTGCCCTACTTCTGAGATTTGTAGTGTCTTCTGCAATAAGGACACCCTTTTCACACCTGGGGTGGTAACCAGGGTTACAGCATTAGGATTTATGTTTTAGGAGTCTTTTGGGTAACACTAACCAACAACTCAAAAGAGGGTTCATAAATTTTTATACATATTTAATGAGTCTATTCAGGTAATATACTTAGACTGTCCCTAGTGCATAAAGGGTATTATGTAAATGCCAGTAAAATAAATACATGACAATAGAAATAAAGGTAAAAACAGAGAAATGTCAGACCAAACCATTTGTGTTCAAATCCATACCCTACCCTATGACTTGACCATTTCCCATGATGAAAAAACACTTTTTATTTTTAAAATTATAATTTAATATCAATGTTTTTTCTTCCATCACCCCTGTTCCCACTCTGCTTCAAGTCTTTTACAGAGATTGCATGCATATATATATATATATATGCATGCAATCTCTAACCAGAATCTGTTGAGGCTTTATAATGTCAATTATACATATGTTTTCATGGCTGACAGGTTGCATGATGGTCAACAACAAACTGTTCACCAAAAGCACTGATTCATTTATCAACTCTTAGGTACTTTAAAGTAGAAAGCTCTACTCAATGACTACCCACAAAGTGTGATGCTGTGGCTTATGTTTCTGTCAAAGTCAGTCACACATTACTTCCAAGTATCAAACTTCCATTTGTCATCTCTACTTCATCATCTTCTTTGTCCCAAGCTCCTATGTGCATCAGATCTTTAAGTCTCTCAACAGCAGATTATGGGGGGTTGTGATCATTTTTCCATAACAAGTCTTGCTTTCACAGGTCCTGAACTCACTCTATTTCTACAACGCCAACATGGGCTTGTTATTATTGTGATCTTGCCCCAGACATGAAGTTGTTTATCAAATAAACTTGATCCTTGAGGTTTTAGGTCACTTGCTATCTGTCCCTACAATAAACTAGAGGCCATACTCTGTGATCCTTCTCAGAAAATTATTAAAATTTGTCCTCTCTCTGTTACATCAAAGCAAACTTTAGTGGTAAGCAAAAGCTTTCAGCTATTCTTTCTTTTCCCCCAGTGTTTACAGCCTGAACAAAGAGTGAGATATTTGGGCATAAACCAAGGCTAGGAAATGAGAGAATGCAGAGATAAATACCTCAGCTAACACTACCTAATTTTATGTGGAACTATGTGGCAGAAGAAAAAAATGAGCTAAAGTGACAAAAATCATACCAGTATCAGAACAAATATATTATTAGTCAAAGCCTTTATATATCAACTGTGCATAACAGCTATAAGAATTCAGAATCTGCTTCAGGATTGAGGAAGGTTATGAAGAAATTGTTATTTTTACATATGTTATGCATGATGAATAAGAGACACATGTGAATGGAGGATCCCTGTGAATAAAAGGTATTTTGTGGTGTATTTTCTATGTTGCAGTAACTGAGATATTAAACTATTTCAAATTTGTTTAAACAAAACAACAATATTTTGCCTAAAGTTGAAAATTTATAAAGGAAGCCAAAGCAAGACTCAATGGCCATTGGCAGTTCTCAACCTTCCTAGTGCTGCGGCCCTTTAATACAATTCCTCATGCTGTGGCAATGCCCAATCATAAAATTATTTTTCTTACTATTTATATTGCTATATCATAACTGATATTTTGCTACTATTATGAATCACAATGTAAATATCTGCCTTTACAGATGGTTGTTGGTGACCCTTGTGAAAGGTTCTTTCAACACTCAAGGGTTTACAACCCACAGTTGAGAACCTCTGACCCAGCAGGATATGAACTAGGATATGAAGTGGGCAAATGAAATGGCCATTTGCCTAGTTGGATAAGGCAGTGTTTTTATGTTCTATTTTGTTTTATGTGTGTGTGGTGAGGTATTATATTAAAGGCATGATGGTCAATGTGGATTTGTTGTAACTATAAAGAACATTAAATTATTTCATATGCTGTTAATTTTATAAATATCATGTCTGAAATGTTTTGCTCAGTTATTTCATAGGCATTGGCTCTTGAGAGTGCTTACTTTGAAGTTAGTCATATTTTCTATTTGTTTATTTATTTATTTATTTACTTATGTATTACTTAACCACTAAGATCCTATTAAAGTGAATTTGAAAAAATGTCTTGGTTAAAATCATATTTGGAGAATTCTTTTTGACCCATTTGTATCTAAGCCTGAGTATTTCAGTTTTCAGAGAATATCCTGCTCCACCCTCTAATTTGATGATTCCTTGACATTCTCAAATTTCATGGACTTCCAGACACATACTTAATCGTATTTTTTTGGTTTGCTGCTGACACATTTGTTTTTTTCTGGTTTCTTAAATTACTAGAAATACAGCAAATGCTCTATAATATTTACTTGGTGAACAAACATTTCAAAGTAAGACCCTCTTCCTTCACATGAGTTGTATTTGCTGACCAGCTGACCACTGTCCACCTTGCTCTTGTCTTTCCTAAGAGGTCTTTGATGCCATATGTCGACTTTTTCTTAACATTCCCAAGTATCTTGAGAGATGCTGAGCCTTAAGAAATTTCAGAAGTGGGTCAAGATTAATCTGACCATTTTAGAAATCCTATAATCTTGTCAGTGGATACTTTCACAGAGATCCTGTAAATAAATTCTGACCAATAAGACTTGAAGAAAGAATTTGAAGCATGCCATAAGAAAGTACTCCTCTGATCTCGAGATGGAATTCAAATCCACTTCAGTTTGCCCCCTTCTCAATGGGAGTGTGTCCTAGTTACTTGACAGTGGTTCATAATTTGTGACCATAAAGAAAGTCAGATTTAGAATTGGTTTGGGATATTATTTTGAATGATATAATCCTGAAATTCTATAGCTCAAGTTCTGAAATAGTCAAACATGCATATACTCAAAGATTAAATTTCCTAAAATATAATTCTAGAAGAGAAGTTTAAATTACTGAAAAAAAATATTTGCATACCATGGGGGATTTATTCCACACAATTTTAAAAGCAAAATAACACAATTGCCATTTAAAACAAGTAACTCTAAATAAGAATCTTGGTTTCTCAAACTTAAACTATCAGGTATAATAACACAACTATAAAAGCTATGAACAGAAACACCATATGTATATGAAGGAGGTTGTGAAACAATATAAGAATTCAAAGCACTGTAGTTGGAAATTGTGTGTGTCTGGATTTACATCTGTAGATATGTAGTCATTCAAGCTGGTTGATTGTCAGCTTATCAGGACCTAAAATCATTGTGTGACAACTGTCTTGGCCTATCAGTGAGAGAGTTTCAAGATTAGGCCAAATCAAGATGGCAAAATCCACTATAACTGTGGGAAACAAACTGCTGTGGCTTGGGGTCCTGGATAGAACATAAAGAACAAAACACACTTAGTCCCAGCCTTTGTTTAATTATGCCCACTAACTACCGATACATTGTGACCAACGCCCTTGTGATCCTTGTCACCATGTTTCCCCACTCACCAAACTGTAACAAAAGTTAACCCTATTACAAATGTTCTGTAAGGTATTTAATAAAAAATTAGAAAATAATTAATACAGAAACCATCTTATTCTTTTGACAAAATAAACCCAAATTGGGATCTGGTGTCCACTTGTCTAAGTCTTAGAGTCTGATTCTACTGATCTAGACATTGAAGGAACCAGAGGAGAAAAAGCTCAGCTTCTGAGAGAGAACACTTCATCTTAAGCATTACCTCCAAGATCCTGGTTGATTTTTAAGGTACCCACTGACACCTAGGGCACATCTTCTACAGTTCTTTTATTTGAATGATATGCTATTCTCCAGATGTAACCCCAGAGCAACAAGCAAAACAGTGCTCTGCAGGCTAACAGATTTTGGTCCCATAAACATGATGCAACTACCATGCAGTCACCAAAACTTACTTATCCCTCTTTTCTCCAGAACTTTCCCCTCTTACAAAGTTTTCCTTTTGTTTTAAAAGCGATGATTATGATTTATGTAGTTTAAATTTCATGATTTCTGCATTTGGGAATTTAATTCTAGGGTATTGAGATACTCAGGGTTTTAGTTTCTAGGCATTTTGATTTGGAGGAATTTCAATCTGAAATTATGGTCTCAGGCATTGTACCTTTGGAGGTTTGGATTGGCATTGAAAGGACCAAGTCTTTCCATGATGGAGAGCCAATTCTGGAAATAGGCAAGAAAGGAAGTGAGAGTGGTAGTCCTGCCACACACTAAGCCTTCCAGGTCTCTGAGCCCCTTGAACTTCTTACTATGTATAATAGATTAGGTTTGCTGAAAATTAATACAAATTCAGCATTCTGATTAAACAGTACCTGCCCAGTTCAAAAAACTATATGTGTAATTTACCTAATTATTTACATATGTATCCATCATGTATGCACATAGACATCTATTTGGTCATTTTCATACAGGTTCTCTCTTGCTTTTAGGGGAATTGATCTCTTTTTATTTTCTTTTTTTTTCCTAAATTTTTCTAACTTTATTTTTACATGTGGATGCAAAAGTAGGTTGACTATTCTTCCTTCTGTTTGCCATTTTCGGAATTTGTACTCATTTTCCTTGATGATTTTAACATTGAAATCTCACTGGTTTCTTGGATTTAGCTTGCTTTAGGACAGCTAGGTCACTCAACACGTCAGTGGAAGTTATGAACTCCCGCCGTTTTCCATGTGATTTAAGAACGTACACAGTTTGCAAAGAAAAATTATTCTATTTCCTATTCAATTGTATGGTTTACTGAGATAGTGCTTTATAATCTTCCTTGGATGATGTTAATGTATCTAATAATTCGACACTAACAAAGAATGAGAAATCGTAAATGTATGTTGTATCTCAAGGCAACCTAAATGTGGTACTGTTCTGCCATGTCCCATAAAACATTTACATGGACAGTTCATCTAGTTATTATTTATTAACATTTTGATCATCATGTAAAAACATACTACTACTGTGGATATTCAATTTATGCACAATACACACACACATGTAATATGGTGCCCACATAGAAGTCAAAGACAACTTTTAGAAGCTGGTGTTTTCTTCACTTCTGAGCCAGGACATTTTTCTGTTGTTTCTACAGCTCTTCTTTGTCTAGTCTTGTTGCTTTGGTCTTCTTTTCAATTAAGTCTCTCTCACCCAACTTATCATAGGGATGCTAAGGCCTTTCAGAATCATCAGGCTCGTGTAACAAGCCATCTCACTGGTCTTCATCATTGGCTTTTTATGACCTATCAGAACCTACATCTGTTTGGGATATTTGTGATCTGTTTCCTAAAAGAAATAAGGATTAAGACCTACGTGAAAACTACAGAGGGAGAGTACAAAAGTCATTGTCCTAGAAATATGAACTATAAATAATTATTTTGTACATTTTACATAATTTTAAAATAGTGAATTATCCAGTTTCATTAATGATTTAATAATAGAAAGTGTGACATATTTGGTTCTCCTATAAAGCCTATTCAACATGAGTTTATTGCTTCTGTTTAATACAACATGGATGTATTCCTTCTGGGCAGACTTTAGGTGACACACAAGTTGTCTGTATAGTCAGTATTTATATCACAATTCAATAAAATTTAAAAGCATTGTGATTAGTAATGAATCTCTAAAGATTTGAAGAGTATGCTAAAGTAATGCTCCCCAGGTGAGTTGCTCTTTTATCAATTTTTTTTTTATAAGCACTAAGTCAAATTAGATGTTTAAAATAGATTCTTTCCCCAAAATTTTAATTAGATTTTTAATAGAAGTGGCAGAAAAAAAATCTGTAGATTGAATTTGGAAATAGCACCTTTCTCAGAGAGCTGAAGTTCAGACATCCTATGGTGTTAAAAGCCATTAGAATATCTTAAAATTACATATTTAATGGGTTCCTTCCTTACAAGAAAATTATTTCATTCATGAAAATTAAGTAGAGTTGAATTTCCATTTCAGGAAGTAGATTTGATGCATTGGTAATTATGTTAAGTGACCTCTATTATTATTTGGGTGTCTTTCAGTGTGACCATTAGTGTTAATTATCATCTAGACAGAATCAAGACTCACTTTGGCATGCTTGGCAGGATTATTTTTATATCATTGATAGAGGTTGGGGATATCTGCCCACTGAGGGTAGCACCATCCCCTGAAGTATATATATATGGTAATGCAGCAGCATGCTTTCATCATTCTCTGATTGTGTACACAATATGACTACCTGCTGCAAGTTCCTGCTGCCTCGACTCCCTAACAAGGACAATCTGTATCCTTAAACTGAGGGCCAGATAAAATCTGTCTCCTTTATTCACCTCTGTCAGAGTATTTTATAACAACAACAGAAATAGTAACTAAGACAACCATTATCTTTGGGACATATTCAAGAACATGGGATATGACTCTAATGTCTAATTACTTTATATAAATGGGTTAATATTTTAAAATACATGTTGTCATAGTTAGATTACTTGTAATCCTGAAGACATATGTCTTATGCAAATTGATAAGAAAGTCTACATGTTTAACACAGACTTAATTTTGAATAATGTTGACCTGTATTTGGTTGATCCTGCAGATGTTAAATACACAGACATAGTAATTATTTAATATTTAAAGACAGAACAGATAGAATATTTAAATATTTAATTTTACAAGGAAAAACATTAAAATGTTTTATGACTATTACATTTGGTTTTTAAAAAAAAAAAGTTAAAATAGAGAAACTAAAAGCAAAGAGAGCTGGGAAATAAGTGGCCATAATGTGAAGACTCCATGATTGATGTTCTAGCAGCACTGTGGTTTCACCCTGGGAAGAGATAATTAATTATCAGTCAGTGATATGCAACTGATTCTACTGCCTAACAAGATGTTAGAGCTCTCTGCATTACTCTCCTGATCTGAACCCCTCCTAGTTTGCAGATCTAAATGTGAAGAAATATGCAATAGCCTTTTTTCCTCAGGCTCTAAAAGATACATTTTTCTGCCCTCATCTCTTTGCTGATTTCTTAGTGCCTCCATCTAATTGTCTGTTTCCTCTCACACTTTAGTCTCTCCTCACTGGCTACTGGACCTGCACTAAAATATGCCAAATTAGAAGACATCTGTCGTAGACCTTGATCTTTGTCTTTTCTTTCCAATAGTGTACTTTTGAATCTCTCTCACACAGGCCTTGCCTCTATTGCCTACTCTGACCTGTAGAATTGTAATAATTAAATAAATCATGGCGGCGAGCTCCCATTACTGCCCCAATGTTCTGGATTCCTAAATGAAAGACACACACATAAAGACTTTATATTTTAATATGCCTTAATCTGCTCAATGGCTGGGCCACTTCCTAACCTCCATGTTGTTAATCTACCTCCTGTCAGTAATCCCAAATTATTACTTACTAACTTTATCCTGTCAGTAATCCCAAATTATTACTTACTAACTTTATATTCTATCTTGGCTGCCCTGGACCCAGTCGGGCAGGTCTCTTGTGCTGCTCTCCCTCTGGTTCCTTCACATGCCTCTCTGGCCTGCCCTTTTCTCAAGCATGGCAGATGGCCTCCTCCTCCTCCTCCTCCTCCTCCTCCTCCTCCTCCTCCTCCTCCTCCTCCTCCTCCTCCTTGTCTTCGTCCTCCTCCTCCGTCTTCTACTCTGTCCCCAGCATCCCTGAATCCTAAAAGTCCAGTCATTGTCTGTCCTGCCCTGTCATTGGCTGTCAACATCTTTACTTACCATCCAGAACCAACTGAGGACCAGAAGCTACAAGCAAGCAGGTATTCTCATTCAAACAATTTTTCGGCACTTAATTGGTATTAGTAATACAAACAGCTACCCATACCCTTCAATATCTATAAGCTCACTTTTTAGTACCAGTTTTCCAAGTTTACCTCAAGGTCATTTATGACTTCAGATAATACTTATTTTTTGAGATGGGTTGTCAATTAGTCTTCAACTGGCTCATGCTTATGTCAGTCCTCTGGCATCCCTCACAGGCTTTACCTCCTGGTAACACTTTTTTAAATGAAGGTTTCTTGATCTCTTATGGATAATCTCAGGTCTCAGTCCCTAAGCCTTCTATAAGAATCTTCCCCTCTCCCCTGACACACACATACTTGTGCTTTCATCCTGATGTAGCAGAAGCACTTCGATAATTATGTTAGTTTTCTCCTTAGACTTCTCTGGTGCCTATGGACTGATCTCATCCTTGCACAGTAAGGTTTGCCATAATTGTCTTTTATCTCCTTCCGCACAGATATGTCCTTACTCCGTAGGCTTTCCTTTCAATTTTTTGTTGTTATTCTCTCAGTTAGGTGTTTGTCTTCCTGAAAAGAATCATTTCATCCAAATAAAATCAGAGTTGCCTATGAAAATTACAAACACCAACTAAACTATTTATGCCTGCGTTCATATATTGAGGAACCAGAATATTGTTTTAATCATTCCTATAACCCGATTTTGAGATTGTGTAAAATCGCCTTACGTTCTATGCAATTCTAACATTCTCATCTAAAGAAAAATCTGCAAAACCTATAAAAGCATTTTATTTTTGATTTTTGAAAGGATTATGCACAATGCTGCCAACTTTTGTACATGTACAAGTAAGCAGACACATTGCCAAATATTTATGCCTGACAACAACAAATGGGACAAAAGAAACTGTAGCAAGTGACTTGTCATTGGGGTCATGGGTTAATTGAAGAAACCCTACACCCTGTGACCCTCAAAGAAGTGACTATGTTCTATAAGTTAGTGGATAACTTACTTTTCTTCCACTGTTACTTTTAAAGTTCTTTATCCACCCATGCAAAATGCTGAATACTATTGGATTGAATACTACTGCCTTGAATGTCCCACTATGCAAAGCATTTGTTCCCTTATGCTCTGGTATAACATATAAGCCAGTTCCACAAAGGTAGGCTCACATCTCAGGGATAGTCTACCTACTTTATAATATGTACATATTAATATTAATTTAAACATACAAATATTAAAAATAGTATCACTAAAACATTATGATATTTAATATGAATTATTGTATTTGATTTAAAAAGAAAATACCATATTTTTTGCTTTCCTAAGAAGAATCTTCAAATGCTACATAGTTTTGTGGTTTGTGTGCGTATATATATTTCCATTCCTCATTAGTAGATGAGTTAGGGTTTTAGATATACACAATGAATATAAAATGGAATGAAGGTATTATACTATGACACATATTTAGAGAAAACAAAGACATCAAGAAAAGATGAGTCTTTTGATATAGGATTTAGGGGGTTGGTATGAGTAATGTTTCTGAATGTTTGTGAATTGTTCATCACAGGCTCCTGTGTTGAAGGTCGCCTGGTTACTGTGAATGCACAGTAACATCAACTTTACTGTTTCTAGTTAACGTACTATGTATTGGCCTATCCTCCATTCCTCTCCTTCTACTGTCTCCAGGCTAAGGGAACCAGAATTCTACCCTCAGCTTCTATAAGGCTAACTTTTAGATTCCTTAGATCAAGATATGTGATCTTTTGTTTGGGTGAGTAGTCCTTTAATTTCCTCCCCTCATCTGTGTTATTTCAAGTGAAAAGAATTCATTCTTGTAATTGAATAATATTTAATAAATATATGAATTTGTGTGTATTTCTTTCCATTCAATTAATCAGTACTTGGATTGTTTTTCTTGGGTTATTCCTCTTCTTTTTCTACATTAACAATGCCTCAATAAACAAGAGAATTGAGGTGTATGCTGGGCATATTAAATTCATTTCTTTTCTATACATATATAGTAGTAGAACTTTTGAATCAAATGACACTTATTCAGATTTGCCTGTCACTATATTGGGTAAAAGTTGCTTCATAATGTCAATGAACTTAATTTTTAATGAATTTTCTCAGTTAGTCTCCCTCAGAAGGCACATTCAATAACCACCACCACATGACTTACCTAATTAAGGCAAAAAATGTATGCCTTAGTCCAGTCTACTTGAAAGACAGAGTCTATATTTCTTGTGATTCATGTCCTCCTTTCTTTGGTTTTTAATATAGTGTTAAATCTTCTATAAATCTATCTATGACCACACCACCACACCACTTTTATACAAATGCAGAGGTCTATAAAATATGCATGTAACAACAATTTTTTAAGGCTATGATTTTGAAAGTGAACAAGGAAGAATATATAGAAGCATTTGGAAGGAGGAAAGAGAGAAATTATGTAATTATATTGTAATCCCAAAAAGAAATGTAAAAATATAGAATTAATTCTGGTGCTTACTTCATACATTATTATTAAGATTAATAATTATACATTACAAATATTTTATAAGATGCATACATGTTTGTAATAATGTAAAATGCCTTACATATGATTACGAACACCTTCATAACATTCTATATTTGTAGTACTTCTATTCTAATCCTACTCCTAATCAATTGCTGACTTGGTTATATTCCTATCCCAACATAGCCTCATCTCAGCTCCTTGTATTATGATCCATGCATCTATGTCAAATAATGCATAATCAGATATTAAAACCAACAACAATGTGTCTGAACGTGTTCTTCAGTTGATAACCAAGACACTCACAGGTGTATGTTGAGAAGCAGTCAGACAACATTTGAGTACCACTGAGGCTTTCTGTCTCTATCATGACCAGTTTTACTCTATGTGATAGTTGTTGTATTTTGGCTTCTATATTGGTACAATCAAGAACAACATGAAATACTACTGACATAGCTATTTTAAAGCTCTAAGGAAGTATGTTCCTATAGGAAATGAAGAGAGTCCTGACTGAATCTGCACTGATTGACATGGGCTTGGGTACAGCAAAGACACTAATGCTTTAAACCCATTGAGAACTGCAAAACCTTCCCTAGACAAGGCTCCCGTATGTAGCACATATTTCCCCCATTGTCTGTGTGAATGTTGAAAATATACACTGCAGTTTTTTCCTTCCAGATATTTATGACCTGAGGATTGTTCCCAGAGACAGTCCATACTGGAATTAGTTAGACCTGCCTCTTTAATTCAGCTGGACACTATAAACCCTACCTCCTTTTCAGTATAATACAATAGCCCTACATCTGTGTTCAACTCTGTATAATAAACCCGAGCTTTAAAGTTCCTGTGGCTTCACCATCCAGGAGTCCACACCAACTCCAGTTCTCTTCTTTGTGTCCCTGTGTTTGTCCTTTTTTCATTTCCTCTCCCCCTTTGTTAGTTTCATTCTTGTAGCCTTGCAACGACATGGGGAATTGTGTTTCTCTCCTTCCACTTTCTGTGTCACGTGGGTAATCCTAACTTGATATTACAAGCTTATTGTTTTCCATCTACTATTTTGAGACTACATATGTATAAGATTACAACCTTCAGGGTGAATATCAAGGCTGCATATGTTTATCCTTTGGTTCCATGTTTACAAACTCAACCGAGCATGTGAAGAATTGGTCATTACTGAACTTGTCCAGACATTTCTTCTTGTCAGAAACTCCTAAAAAGTAAAATATGGCATGCAATCACCTAGCATTTCTACTGTAATATTCATTAAATTGATGAGGAAGTTGTCAAAAGAATATAGGCAGATGCCTATAGATTACATGCAAATGGTATACAAATGAGTCAGTAAATTTGGGGTTTTGATTAAACCAGTATCATTGAACCAAATCTTTGTGGTTCTGACAGGGAACTTCATATGCATGGCTTCCTTGTTTTCTCCCCTGAGAACCTTAAGTAAAATCAAACAATGTATGTGCAGGTGAACAACCAAACTCTCTTTTGTTAAATACTGGTATTTGAGTCCCTTCCATAATGATGAGACTAGTGACATCCTCAAATAGTTTTCTGAGATTTTCTTTTCTTTCTTTCTTTTTTTGTTTTAAGAAAACAAAAAAAGTTTTTAAAAAGTTTGTTTCAAGTTTATGCCTTGACATTTCAATATATGTAATGCAGACCATGCATCTTGTTCATAATATCCACAAGTCCTCTGCCTCCACTTCTTTCCCCAACATGTCTCCTTCCCACTTTCACATCATTTTTTTTACTTAGGGATAATGGCTGCCAGTGAGATGTCTTACAACTATGTGCATGTAGACAACACTATTAAGATTCAGTTGCCTATTAAAAAGTGGGAGGGGCATAATCTTTCATCACATTTGTAGATGATGTGATTTTCATATTGTGTTTATTCCTTAAATTACGGGCCAGACATTAAAAACTTAAATTTTATCTGAGTCCACAGACCTTATTATACGTTCATAACACATAACATTTGCTAAATTTTTACTCACATATTTAAGCTTGTACTAAGCATGGCTCCCCAGAGAGATGACACAACTCAAGGGGATACATAATTCAATAAGTATTCTACTTTATCTAGTGGAATATACTGATAAATTCTGAGAGATAAATAAAAATGCTTTGCTGCATGGGCTTTCTTGGTTAGTCCTTGATCAGAGGTCTCCTGGTTGTGCTGCATTCTAAGGAGGTTAAGGGACTATAATGGAGAGTTGAGAGTGGCAAATGGTCACAAGTATTTTCAAGAGGTCAATAAATTTATTATTCTGCCATCCGATAAAATTTGAAATCAATTTCTGCCTAGAATAAATTTTATGAGATTTCCAGAAAATGAGTAGACTTGTTCATTTGTAACAAAAGATGACAAATATTAGATGCTGAGTTCACCATGTCTTTTTTAATACAAATATAGGTATCTATGGATTTCTTGGGTCCCTATTGTTGAACATTGAATAATACAAAATTCCGCTGAGAATTGCAGAGACTAGGAGGACCAACTATGGCTATCATATAAAGATCAACATAGCATGCACATATAGATAGATAGATAGATAGATAGATAGATAGATAGATAGATAGATAGATAGATAGATAGATAGATAGATATAGATGACATAGATATAGAAGTAGATATAGATATAGATACACAATTAAAATATCTGCTCTTTTAAGTGAGTTCAGTTTTATTCAGAATGCATGATTTTAAAACTATAATTTTGAGAGAGGGTATGAGAAGAGTTACGTGAGGGAAAAATATGATCAAAACATTATAAGATGACTATTTAAATTATAATTGTAATCTTGGCTGATATAGTATTCTAGTTGTTACATAGTCCACTTCCTTGGCAGTACTCAAAGAAAAACTATTAATATTATGTGTTACTTTTAAAAGATTCAAAATTTAAGACACTTTTAACAAAAAAATATTCTATTACATTAGCTTTGTGAGCAGAAAAAGTTATTAAGAAGAAACTGCTCAGACTTAGCTCAGACTATGTAGGTTCTGTATCTGTCACTTCAGTCGTCTCTGTGAACTCCTATGAGTACTGCTTAATTGATTCTGTGGGCCATGTTCTCATGGTTTTCTCCTACTTTCTGTCTCCTCCACTCTCTGTCTTCTCTGGGTTTCCCTTGGCTCATCTTGGCTTGGGTCTCTGCATCTTCTCCCATCAGTTGCTTTGTGATGCCTTTGAAGACAACTAGGTTAGAAACCATGTATCTTGTAGAAGATCATTAGGGATCATTTTAGTGACTTTCTATTTTTATTTATATTTGCAAGTCATGCTTGATTTTATCCTGGGTCTCTTAAGTTGTCCTGTATGTGGTTCCTGGCCATCTAGACAATACAAGTAGTCATTAAAAGTCTCCCAAACACCACCAACAACAGAAAGCCCTGGGACATATTGTTTTAAGTCAGAATTCTACCATACTTTAAATGAAGAGCAAACCATTGGTCCTCAAATAATTTCACAAAATAGAAAAAAAAAAAAAACCAAACATTGTCAAACTCATTTGATGGGGCTGTAATCACCCTGATACCCAAACCATACAAAGATTCAACACAGAAAATTGCATATCAACTTCCTTCATGAATATAAATCCAAATACACTCAATAAAATTCTTGCAAACCAAATCCAAGTACACATCAAGATTATCATTCCCTATTATCAACATGTAGAAATTAGTCAAAGTAATCTACCATGTAAACAAACCGAAAGAAAATAGTACAAATGACCATCTCACTAGATTCTGAAAAGCCTTTGACAAATTCCAACACCCCTTCATGATGAAAGTTTTGAAGAGACCAGGGATATAAGAATCACACATAACAATGAAGACAATTTACAGCAAGTCAATAGATAACATCAAATTAAATGGAGAGAAACACAAAGCAAATGTATGAAACTCAGATGCAATTCTAATAGGTCTTCCATTATATGTTAAATTGCTCACTTTTCCTTTTAGCTCTTAATATTCTTTCTTCTGTACATTTAGTGCATTGATTACTATGTATAGAGTGGAATGCCTTTTCTGGTCCAGTATGTTTGATATTTTATAAGTTTCTTGTACTTTGAAAGTCATCATCTTCTTCTTTAAGGTAGGAAAATATTCTATGATTTTGTTGAAAATATGTTCTGTGCCTTTGATCTGGGTTTCTTCTCCTTTCTCTGTTTCTACTTTCCTTAGATTTAGTCTTTCATACTGTCATCCTAGATGTTTTGATATATATATATATATATTCATGTAATATATGTAAATATACATATATACATATATATTTACATATATATGTAAATTATTTACATTATTTATATATATTACATCTATATTTACATGAATGGTTCAACATACAAACATCAGTAAAAATAATCCTCCATAAAAATTAAAATAAAAAGAAAAACAAACAAATACAAATTACCATATTAGCTGCTGAAAAAGCCTTTGAGAAAATTCTACACCCCTTCATGATGAAAGATTTGAAAAGACCACAGGTATAAGTATCAAACTTTACCACAATAAATAAAAGCAACTTAAATAATCTAATATAAAGATAGATAGATAGATAGATAGATAGATAGATAGATAGAGACATAGACATGGATTGATTTAGTATTTACTTTGACTTAGTATTCATTTATCCTATTGTGTCTTCAATGCCTGAGAATCTTGTCTCATTTTTTATATTCTGATGGTGAGACTTGTCTCTGAGGTTCATGTTTGAGTTCCAAAATTTTCTTTTTCAGATTTTCTTCTACCTGGGTTTTATTTTATTTAATTATATTTTCAATTTTAGATCTTTAGCTGTTTTGTTCATTTTCTTCCAGTGTTTGCTTTTGTTTTTACAGCTATAGCTTTCTATATATTCACCTAAATTGTTTTAGGTAAAATGTGTGTAGCATGTGTACATTCCAGCTAGATCTTTGGATATGATACTTTGCTAAAGCAACTATGTTGCTTGATTCAGATTTCTCTTTTGTTGCCCTCTCTTGCTCGTAAGAGAATGGTAGCTGTGTGTTGTTTGGTTGGACATGCTGCTAAGTTCTTTCTAGGTGTGGTGACTGGGGGTTCCAGGTAAGATGTAATAGGTATTAGAATTTGACACTTAGGAATTCTAATGGACTGGTAGAGTGGTCGATGAGGTAGTCCACTGGAGGAAGGAAATCAAGGTGGTTCATCTGGATCCGCTGAGTCTACTGAAAATGGGATCAGAGAGTGAGATGATACTAAAAAATATAGTCTATTTCAGAGCTGTGGATGACAGTGGGCAATACAGTTTAGAGTAGTAAAGGGAGGTGTAAATCAGAAGCATGTATATCAGCTTTGCTGGCCTACTTGCTTCTCTGGCTGGCTTGGATAGAGGCTTTCTAGTGAGAACCTTCTGGAGAACTGACAGAGCAGAATGAGAAGTGGGGGATGCTTGCAGGAGAAAAGCTATACCATCTAGGGGAGATGGGGCCAGAAAAGAGATAGTGGGGCTCAGGAGGTGGTCTACTACAAAGCTGGAAATGAGACTGAGGAATCTGATTTGGAAGAGAGTAGGGAGAGAGCTTCAGTTCACCTATCTGCTTCCCTGGCCATGCGTCTTGTTTGGAAGAATCACAAAGCCTTTCAGCAAAGGAAACTTTTTGGAGATTTCTGTCTGGGCATCAAATTGCTTTGTGGTGTTCTCTCATAAGATTTTTTTTATCAATGAAGTCATTTTATAAGTGATATTCAAAATGAGTATGCATCAGTCTCAAGTATACCATAGGCCCTCGGCTTGCAGTTTAGTTGTGATTAGCTGTCATATGCGATTATCTCTTAGGTGGAGTCAATGGCACCTTCTATTCTCTTCTGAGTTTGCAAAAGCTGCTATGAACCTTTGAGATCTGTCAGAAGACCACCTCCTACCTCTCAGAATTTACAAAGGGGGTATAAGAGGCTCTATTTTTCATTCCATTAATATCTTCACTTCTCACTTAATACAATTCTAATTTTAAAACAACCACAAATTGGCAGAGCAGTATGTTATGAAGTGAGATAACCCAAGAGGAACATATTTTACACCCTCAGACAATGGCAGTGAGTTTCTAAGAATATCCTGGAGAGTTCTCCTATAATATTTATTCAGAGAAAACAATCTTATTAACCAATTCTATTCAAAATTGCCTGTGTGCTCACTCGGCAAGTGCTCCTTGGGTATGTGTTATTTCCTTCCATATTGCCTGATATGTGCTCAGGAATGATCAGTGCAAGCAGTCATGATTTCTGCCATTTATGACATGAGTTAGTCTAAATAAAGCAAGCTTCCTGTCATGAGTGACTGGATGACTTTCAGGATACAGTCTATGAAAAACAGTATTTCTTCTCATGTGCTTTTTTTTTTTTTTTTAGATATTTTATTTACACTTCAGATGCCATCCCCTTTCCCCAATCCCCCCCCCTTAGAAAACCCCTATCCCATGCCCCCTTTTCCTTTTTGCATTTATACATTTTTTAAAATAATGTTAATCATAAGCGTTATAAGTTTGGAATTGTTCAATCAGAGGTGTAACCCACTGACCAACCTAGATATAACAACTATCTTTGACTGGCAGAGATACATGAATATCTGCCTCCCTGTCTCCCCCCTCTTTCTCTCTTTCATCACCTAGCTTCTCCTCTCCTCCTTCTCCTCTTCTTACTCCTTTTCTTCCTCTCAGTACTCCTCCTACCTTAGCTCCTCCTACACATCACCCTTCCTGTTAAAATGAAACTTTTCTCTCAAAATACAATTAGAGCATAATTATGCCAATTTGTACCAGTGAGGTACAAGATAGTCCTAATACCCAGTCCATCCTTTTGTTGACTAACCAGCACCTCTGTCATTCATCCTAACTAAAACATTTAGTTCTGAACCTGGCTTTAGGATGAATGTCAGCTGACGACCATCCACTCAAATAGCTGTAAGTTTTCAACCCCATCAGAAATTCAGAATGACTGAGTTAACTATAATTGTGGGAAGCACAAAGCATAGCTTCTAAAACTTCGCCAATTTATAGAGACCTCTGAACACCTGAAAATCTTCAGCCTTCTGGCCCAGAATCATCTGACAGACCTTGGTGATGCAGGATTATTAAGGACTGATTACTCTGTCTAGGCAGATATAATCAGTCGACTATTCTGCATGTGTGTCCTTTTCTGGACAGTCATTTGTCTGTAGATGGAAAGAGGCAATTCTTGCCTAGTGGCTGTTACCACACAACTGGAGTAACTCCAAGGATGCTCAATTTCTTCTTAGAATCCACGACAGGAAGCTGTCAGGAGCAGACAGGTCTCTAATCAATATGAACATTAATATATAAATATTTGTAGCGTCAGTTCTATGGACTTCTGATGTTTTGAAAACCAACTATCCATGTAAGGTAACCTGGACTGTTGTCTGTTCACTCCTCTCAGCTATTTCTAAATAAAATATGGGAAACACCCTAACAATAAACTAAAAAATATGAATTTGCTATAGTCCCTTAACTCATAGGTTAAGCGTCCCAAATCAGTTAAAAAGGTTAAAAAAGGTCTGGGTCTAGGCATTGTATTCCTAAATGTGTTATACAGGCACAATGCCCATGAGCGTATCAATATTCATCTCATTTTTATATTAATAAGAGGCTCGTACCAATGAAAACCTTAAATTTGAGATCAAAGTAAATTTTGTACCATTTAAGAAATTATAACTTCATCTTGATAATAATTATACAGATTTCTACCAATAGGTTATGGCTATGTAATAAGTCCTAGCTAATCCCCCCTGTTCCAACAAAACCACTACTTGTCCCTAGAAAGACAGACCATTATTAACCACATTAGTCCCCAAGCTCAGGGAATAGGGGCGCTGACTCTTCTTTAACTTCTTCAAGCTGATTAAGGGTGTTGAGATTTTAGAAGAGGGGTTAGGGGGAAGAGTAAGTTGATAAGCCTCTGACGCTGTGTCTTCACTGAATCCAGATGGAATTCCAGGACATCAGAGGTTTGGGCAGGTCTGCTCAGTATGCTTGATGAGTAGATACACCAAGGCTGTATATTCTAAGATACTGCCTGAGTTCGAGCGCCTGGGATCCCTGCTTCCTCTGGGTTCTTGGAGGTTGGGGACAGAGCTGCCACCCAAGATCTCATGTGCTTTTTAATGAGAACCTATGTCCTTTGCCTCGTTAGAGCTAAGATTTCTGACTCAAGATACTAACAAGAGTGACTGCCTGTGAGAAATTCAAGGGAAAAGGTGAAATTCCCTACATTGTAAATAATGACTGAGATAAACTTTCAGTGATACAAGTGTTCTGTGGATTGAATATCCATACAAGATATTGGTATTGTAGACTCATGATTATCAAATACTGATAGGTAATGTTTGACAGCACAGGCTTGTCTTCTGCTATAAAGGATGCTATGTAGGGAATCTGAAAAACACTTTACTACCCTCTCTCTCTCTCTCTCTCTCTCTCTCTCTCTCTCTCTCTGTGTGTGTGTGTGTGTGTGTGTGTGTGTATGTTTTGTGTATGTGTGTGTGTACTTGCATGCACATACACACATGCATATGTACATGTAAGCGCAAGTACACATGTGTACACTTAAGTGCTGAGGCCATAGGTTGATGTAAAATATCTTAAACTTTACAATGTCTCTCACTGACCTGCTGATTTTACTAAAATGACAGCCCATCAAGCCCCAGGCATCCTCCTAGGTGCTAGAAGGATTCCAAGAGCCTTTTCTGAACTCTCAGTTTTCTTCAGATCAAACCCAAGGTCCTTTTGTTTGCATAGTTAACACTTCAGCTACTGAGTCACACCATAGCCCTGCTGGCACTTCTTACCAACTGGTCACTTGAGTTTTCCTGAATTTTAGTGTATTCACATTTAACAGGGTTTATTGACTTACAATTGTTGGCAGAGAATAAAAACAGCACTCATGTATTAAATAGTTCCAGAATAAACTTGTCACACACACACACACACACACACACACACACACACACACACACGCACACACAAATCCTATCTGGATATGCAGCAGACACTTAAACCATGAATTATCTTGATTATTGAAGGGTATGTAGGGCTTAAATGCTATCTCTTCAAATAGATACATTAAAGCATATCACTGCTGCCATTCCAAAATTTCCTTGTCTTTTTTTTAAGTGGTGTTAACTTTGCTACCAGCTTCCCAAGATGAACCCACCACACTTCACATCCCAGACTTATTGTCATAATGTCTCTTCTGTTTCTTTAGTCTTGTTTAGGGTCCCTTTTTGCCTACTATGTTGTTCATATTTCTTCATGCAGTCCATATTCCTAACCAATATAAGGTCAGATTATGGTGCTGTTCAACCTCTTTTTTTTCTCCAAGGCTGTCTCACCATTTTAATCCATACCAGCTGTAGGGGAGAGTTCCAAAATTCCCTCACTATTGTCAACCTTTGTTCATATGCTCTGTGTTGAAATATGTGCATTCAGTAGCCCTAAAGTAATGTCTATCTCATTATGGTTTTATTTTATATTTCACCAATGGCTCATGATGCTGCCAAGTTTTTCAAATGTTTCTTTGGAACTAGCTTTGGGTTTTGTGCTGATTTGATTGTGGATTAATTTTCCTTTTAATATTCTAAAGCTGCATGATCCCACAAGTAGTAGTAGGGTAAATATTTCAAAATCTGCCCATGTTGAGAAGTGCCTGGATCTGATGTCTTTCTTAACTTTCCAAACTGCAATCACCTCAAACAAGAGCTGTAGACTGGGCTGCTGGTTTCCTCTGTGTCGTTGTCATTTAAATAAAACTTGTCACATTATTCTAAACTGTGGTTCTTGGCATCCTGTTTTTCAAAGCATAAATTAAATGTTGCTAATGAGAAAAGCACAATTCTTACATCAGGGCCTCATGTGGACATGCATCCCTAAGAAGAACACCTCCACAGCATCATATTCAATACTATTCAATTCTGATATACTTTGGTTATAGCAGAAGTGGATTCTTTTCTAACTGCAGGTATAATTACTTTGCTGTTAAAAAAATAAGCACTTCAAAAACACTCAATGCCTTCCCAGAGTGTACACCTTATTGCAAAATTATTACTTTGGAGATAACTGAGTTCTTCCATTGTATCTGTAATATTTGATTTCCACTTGAACACAATAGCAAAAATCTGTTTGTAGAATGTCTCTGAGGTAAATTTAGTGAAAAATAAAATTAGGATTAAGTGTTGTTTGAGGAGGCTGTGTTTCACAGGGATGCTTTTTCCTTATCAGAGAGAACTTCCTTCTGTACTTAGGAACATCTCAGTAAATGTGTCAGCATCTCAAATTAAAGCAAGCCTTATTTACAGACACTTAGGTAAATAGAACATGTAATGAATGTACTAAGTCTAAATTAAACTCAAATACATTTGGGAAGCATTAAAAAGTGTCTTTTCAATATTAATAAATTTTAATATCAAGAATTATCACTGCTTAGGTACATTTGGTAAAGTGTTAGAACTATTGTTTTTCTTTTCACCCAGCAAAATATGAAACCCTAAATATCTTCTGTATTCAGTAAGTCCTCAAAAATGTGTCTAATCAGGATTTCGCCGCCTTCAATTTTTTCATTTGGCTTGCTGTTCTCATTCTCCCATTCTCTCTTTGCTTCGTTTTTGTGGCCTTAGCAAATGACAAGATTCATATCTCTGTCTGGCCACTGAACTCTCCTAAGTTTAAAATGGCAGCATTTTTATAAGCGAATCTTGAGGCTGTCACATTGATTTCAGGAAGCTTTGCTTCTCTCTTGTCCTCTTTCAGTGTTAATGATGACCATGTGAGCAGGGATACAGATGCTCTCTGTGTTGGCTAAAGGGCAGAGGGCTGGTCTGGCCAGAGGGCAGGGGCTGTCTGGAATGAGGAGCAATGAGGAGCAAGGGGAGAGGAGGTTCTAAATATCACCTTTGGGACAGAGGGCAATTGCTCTTTACAGAGAGCAGTGGGCAGGTCGTTCACACTAGACACATGTGACATTAGACAAAAGAATTAGCCATTAAGGGCAGATAAAATGGCATCTCAGGGCAAATTTTACTTGTTTAATGTTCACAAAAATATCTGATTTCTTATTATTCTGATCTGTCTCTCTCTCTCCTGTATGTGTATAGTTGTGTGTTTTTATGCCTAGGCATATAGATTAATATTTAGCTTTAGCTTTTTTGGTAAGATGAATAAAATACAACTGGACTTCCTTACATATATGTCACAAAATAATGTTATTATTTAAACAGATAGATGAGTTTGGTATTCTCTATTACATCTTATTAACATGAATATATAAATTATTCTTCAATTTTCAAAATTGAGAGATTTTGTGGTTATAATCTACATTCAACAACAATGTTATAATTTTCCTCAAAAAAACTAGTTCTCTCCCATATGTACAAATCAGTTACACTATTTACCTGGGATAATGAGGGGAAGGGGCTGAACTCTTCTGAAATCCTCTGAATTGTACAGGACATTCATTTTAGCATGGTGAACTAAAAATCAACAACATTAAAAAATGGGTGCTAATTTTTACTACATTTCTCTTTACCTTTTATTTCTTAAGAAAGATGTCACGGATCAGTAATTTTCCCACTACATTTAAAAGATTTCTGTCCATATTTTTGTTGTTGTTGTTCTTGAATGATTTTAATCAAGTATTTTAGATTATTGAACAGTTGTGGAGAGATGATTTAAGAATGAAAGATTGTATGGTAAAGGTCTACCAACCTGAAAAATTTTGTAATACTTTGTCTTTTTTACCTAGGGTGGGGTTAAGTGTTATTTTTTTTTTGACAAAATATGGCAGAACTGTTTTAAATGAAACTACTATTACACATGACTCGTTATAAGGCTTCAATTCTGGAATTTTGACAGATCTTGTAATTAAAATAGCTGTTTTAGAGACTTATTTAAAGAGATGCCTGTCTACCTGATCTCTGAGGTTTAAGGATATAGATTTAAACCTAAAACAATTAGAAGACAGATTTTTCAATACCTACTTTTTACACAGTTTTGCTTTATAAGTTTATGATACAAAGAATATAATTAGCTTCAAATATCATATGGCACAGAGATACCTATTATCTGCTTTTAAAGAATGCTTTGTGATCCCAGCCGCTACACATGTGAACGGTATCCAAGTTATTCATCATATTATGTTGAAGTATCGTTAATATTTTCCAATCATTAAGAAAAAGTTCTTCAGGATTTCATTTCCATCATAAGAAAACAACATTGTTACAATGCTTCCTATGTACCTTAGTTCTGTAGTTTTTTGGCACCTCATGAAATATGTAATGTGTCCTGTACCGGCTCCAATAGCTACCCAACCCCTCCCTTCCAAACATAATGTTAAAAACTACTTCAAAAAGAAGTGGTTTAAAATAACAAATGCACAATGTTTTCCAGTCTTTTGGTCTGGAAACTTGGGTGATTTATCAAGGTGCTGTCAGCTCAGCCTCTCATGAGGTTGTCATCAAGATGACCGCTGGAGTCCCGTCAGCTGCAGCTGCAAGCTTCACTAGAGTCAGTGCACATCACAGCTCAGAGTTGATTGTTAACAGCCTCCAAGTACCATGACATTTTGGCTCAAGCTGTCATTTTCTCACTACATGGACCTTACCTGGCACATCTTGTAACATGGTGGATAACTTCCTTCATAGTAGGGAAGGACAACACAAGACATAATAGTCATTTTGGCACCACCAGTTTTTCTGCATCCTTCATATTATAATAAGGTCAGTTGGTCTTGCTCAGACAGGACCAAACGTAAATGCCAATTGTCTGGGTTCATTGTGTACTGTCTTTGAGGCTGCCACCTATACTTCTTCCTTCAACAGCCTAAGTTTGTATCTTTTGAGGTAGTAAAGGATCATTAAGTCTGTTGTCTCTTTGCTTGTTTTACAGTTAACAGATGCGCAACTTATTTCTATTCAAAGCTTCTTTTAGGAACAGGCCATCTGTGTACACACCATTAACTTCACACCAATTTCTCTTGCTTTGCTGTGTAGGGATAAGACTTTCTAATTACAGTGTCAGCTTCCAAGTAACCAGTCCCTCAGTTACAAGACTAGGAGATAGGGTTTTCATAGAATCAACTCATTAACGTACTTACACTACACAAGTGGTTAAATTGAGAAGGCAATTGGCATGACTTCCTGAGGCCTCTATAGTACACGCTTGATTAGCTGAGGTAGTCAGGTGCTGAGACCTTTAGCTTTAGATCACCAGAGTTCTGAGAATAGGTATTATCCATCTTATTATCCACATCACCATAAGAAAATCTACATTTGCATATTTAACAGTGATATGTCAGGCAACAATATACTATATAGCAACCATGGTTCTATAAAATTGTATCACCTACTTCAGGTTGTATGAATACACTCTATGGTATATGTACACTTATGAACTCACTTCCTACTGCTCCCCCAAGTCATATTCCTGTCATGATCAATCATGTGACTAAACGAGACTAATACAACGTCTGGTTGCAGAAGGACAGATTATCTAGAGAAGGAAGGATATAAGGGATGGGAAGAAATGAGAAAAATTTTTTAATGGCATGCATGTACCACAACATCATAATAAAAATCATTATTTTGCATGTAAATTTTAAAAGTATCAAATAAAATAATTTTGAAATAAGGTAAACAGACTACAGGGAAACACTTTCAAGTTTGCTCCAAAATACATTATCAGAATTTTATTGAAAGATCTATGCTTCTTTTCTTCTAATTATCATTACAAAATGATTTTCATCCCTAAGATGACTTAGTAAGTGACCTATTCATGCTTACACATGTTTGAAAGCATTTTACTTATAATATAAATTACTTTATTCTGAGTTCAAACAAATTTAGTTACTTCTGAATGTTTTTTCAGAAAACAAACTTCAAACAATTATATTTTTCTTTGTTTCCAAAAAGCTGCTCTCACACACAAAACACATGTGTTATTCTCAAGGAATGAATCCTCATATGAAAATAAATAAAAGATTCAACTGAAACATAGAAATACAAATTAACTCAGTCAGAAGAAACACAATTATTGATTAGATTGAAACCTTGATTATCAGTCAGTGGCAAATAGTAAAGCAGGGATAATGACCCATTACTAACTGGAAATAATTTAGCTTGATTATCCCTGCATTTTAAAGAGCTCCAAGATCAGCCACACGCAGACAAATGCTGCAGACTTGTGAATTAAATGCAGTGATGTTATGATTATACTTAAGATCTCACAATTTCATTTAGTTCCATGGAGTCTAAAGTACACGTTCTTATGAATAATAATCATCCCCTGATTCTAAGTTCATGAAATGAAATTATAAATGAAGCTCAGGTTTCCTTTCAGATTGTAAGTCAGTACTTTTGTGCTTTTACCTATTATGGCTGATATGATTTTATGTATATGTACAGTGAGTGGTTGACCAACTCATATCTGTCTCTCCCTCTCTCCTTCTCTCCCTCACTTCCTTCCCCCCCCCTCTCTCTCTCTCTCTCTCTCTCTCTCTCTCTCTCTCTCTCTCTCTCTCTCTCTCTCTCTCTGTGTATGTGTGTGTGTGTGATGAATGTTTTAAGCCCAATAGAACCTGATTGGTAAGTATGAGGTGGTTGAAGTTTAAGGAGATAAAATATCATTAAAACCCTTTTCAAAAGAACAATTTGCTACTGAACTTGTAGCCCTTGATCAAGAAATTGTTTGGCACTGAGTTCAGCCTTAACATTAAATAATAAATTTCTTGGCACTGCCTGGGAGCTGCAATCAAGTTTTAGATTTACTTATCTTTGCTTGGGTTTTTGTGTGATTGAAATCCATTGTTACCTCTCTGTGGCTATTAGTTTAATTCCTCAGCTCTGTCGTTTTTGTTGCCTTTTGAAAACATCATTCATAAGTTTGAAACCTTTCAAGTCAACCATGGTTCACTATACTCTTATGAGAAATTATCTGATTTAATTCACACATCACACGTGGCCCTGGGGTTCAGCCAGATGCCAGCCCCTGCACTTCACAGATAGAAAAACAGTTCTACTCATAATACCACACAGCAGAAGGAAATCAATAGGACCCCACACAAGCCTGAAGAAAGGGTTAATTAATGGATGTAGAGTAAGGAGGTATCATCAGCAAGCAGCAAAATATTACAAAAGAAATTTTTTATTAATATTAAAAACGATATTAGCATGGGGAGCTAGGAAAGCCAGAACGAAAGTGTGCTATATTTTTTCAAAGACACTATCAGACATCCATTTAATTTTAAGAAAAGCACAGGTGCATATATTTTTGTTTGTGAGTTGAAACTCCTTTATGTTTTAGTAAAGGCCTTGTGTACTAGGGTGAATATCAATTCCACTGATCGTAGCATGCAGTATAAATCATGCAGTATGTTCAGGGCCTAACTGTGATTGCTCTTACATCACACAGCTCACCTTTGTCAAGTTATAATTCTAGTTCTTAACATTGCTTCATCATTGTGTTACATGGGAAGTGTTATTTTTGAAGACCAAAGAGGGCCTGGTTACCGCATGAAGGAAACACATATACTAAGAGATTGAAACATGGAGATTACCAGGGACATTGCACTATTCACCCCTCCCTTCTTTAGTGTTTTCTCGACAGGGTTGCAGCAGGTATTCGGCTTTTGTGACAGATGCAATCTTGAATAAAACCCAGCCATGTATATAAATTGAGATGCAAGTATGAACTACTCAGGATAATCTTTCAATACCAAGAGATCAGTTATTAATGAGCTATATGTTAACAGGAAGTTAGTAGTATGAGGTGTATGTAAGAAATTATGGTGGTAAGCTAAGTGCCACTAAGCTCTTTGCCTGTCTTTGAAACGTAAGCTCTTGAGTAATAGAGAGGAATGGATGGATGAATCCTTGGGTCTTAGATCTGCTATGGACAATCTCTTCATATTTTGGTCTTTTTGATTTTTTGCTTAGGAAACTAAACCTTCTTTGTAGTTTGGGCTGCATTTTCTTCTCTCATTGCTATCTGTCGCCTACATACATGCATATATATGGATACTTATATACATGCATACATACATATGTTTATTTGTTATCTGAATTGTTCATGTATATCTTTTCTAGCACCATCTCTCTATGTCCTCTGCACTTGCTGTTCCTTCATACTGGAACACCTACTCTCCAAAAACCTTCCATGATTGTATTTCCTCCATCTTATCCTGCAGTCTCAAGCAGAATAAGCCTGGCTTATTAAGAAATGTGTTACCCAACTTCCTTAAAGCAATGTTTACTCTTGTAATACCAGGGACTACATTAATTCAATCTATGTCTACCCTGCTGCTCTGAGTTTGACATATCTTTTTATGTCAGTCTGTTTTTTTTTAATCTCCCTACAAAAAATATAAAGCTTGCTATAGTGTGACTGTGTTAGAGCCTTTCTGTTCCTCATAAACACAACAACGTTGGCTGAATGAATTTATTCCGATTTGTCTCCAGAGGATAAACCTTTTACTACAAGAGTATTTTCATTAATTTGGTTGTAATCATTGTCCGTTATTTCACAGAAACAAAGAAAGGAAACTGAGTTCTTACTTTTCAGTAGGTATGGATGTAGGGTAGACAAAGATTAAGGGAGGCATTAAAGATTGTGTGGCACTTCAAGGATTATAGAAAGTGACTAACAGAAGAAAAGCTTTCCCAGTATAATAAAAACCACACAGGTGTATCAAGTTCATATTGTAGACATTTAAGAGTTTATGTTTCATGGAAGAAAGGAAGGACACTGGTTTTGGTAAAGTTTAAAAAGAGCTTAGGTTTTAGAGTCATTTTAATTTTGTGTTTTTGTTAGAGGCAAAGATGTCCTTGTAAGTTGCGTAGATGACTAAACTGGTTACATTTAACATTTTTTTGACAATATTCTCCATACACAAGAAGAAACAGCTGTAAAATGATGCTTCCCAGAGCATCATTCAGAAACTAGGTGCTTCTGTTGTCATTGACTAACTACATAGGTGTTGTTGTTCAATGGGTGTTCTCAGGGTCAGCAGCACAAGTCAAAACCTCACTGGAATTCCACATGGAGGCCAACCACTGGTTTCCAGTTTCCAGTTGAACCTCCACCACCACCTCATTGGCTCTTGTTTCCCACAGAGCCTCAGATCATTATATTTGCACTGCAAAAGGCATAGGGGAAAAGTTGTACCTACAAGGTTCAAATGGTGTCCTTTTTGCATAAACTCAAATACCCTAAAAACAAGAGTTGCAGTTGATGTAGTTGATGCATGTAACGGTCAGTATTATGTGAAGCCTCTTGTGATGCTCACAATAATGAAGAATGCATGAGAGTAGGTTCTGAATTTTGTAGAAATGTGGTTTAAGTAGAGTCCAACTGCCTTCCTCAAACTGCAGATAAAATTTATGCATTTAAAACCTGTTCTTCAGCCTCTTTAATCAGCCACCATCACTGTCAGTCCTGTGAAGATCACACTTATATTTCAGAGGAGTTAAGGAAAGTTTTCCTTTTCTCTCAGTGACTGATATTTCCCACATTATACTGACCTTTGGAAAAGTCAGCACTCTCTATGTGTCACAAGGCTAAAATCTGCTGCCTGACTGAACATTCCACTGGAACTAGGAAACATCATTTTAAAACCATCTCATCTCTTATATTGAGAGTTGTCTTTAATTGGTTTTTAAGTGGTCATCATTTTATTCAACATTTATTTCCTAGTGTTCTTTACTTCCTTGTGTTTCAGTGTAGCATGTGAAATTTGGATCAAAAATCTTTTTATCAAAAGCTTTGGAATCAAGTAATTACCATATATTATGAACATTGCTACAATATTCTGGGCAAGACTTGCACACACAAAACAGACAGTCCGGAGAAGTGATTGTTTCTTGTTTAATGCTATGTTGATTTCCCCACTCAGTCATGTTTGGGTTGGCTACAGCTCTCTTAATAGTAACTAACAGAGGGTCTTCTCTTACAGTATGGATGGCCAAATAATATGGACTAATTTTTTAAGAATCATTTTGAGTCATGGTAGCTTTTTATTTTAAACATTGTATGAACAAAACAAATGAAGAAATTATAATTTATTTTTTAAAACTCAAATATCATTTTATTTCATTAGTAAAACTACTTTTAATGAATGGATATAAATTATATAAATAAAACTGAATATGTAAAATATTTTAACTATTTCAATAATTAATAATTTAACTCAGAAAATGGGAAGGATGACATTTATTTGTCCATAAATATAGAAAATATATATTAAGATTGCTTGTAGAATAATAAAAATATTTATGTAATTGTAGTTAAATTATAAACTTTGATAATTTCTTCTCATTTTCAAAATAATGACTTACAAAACTACTAAACATAAAATTTACAATGAAGCCTGTAACTTTATTAAATTATAAATCCTTAATCAATAAAAATCCAATAAACTATATCATCCTGTAGTATTAAATGATCGTTATAGCTGGTTTTGTAAACTAAAATTTAGATATATTTATTTTTTAGTTTTGAATATTTTCAACATCAATCTATTGTAAATAGATTGTAAATACAACAAATGAATTCTACATCATCCTTATATTGCTCTTGTTTTGAATACAGTTATACAATAATTTGGCTGGGTATGTTGGCATATACCTTTCATCACATACATGGCAGGATGAGAAAAAGATCTCTGCGAGTCTGAGACTAGTGCAGATTACATAGTACTTTCAGAGAAAAGTTGGGACACATAACTGAGTTCAGAGAGAAAGTGGGATATTTAACTGAAACCTATTCTCAAAACAAAACAAAAAACACAAATAAACAAACAAAAAATGACTCCTGGAAATGACAGGAAGATTTAGCCAGGGTACTCTCAAAACCTGACTGCCTTAATAAGATCTGAACAAGTTCAATATCAATAGACAAAGTAATGAGAAAGGGAAATCTCATGGGTCCATACCCAGGGGCAAAGACCTACAGGCAACTAAGGAATGCTGAGAAAAAGGAGACATAGTTTTCCATAATGATTAGTCCAATTCAATAACAAGTAGCCAGCCATGAAATGGTATACATGCAAGTAACACTGAATGGTCTTAACCAGGTTGTGTTTATAGTTTAGTGTGTAATAACAGGGAAAAAAAGACCATAACTTTGAGAAGATTCAGGGAACTCGACAGAGGGAGGTGGGATGAAAGAGACTAGAGAAAATGATGTAACCATATTTTAATTCCAAAACTGATCAAAATAAGACATGAATGGGAAACAATATTTTGGTTCGAACCTGAATTGTCTGGAGAGTAAGAGCAATGTAATGGGGCTCTAAATATCCTCTTGCCTTGTTTGTCTGCCAGTTTCGAGAAACACACAGTGTCATATCACTGCACAGAGTTACAGAGCAGCTGGAATTTATTGGGGGTAACTTAAGTCTGTGGCTTCAGCTGAAGCTTTGCATTCATTTGTTGAAGAAATGGGTCTGGGGCACACCTAAGAAAGCAAAACACAAAGGACATGACTGAGTGCAGAGAAACCTGGAAGAATAAAGTATCATGGTTGACGATGAGATTTTTGACTAGTGCTGGCATATGTCTTCATACTGTACATGTAAGAAAACAAGACAGAAGACTTAAATATGGGATTGGCATCATTATTGGGACCAGGGACATATATTTGCTATAGAGAAGTTGATGATACTTATAGCCTTTGAAACTGAGTAACATTACACACCCAGAAAGGGGATGTTTAAAATTAATCCCATTTGACCAGAGCTAGAAACAAGTAGGAATTGGAACTTGTCAGAATAACTGGATAAAAACCGGTTTAGACCCTAGGAAGATGCTGTAGAAGTTAAGCGTTTGTGTTGTTCTTGCACAGGACCTGTGTTTAGATCTAGCACTCACATGGTGGCTCACAATCATCCCAAAACTCAAGTTTCAAAGACTCTGATGTCCTCTTTTGGCCTCATTAGGCACTGCCTCCATTTGGTATACAGACAGATGCAGGCAAAACATCCACTCATACGCACATAAAATGAAAGAAAATGCTTTTATGAAATGAGTCTCTAAAGATAAACATAATTATTATAACACATAAACGAAAATAATTTTCTAAATTAATACCACATACGTGTGAATTTCCACAAACAGTATTTGAGGCACTTGTGTATCTCTGTAAGTCTATAAGGTTGTTAGAGATGGGATAACAGACAGATCTGTGCTGTCTCCTTTAAATTAAGCCATTTGAGACCTACTTGTCTGCCAAATTTAGGAAACAAAGGTGAAAACTGAATTTGAGTAAAGAAGATGGCCGAGAATCCAAATTCACACAGTCTTCTGGGGATTTGGGCCATGTTTCTCTGTATCTGCAGTACTTACAGTGGGATTTGGCTAAGCTCTATGTCCTATTTGAAGTGGCAATTTGGAGCCCTGGAAACTCTAAATGAATCATTTCACCAGATACATTTCATTTTAAAGGACAGCCCGAGTTGCTGAAAAAATGCATTGTCCAGCTTAAATGTCAGCAATGAACTTGAGCCAGGAATAGAACTGCAAGCCTGTTTGCCGCTGGGCCAGGGCATACACTCTGAGACTCCTGTTTAGTAACCTTGTTCATCCATCTCAGTGTTCCATTTGCTTTGCCTATAAAGTGACCGCGTTTACTCTTCTGGTCCTCGTTATTCTATTCACTTGCCACATTTGCTTGGGAAATGGGAGTAAGACCTGCAGATTCATCTACGCTGTCACATTCACTCCGGCTTCAATGTGCTGGGACCTGACTTGACAGCAGATATAATTTTGACGAAATTAGAGAATCTCATGGAATGAGTTTGTCTCATTCAATTTCTGACAGAGATGTGAAAGAATCCCTTGCCTGCCCCATCTCTCCTTGTCCTCACTGTCATGAGAACAATGGAACAGGCAATCCAAGCTCCTTTACCAGGGAAATCTTTCCTCTAGTCACAGGCTATACTCAAGTGATTCCTTAACCATTTGGAGGAATAAAACCCTCTATAGCCAGCCCCAGATGCACAGTGCATCACTGCAGAGAGTTAAGCAGCAGGTGTGCCGTTATCTCCGTGGCCAGCACGACTTTGTATTATTTGCTTTGCTCATTTCTACAGCCACCAGCTATGATGATAGCTCATGGGATATTAATGTTTGCCCCTGAAATTTCCATTTAAGGTTCTAGAAGGAAAAACTATCGCATGTTTTAACATACTAAATCATAGACTTTACTATGTTTGATGTTTTTTTTTGACAAATTTTTGTAAAAAAATTTTTTGTTACATTCTTTTTTTGTATAATTCAGACTGGAATGGGCATTTCTATGTTGACGACATTAAGAAAAAAACAAGGAATGTGGCTATTTCTTTTTTATTTAGTTATTTTTCTTTATTTTTAAAATGATTTTTTCCTTAAAATTTCTCAAATTAGGGCCAGCATGATACAAAAAACCCCATAAACAATGTAGGCTATTGCTTCTGTCCTTGGTTGCCTCTCAGAGGTTAAAGGAGAGTCCTATAGGACCCCACACACTTCAGATCCACCCCCCAAAATCCAAGCTGGATATAATCTAAAATCTTCCTTCCTGTGGTTTAGCTGTCAGAATACAGGAAAGTACTATGTAGGCTTCCAAAGGAGGAAAGAAAACAGCCATGTGCAGCTGTGAAACTTTTGAACAACAACAATGAATGGGATAGCAAGATGTCCCTAATGATACAATAGTAACGTTCATTTCTCACTGGTATCCAACTGCTGTCTAAATAAAATTAAGGCCTGCTCAAAAAGGGGAAAAATCATGTCTGACACTAGACACCTTGCCAACTACCCTGGACTAGTGAAGTTACATATCTTAGAAGGGAACTTACTACTGTACTCTGAAACCTTTCTTTATATCCACAGATAAGTATAGCTCTCACCCTGAACTTTAGTTCTTTTTAATTCACATTCTTGCTCAGCAAAAGAACGTTGTATTTTCACAGTGCAACTGTTTTTTGTATTGGTAAGTATGATAATATACTGTGTAGTCATCCTGATGCCAGAAGTCCATTCAGTTTGAGATACCATCAAATATTATGGTTTGTTGAATTAATAGGTGCAACTTACAAGGAATCTTGAAATCTTGGCATTCTGAAATTTGATAAAACACTATGTGACACCACTGTGTATTTATAAACAATGTTGAAACTTTCACTTCTTAAGCTGTGTATTTATAAACAGTGTTGAAACTTTCACTACTTAACAATGTATTTATGACCTTCCATGGTTTGCAAGTATCATTTTACAAGGCATAAATGAAAGTTATCATTTCTTACTAAAACTCTTATCTTCAATTTGTCAGGTCACATTTTATTCACTTTTTCTTTGGAAATTGAAAAAGCTCTGATAACAATGATAGAATAGCAGAATTAATCAACATTGTAACTCTATGTGCTTATCAATTGATAGTAGTCATGTACAAAACACATTAAATTAGACAAAAGGATTGTCTTAAAGACCTTGCAATGAATTATACTAATTTTAATCTAAAGTTGTCCCATGTTAATTTCTGGTTTTGTGATTATTATATCCGAATAAGTGTAAGAAAGAGGACACGGAATCCAGCTATTCAGGAAGAAAAACAGAGAGGGAAGGGGATTTGGCATTTAGTACAGAATTAACTCTGCTAGTGTTTACAGCATAATCCTTGAAAGACTTAATTCTTATTAGTAGAAGGCTTGTTCATTGAAAACCAAAAATGGAACTGTGAAATGTGATGTACAACTAGCTGGGGAAGAATGCCGAGCAGTTGGAGAACAGTTACTTAACTGACATGAAAATGAAAGCTGTCTAAGCCTTGATTGAGGACTTACTTCCCAGGGTTTTCAGAAATACTGCTAAGGAGAAGAAAGTAGTTTACTTATGTAACACCTGTAACATGCTGACTTTGGTAATTACTGATTTATGTAATTCTTCAAGAACCCTGTGACTATTTTATTATTCTTATGCTATTGTTTTATGTGAGATCTTGTCTTACAGTTTTGGTTTAAGAATTCTGTGTTTGTTTTTAATTCTTAGTTTAGAAACTAGGTTAATCAGAGCATGGAAATATATGGCATACCGTATTTTAATCCCATCATTCAAGAGTAAAAGCCTAGCCTGATTAACATAGTAAGACATTGCCTTGTAAGATAAGATCACACCAAACACAAAACCAAAAACACACCAGGGCAAAAAGTACCCATGTTTCTCATTAGCAACCATGGGAGCCCAGTAGATCATGGATCCACTTTCAAGGACAACACAGCTTCAATGGCAACTTTTTTTCCAAATGTTCAGTTTCAGATTGTGGTTTCACTTCCCTGAAAGATAGGATAGCACACTTTCTCAAGTCACATGAGGTCACAAAGGGGTTAGAACCAGTACTGAACAACCTACTATGGTATCATATCTGTATGTTAGAAAGATTAAATCCATTTTAGACATAATTATTTTTCCTTTATGGTGTTATATTTTAAGTTGAGAGGCTGAACCGTAGCATAGTCTGTTCTCCTTTCTCCTACACTTGCCCAGAGCAACCAAAGTGTGGGAACAATATTCATTTTCTTTACTATTCTAACATATTTTCCTCCAAAAAGCTAACACAAAATAGAGAGACAGCAGCTATGATTAGAAAAATAACTCTAGAGGGGCTATTTAGAAAAGTAATGATTTGTAAAATTTATAACCCAGAGGGTTAAGAGTATCTCACCTTTATGTCTTCATTTACAAAATAACTACAATATTAAAACGACTATACAGAAAAGCTATGTAGTATCTGTGAAGCTTATTATATTAATACATTTTGTAAATGTGGAACATTTGAATTTCTGCATGTCAGCATCACCCAACACCCTTCCCGCTATCCTTCCCTTAAAGACTAATGCTTGAAATGTCCTTTGTTTGGAGGTAGGAAACCATAAAGTGAAAACAAGGTATGTATCCTTAACTCTGAATTAAGATATAAGATGCAGAGCAATAGTTCTGAGCCTCCTGTTATTGAATGTATTCAGGGAGCAAAAGAAACTTCTAATTAAACAAATGCCACTGGGTACAAAATTTAAAGGCTTGCTCTGAGTGACCCCAGTCATTAATCCTAAACAGAAAATCAATGTGTACAGAATGTTTGCTGATGACTTCTGGTCACTCCCTTTCCCAGTAATACTTAGCAGCTTTTTTGTATGGTGTGCACAGCTCACTGGTGATCAAAAGGAAGGAATACAAAAGAAAGAATCCGTGCATTAGCTCTGACCTAATTAATACAATGTGACTATTTTCACAGTGAACCCATAGGCATCTATGCAATACCTTCCTTCAAGCAAATCAATAACTCTTGGATCATAAAGCTTGGAGCATAAAATACCAGCTCCCACAGAGGTCTTTAATAATGCAGATCCCAATTTTACACAGTTGAAATATTTACCTGTGTACTGGCTTTTCCATGATAATCTGGGGTAGGAATGGAGCTTGAGACACTGAATATAAGTACAGGCATTCTGGGTAACACAGTTAAGGATTTTTATTCCTTCTTTTTCTTTTAATTTTTCCATTCTCTCTTTGGTGTCTCTTATTCTTTTCTGTTTTCTTTTTCTTGTGAGTTTTTATTTAAAAGATGGACTAAGCAATGAGCCCCTGACTAGAATAATACTATTTAAGACTGATTTTTCTTGTAGAAGTTGGAACATTTACTGTAAATTATGTCATCCATATTTAGAAAGTTAGTTTCCTGTAGAAGTACAGTCATGTTTTTTTAGCCCCTTTAAAATTTGTCTCTCATCTTTTCTTTTCATACCATACACAATTTCACGGTCTCTCCCGTGAACCCTCACTACTTTACTCATTGCACATATAAATAAAAATCAGTTCAAATGTTTTCAATTGTACAAGCAATGGATTGTTGTTAACAAAACAGCATAAACAGCTACTTGAAGTTTGAGTTAATAAAGGTAATGCATGTGACCATTATACGGCACTATCACCTTAATATGTTATTGGCATTATAAACCCTATTATATTATGCTACAAGAGTTTATCTTAAGTTCCAAACAAATCAAAATAAAACATATGACCAAGTGAACAAATTGGAATTGACATTGGAAGAAAGTATGCAGCCTATAAAGACATTAAGTGTATTCTTACTTCATTTCTTAGTCTTGGGGAATTAAAAATTGCACAATCATATTTTCCTAAAAATATGCATATTTTCTTGTCTACTTTCATATAGTTATAAATAAGACTGCAACTATCTCTACTTGCTATGCTTCAGTCCCTTATTGTACCTTGTTTTCTATACAATGCAAGACAATGACTTAAAGTTGCACAACCATTGTCATATTAATTGTAAGCAATGAACAATCCTATGCCATCATAAACATTTCATCAGAATAGCAAACTGTAAAGTATCTTAAAGAGATGCGGTAGCCATTAACAGCACCTCTCCTCCTGGAATCCTATCCCCAAATCTACTGTCAAGAGTTTTTAATCTGTTTTTGTCTTTACTGAACTGTTAATTAAACTTCACGTAAGTAAAGTTCCATGGTGTGTTGTCTGTGGCTGACATTTCTTTCATACATGGTTATTCACAGTAGAACATGTATGAATGTTCTGTTCCTTTTCTAAGCCTAAATGTTATTCAATTCTTTACATACATGACGTTTTCTCTGTACATCAGATGATTGACCATTAGCATATTTTCAGTCTTTGCTTTCTATTCTGACCAATGTTACTAATAAATATTTTGTGTGTACTTTGCACAGTTTCATATGTCAATTATCATGCGTGTTCAACTAGGAAAGAAATTCTTAGTCATGATAATTTTGTTATCCTAAGTATCCTAGTAGGTGTGATGTGGTATTCTTCACCATTGAAGCTGCGTTGGACACGCGTGAAAATTGACAATATGTAACCGTGCAAGGTATATACAAACTATTTGTTACCATCCATGTACTGATACCAGTTTCTCTAGATCCTCTTCAATATTATTTTTGATTTGTCCTAAAAACTCTAGTGTGTATGATGTGGTATCGTTTGTCATTCCAGCTGTGTTGTTTCTGGATACATAGAATAATGAAGAGTTTCAAATTAGAAATTAATATCAAACTGTCAGAGTAGGTGAAAGTCATGTGAAATTCATAAATAGTATTTCCCTTATCACAAAGAGAATATAAAATGTTGCATAATGGCTTCTTGAGGTTCACATTCCTCAGGGAAACAATTATACTGTAATGAGGAGAAGTGAGCAAAGTTTTTCAAGTTTTGAAGAGTTATATTTTCCAGGGTGTGGATGTTATCCTAAACCATTGTAAACATTCCTTCAGAATAGCAAGGTGAAAGGTAGAAGTTTGTGTATTACAATATTTGGTACTATGGCTTAGTTTTACATACAGTAGATTACATCTAATTTTCTGTTCTAGAAAAGAAATTACTGTTTAAAAGAATTATTCCTAAATTCTTATTATACCTAAAAAAATAAAACTAGACATTTTAAAACAATGAATATTAAATAATCTGGCACATGAAGAATAAAGGAAAATAAACATTTGAATTTCTTTGGTGTGTGTGTGTATGTGTGTGTGTGTGTGTGTGTGTGTGTGTTTATGTAGATGACAAATGAACACGGAATATCTCTGTTATTTATATATCCATTCTGCTATTAGCCCTTTGAAATAATGTCTCTTAGTGTATCTGGAACTCACTAACTGGTTAGGTGCTCTGGACAGCAAGCTCCAAGGATCCAGCTATCCACTATCTCCTTTGCTGGTATTACATATATTATGATTTCATCCAGTTTTATGTGAATGTTTAAAATCTGAACCCAGCTCTTAATGTTTCTGTGGAAAGTTTTTACCAACTGAGCTATCTTATTGTATTGCTTGTTCTTTGACTATTTGTGTTTATTGTCTTGCTTGTTCCTTGACTATTTGAATCTATTGTATTGCTAGTTGTTCAACCTAGATACTTACATGTAATTAAAATTGTATGAAACATATTGGGATAAAGAAAGAATGAAGGAAGGAAGGAAGGAAGGAAGGAAGGAAGGAAGGAAGGAAGGAAGAAAGAAAGGAAGGAAAAGAAAGAAAGAAAAAAAGAAAGAAAGAAGGAAGGAAGGAAGGAAGGAAGGAAGGAAGGAAGGAAGGAAGGAAATCCCTTTAGATGCACAGTGGCATTCAGAAATTTAAAAAAACCATTTTTTCAGTTTTCCATTTATTGAAAACAGATGCTTTCATGTACAATATCTTGATTGTATTTTCTCCTTTACTCCTCCTCCCAGTTCCTTCCCACCACCCCTGCTCTATGGATCTAGTCCTTTTCTGTCACTTCTTGAAAAGAACCAGGCTTCTAAGTGACAAATAACAAACATTACAAAATAAAATATGTTAAAATAAAATAAATATGATAAAGCAACTCACATCACATAGAGGCTAGACATGGCAACCTAGCAAAGGGGAAAAAAACCCAAGAACAAAAAGAATCAGAGGTCCACATATTCACACACTCAAGAGTCACATAAAAATGTTAAGCTGAAAGGTACAGTATACAAAGGACCTTGGTAAGACCCTGTGTTTATTGTTTCAGTCTCTGGGAGTTCATATGATTCTAGCTTCTTTCATTCAGAACAAGTCTTAACCTTGTTTATCTGATGTCCTCCATCCCCTCTGGCTCTTTCATTCTTTATCTCTCCTCTTCTAGGGTGTTCCCTTAGCTCTAGGGAGAAAGATTTGATGAAACATCACATTAAGGTCTGTGTGGTCCACAGGCTCTCTCTGTGTATAGTCTGACATTAGGTCTCTACATCTGTTCCTGTCTGCTGCAAGAAGCTTCTTTGATGATATCTGAGTAAGCTACTATCTTTGAGTATAGCAGAATATCTTTAGAAGTAAAATTTCTCCTAAAGATCACTATATATATATATATGTTTAGTTTCACCAAACAGAATTTGATTACCTGTATCTCTGGGCTATTTAGTCTTTTGTACTTGGTCATCCAAGCAGTGTTGGATATGGGTTCAGTCCTGTGGAATTGGTTTCAAATCAAATCAGAAATTTGTTAACTAATTCCATAAAGTCTGTGCTACCATTGATCTAGCATATTTTGAAGAGAAGAAAATTGTAGGCCAAAGGTTTTGTAACTGTATGGGTGTTTATATTTCCCCTTTGGTAACCTACACAGTACTTTCACACACCAAAGGTATGAGAACGTAGGGGTGAAGGCTCCATGCTGGCACCAGCTAGACTTCATGTTCAATATGTTTTATGGGTTTGTCCTTAGCAATGAGGCCTATTGTCAGTTTGCAGAAAGCAGCCCACTGTCTTAAAAACACCCTGGGTTTCGGGAGATTACTATTGGACCATTTTGGCCAACAACTCAATTGAATGCAACTAGATTCCAGTAATGGAAACACAATTTGGTGACCTGATATGGTTAGATGGGAATTCATGTCCCCCATATTACAAGTCCTCAGTATTGTTGTCTTCATAGATTTTAGAAAGTTTCCTATTCACTATATCATCCCTCAAATTGTTACTCATTTCCTGCTGTCTCTCTGTGCTTCCCTCCTTCTATCCTATCACCTCTTTCCTTCCTCACGTCATTCTCTCATTCCTATCCCTACCTGCTCCCAGTCTACTTGTAAAATCTATTCTGTTTCTCCAATTCTTTCTTATATCCAGTTTAATGTATTTCATTTTATGTTCAGATAGTTGATGGACTTTGGATTTGTGCATAGTGAGAAGTATAGATCTATTTGCATTCTTCTACATGCTGACAACCAGCTTGATGAGAACTATTTGTTAAAGATGTTGTTGTTTTTCTAGTATGTATTTGTAGCTTCTTTATCAAAAATTGGGTTCAAGGTGTGTAGACTTACATCTGGGTCTTCACTTTAATTGCAATAATTAATGTGTCTGTTTTATGACAATATGAGGCAGATTTTATTACCACAGTTCTGTAGTGCAACCCGAATTTGGAAATGTGAAGACTTTCTCAAGTAGTTCTTTTTATTGCTTAGGATTGTTTTACCTATCCTGTTTTTGTTCCTGCTGTTGTTTTGTTTTATTTCCTTTATTCCATGTGAAATTGAGATTTCTCATTTTGAGATCTGTGAAGAATTGTTTTGTCCTTTTAATAGGGATTCCATTGAATCTGTAGATTGCTTTTGGTAGGATGACCATTTAATATTGTTAATCCTGTCAACTCATACGCACAGGAAATCTTCCCATCTTCTGATACCTACTTCAGTTTCCTTCTTCAGTGGCTTTATGTTTCTATCATGCATGTCGCTCACTTGCTTGGTTAGAGTTATACCAAGATATTTTATACTATTTTTGGCTATTGTGAAAAGTGTTGTTTACTTGACTTTTTCTCAGTCTGCCATTTGTACATAGGAGAAATACTGGTTTTTGTGAATTAATTTTGTATCCAGAACTATGGTGAAAGTATTTATCAAAGTATTTATCATCTGTAGGTTTGGGTTGCTGGAAATTTTAGGCATATGTATATATATATATATATATATATATATATATATATATATATGTGTGTGTGTATATATCTATATATATAATTATATACATATGTGTATATCTATATATATAATTATATATATGCATGTGTGTGTATATATATACTTATATACATATATTTTATATACATTACATATGCATGTGTATTTGTTTATCCAAATACATATATGTAAGTATATATGCATATATATACAAACATACATTTGTATACATATATGTATATACCTTCTTTCTAATATTGTTCTTCTTTAGGCTCATTTACTTCTACATATTTTAGGAAAAAAGAATAAAGATTATTTGAATTAAAATGATTACTATATAACTTTTCTTTATCTTATGCTTTAGAGAGTGATTCATTTACATTGTTGAAACTAAATCATCTCCTATTTTATTGAATAGGCATTGATCTCAACTTTATTGATTACTTATTTTAGAGTTATTTTATTCTTCTCTATCAATGCTCATACCAATAACATTTTAAGCAATCAGCTATAATCTAATCAGTAATTAAAATTATAGCCAACTACAGGTGCTAGTAATTGTTAATCAATTAGCTACATTATGATTGCAGGTTTAATTGGAATGCTGACTAAAGTATTGATAGTTGTTCATGCCTTTCAGCATTAAATAATATCTTACTGTGTTTAAGCAGGAAGCATTTATGGAGAACACACTCCCAACTAGACTCGGGAAATTTTGTGAACACAGAAGGAACTCTACCAAACATTTTCCGAAATATGAAAAAAGTTAAGACCATGAGTCAGAAGCAGTCTGGCTGGCTATCAGATGAATATGTAAATTTGAATGTGCTTGTTTGTATGTTTGCAGTAACTTTCTATACAGACATTTCTGTAGGTCCTATTTGTCTGGACTGAGTAAATTCTGGTACATTTGTAAAGGAAAATAGCAGTCATTAAAAACTGATAGTACCTCCATTTTGCCATGATGCTGCAATAGATATTACTAAACAATAACTGGTCAGCCTTCACAAACATTAATTAGGACATATATTCATAGAAGTCAGGTAGTTGAAATATTCACATTGCAAACATGATTTGATATGTATTCTTTCTAAGTAAACAAAATTTCTTCTGGGTCATTTGAAATTTGTAAGACAGGCTAAAGCTTAGAAAGATACATTTTTTATGTGTTCTTTCACAAATAAAAGTTGTTCATTATTTTCTAGGTATTGGATTACAGAAACAGAATAATCAAGAAGTAAATTCTGGACAATACAATCTATATTCTATGATGACTATGTCATAAATTCTTAATATAAAATGAATTTTTCTCTTCAAAATAACACAAAAATATGGTTGTTTTAAATGAACACGATTCACTTTGAGTACAATAACTTGAGCACAGAATGAATTCAGATACCCAAACATAACTTATGATTGTAAAAAGGAGCAATATCTTCAGTGTATATGCCCAAAACATTGGAGAATTAATCCAGAGGAAGATTTTATGATTTGTTTGTGTTAAATCTAAAAATCAGCAATATAAGTTAGACATGCTGGCATTGACCCATAGTATCAGCATTTGGGAGACGAAGGAAGGAGCTTTGTGAATTCTAAGCCAGACTGTATAGCAGAATTTTTACCTGAAAAGCATCATAAAAACAATTGCAAATAAGTATATGAAGTAGGTAACACAATCCTAGAGTGCCTACCTCTCCAGATTAAGCATACGCTGGTGCTGTTATCCATGTAACAAGAATTTAGAACATTTTGAGTTGGCATTTAAGACTCATCTTCTAGCCTTAAAAAAAAATCAAAATCCAGTTCTAAACCCAAATGACATTAAATACGTTAAAGAAGACAATGGAAGAAGATAATAATCAACACCACACCTTCCAAAACCTTTAATGAAGCATCATCTTATGTAAGAAATGAGAAGGCCTTTTGACTTGTATATTGAGAGTTGGGCCTGTGACCATCTAAGCCAATACCAATTTTGCCATTAAAAAAACATAGACAGCTATTTTATCATTCTGTCTGATTTGACCATATGCCTTTTTATGATTGCATTGTATATGGCATTAGTTTTAACCCAGAAACTCTATTAATATCCATATATTTATGGCTTGCATATAAAGAGTACATAGTAAGTTATACCATGAGCCAGCTGTCTGCTGGCATTACCTAAAGATGAAAATTGGAGAGAACCATTCCATTTATTACATCCTCAGAAGGAATATTTATCAAAATGTCTCCTCCCTCCATATCAAGCAGAAGAGCACTATCAGACAGTGGTGACTCTGGAGGCAGTCGGCTGTGAAGATGAATTATGTGAATCTGACCTGTAATCTTACATGACATTTTAAACTCAAATATTTTCCCATATTTCTCCACACAATTAAAATATTTAGTCTCACTTCATTTTATGAGACATAAATAGCTATGTAAGTACTCTGTAATTACTGTACATTGTAACAAATGACCTCATAAATACATTGTAATGTCCCATGTAATTACATGGTTAAGTCTTGTCTTTGAGACGGCTGCTTTCCGATGGAAAGCCTGCTAGTTTCTGAGATTAATTACTTGGAGAGTAATTTGACAGTTTGCTTGAAGATATGCTTCCATTAAATAGCCACTTGCACTTGTTTTTAAAGAGAAAATTGTTTCATAATACGCTCTTATTTCCTTCCTCAATATTGACCTCACTATCTGTGTTCATCCCGGAGTGTTTGCTGTGTCTAAACATACTTTACACAAAAGCCAAAGGGGCATAGTTCTATACAGAGGAAATCTGAATGGCAATTATATTTTCCATCAAATACTAACCAGAAATTTTGATAGTAATTTTAAAGTTTCTGGTTTATTACTTTTAAAACATATTGGAGTATAATGTATAAAAGTACCATTATCTGTTCTTGGTCAAGCACTAGGCAACTGATGTCTGACTTTAAACAAAAAAAGGTGGAAGAAGCTGAGGAGGAGGGTGACCCAGTAGGAGGACCAGCAGTCTCAATTAATCTGGACTCCTGAAATCTCTCAAATGCTGGACCACCAAAAAAGCAGCACACACTAGTTAATATGAGGCCCCCAACACATATATAGCAGAGGACTGCTGGGTCTGTGTTCAATCAGAGATGATGCACCTAACCTTCAAAAGACTGGTGGCTCCAGGGAGTTTAGAGGTCAGGTGGGTTGGGGAGTGAAAGATGGGGACATCCTCATGGAGACAGAGAGAGGGGTAGAAGTATAGGATGTAAAACAGTCAGATGGTGGACGGGGAGGGGATAAAATCTGGCTTGTAAAATAAATAAATAAATAGATAAATAAATAAATAAATAAATTCCTGAGTTGCAGTGACATGAATATTTCAGTATATGCTTCTAGTATTTTGAAATAATCGTGGTTATTATTAATAAATGGGTATATATAATAAGTGAAATAATCAGTTTTGAAGTTTATTTCTGTTTCACATGAGATATTAAACCATCTGATAAAAATCAGAACCCTATAGTGATATTCAACTGACTGCTCAAACAATAACTTAGTTTCAGTATTACAAAACAACAGAATGGAACAAGAAATCAATGAACACAGTGTTTTTATCTTAAATTAAATATGTCTTGCATTCTTGTGACTTTGAAGTGTATAGGTTTACATACAGCTCCCTTGATGGGTTTTTCACTTTTCCCATATTACTCCAACACCAAGGCTATTCTATTGTTTTTTAGTGGCTTCATTTGGAAGGAATTAATAGTCTGAAATTAAGACTTAGTGATATCCAAGAGTCAGTGAGGGTCTCTAAACATTCAACATACAGAAGGGAATGACTTAAGCACTATAGAGTAAAATCTATCAATACTGCCAAATTCTAAAATGATTGCACATAAGTTCACTATATCACCCACTCTGGAGAGCAACAAAATTGCTTTATTGTAATGGAATTTTGTCAAAATGTGAATACCTTCTAAAATTATACTTCCCATTTTGGGGCGCAGAAGAAAGCAGGCCTGGCTAATAGACTATGAATAGCAAAATATAAGGTGGAAAATGACATTTTAAGTCCAGTATCTTAAAGCACCAAAGAGTTACATTCATATGAACCTGACTTATTTGTTATTTGTTCATTCATATGCACTCTTTCTACCTTGTAGTATGTTTTGTAATCCCAGTCATTTTCTTTATCAGTTTACAAGTTCTAGGATAATTATGTGTGGTTATGGAAGGCATCTTAGGTGGCCGGAAAATTTAATTGATTTTATTTCAATAAATGGAACTGTACATGTTCATATCTGGCACTGGGAAATCAGTAAAGTATTTCTGTACTACCAATAAGACTATGGCAAAATCAACCATTAAAGAAACATCTCTTCACACATTTCGATGAATGGGTTTAGACTGTCAAAACAATGCTGCTTTTAAATATCTGTATCCTATTTACAATCAGATTAAGACATTATAAAAGTAATTCAGGCTTTTATTCATTTACTTATTTTTAGGCCTACAAAATCCAAACATATAAAAGAATATGTCTTGGGGACCCAGTATTTGTAAACTTGCTCTGATTTTCACCAGACTTATGTATGGGTCAAAAGTGACATATATTCACCAATGCAGTCTATAAAGTGAAATTAGAACAGGAGCAAAGTGTTGTATTTTGCATTACAGAGGTTTTCTATGCCCTTTTAAAAAGCAGGACTGGATGCACATAAGAACCTGTGGCATACAATGACCCTGTTGGGCAAAATGTTCTCATTAGTACTTAACAAATCCCTAAAAACTTCAAGATAAAATAAGATGTCTCCTGCCCATCTATCTTACTATTCTTAGTGAATAATCTTTTGTCAGCAAAATATTGATCTCTCTCTTCTTAAATAACAGTTCAGAACAGAAGACTAAATAGAGCATAAATAAATAGTATTTTCTATGCACAAGATATACAAATTTAGAAGGCCCCAACTGTATTTCTATATAACTGTGCCTCACAGCTGGTCTTTACTTGTCATTAACTTTAACCATTAAATAGATTTTGAATGTTTATTGTATATAATAAATATATAACCTGATACAGGAATTCAGTTGACCTGATCATTTTAGAGGCTCCTGTGTAGACCTTAGACATTCATCTATAAATAAAAGATTTTAAATGTTACTTTTAAAATTAAATTTGTTTTGTGACAATTTCATACATTCACATCATTCATGCTGAATTATAATTCATAATTCGCCTTCCACATTTTCTTATCTACACCGGTTTCAACCATGTCTGCCTTCCACGCATCCTCAATAAATGTCTTTCTCACATTCCCGTCTTATTTGTTCTGTTTTGTGACACAGTGAGTTTAACAAGGGCCACCTGTGTAAGAAGGGTATGGAGCTCTTCACTGGATCCTAATGGGCTCAGCATTAGTGCATCACCAAGGCAACGACTCCTTTCTCTCCGAATCCATCAGTAATCAATGATTCATCAGGAAGAGGTGGGGCCTCTTGGGACTAGTCAGGGGCAGGTTCAAGCTAACTATTAAAAGTTCTGACAATTCATGATAGCTGTGGTTGTATGGTGCCTAGAGTCTAGCCTTTCACCCTATATACTTTCTGCTCTTTCCACAATATTCTCTAAGCTTAAAAGGAATGGCATAAAAAATTTGCATTAGATGGACCAAAACCAACATCTATTCTCAGCTTCTTTGATAGCCATGGGTCTCTGAATTTAACCTTAATTTATTGCAAAGAGAGGCTTCTGTTAATAATAATGGTGAAAGTATCTTTTGTCTATGTATATGTGTAGATACTTAGAAGGTGGGTTAATATTAAATTAATTTTGTTAAACAAAAATACCAAGTTCATATCTTTGACATGAGTCTTCTTCAGGAAGGGATTGTTGGCTAGGTTTCTAATATGAGAATGGGTACACTCTTTTTGAATGAACCTCAAATCCAATCACAGGTTGGATGGTTGTCCCCATAACATTCCTGCCTCAATTGATATAGAAATGGTCATACTATTTCAGTAACTAAATAATATTATGGTCCACAACAGAGGGTACAATCACAGCTTATGGACACATCTAAAGCAAGGAAGGCAGAGCACTGCTGTTTCCCAAGACTGTCTCCAGCCATGCTATATTTCACTGATTCAGAAATAAATAATGGCTTTTTTATGCCATAGACAGGGTATGTGTGAAAATCTTGGAAACAAACTTTCATGTTCCTTTGTAAACCTTATTTGGTATACTGCAGCCATTTCTAACCCTTCTCTGGGGAACTGGCCATCAAAGTGTACTGGAGGCAAACCATCTTACTAACTGGCTGGTACCTCATTTGGCTTTCTTCTTCGGTCTGCTATGGATCTGCCTTATTCTAAATGCCATGCACCAGACAGTAGTGTAGGCAAAGCTTCCATGTGAACCACCTCTTGCAATTGAGGGAAGCAAAATCTAATCCATATGTTGTTACCAGCCTTCCTTAGGTTCAAATTTGCTGTTGCTTAAACTACGATTTCTTTGTCTTTAGCAAGCTTCTGTTATCTTCCTTGGTTTGTGCTTAAGCTTTGTCTATTGCACAGATTGAGTAATGGAACACTAAACATTTATACTTGAAAATGACAGCCTTAAATGTTCATACCAGTCACAAATCTAAATGTACTGTCTTGCATGTGAGCTTTGTAGGAGTTTTTAAACACTCCCCACTTGGTAGTGGACAGTCTGCTAGACAAGAGCTGTCTCTTGGAAGTGGACGTAGTATGTCTTCAGGCAATAGTGGTTCACATTAAGTATATCATGGCCTTATGTATGCTCAAATGGGACTTCTGTAATATTCCCATTTAGTTTTGGTCTGTTTTTAGAGAGAATTGAAAGAAATTGTGTGTTGGTTTAACATATTAGCTAAGTTGTCAAACCTATGGTACAAAGGAATCGAGACAGTAAAGTATTATTCATTTCCAAGTTGCCTTTGGAGATTTGATGGTTTGTTTATTTTCTTCAAATCTACATCTGTGAAACCCTTGATGCTTGGTATGTTAGCAATGAGTTTAAGTCAAGGACTTTCCTGCTCCAAGAGAAATGGATTAAGAATCTGAACATGCACTGGTGTCACCTCAGTTTCCTCACGTGTGACCATGTGGACAACCTCATGTCCCAGTCATTTATGAGGTCTTATCACTCTCTGATTGACAGCAGTCATAGTTGGATTTCACCTTCTCCAGATGGTAAGAATCTTGTATATAGACTATTTGAACTCTAAGCAGACGATTGTATCATCTGAACCTGAGGTGCCTTAGGTATTCTATTTACCTTGATGGGGTTTGGAGTTTCCCATTGCTTGTTAAGAGCTCTTTGTGTTTGTTTAGTATTTCCTTTTGCAAAATCTTATCTGCCACTTTAACCAGAAAACCAAAGATTTGTTCTCTATTCATGAGCAGATTATAGAGAAACTGCCTTATTTTCAGACACATATCTTCATTAATGGCTTAGGTTGCAGCAAAAATTCAGACTACTCTCTGGAATAACTCTTTCAAACTAGTGAAATATCTGGGAAAGAAAATATTTTTCAAAAATAGTTTATTAACATGAACTGTATTAGTGAGCACACTGCTTCAAGTAAGATCATGTGTGAAAGAACATGCAAAAAATTATAATTGTTAGTGTTTGCATAGAAAATTTGTTCTGAAAGCCCTTTACAAAAAACCTCATAGCACTTACTTTGCTAATGTATGCTTACTCTGTCCTTACAGGTACACTGTAGCTTACTTGTGATGAATTATCATATTTCCAATATGTAGAGCTTGAGTTCACGCTATTTTTTATAAATTGCCTTAGTTACTTTAGACACTGCTTCCATTTGATTTTTAATTGTTGGTTTTAAATACCAAATTAAATGCTGGTTTGTTGGCTGTTGTTTTTAAATGATTGTTACTTCAATAGCATCCCCTCCTGACATATGGGGTCATAATAAAATGAGATGCATAGTTTACTGTTTTATATAAAGAAAAAATAATATTATGGTAGGTTAGTTTCTATTTTATTATAAAACAAAGCAGTGTTTTTATGAATTAAAATATAATTATAAAATTTTAGTTAAACTCAGACATTTCTTTTTTTTAAATTAATGTTATATTGGATGTTTTATTTACATTTCAGGTGTTATCCCCTTTCCCCATTTCCCCCCAACCCAGAACAGAAACCTTCTATCCCATCTTCCCTCCTCCTGTTTCTATGAGGATGTGCTCCCACCCACACACCTACTCCCACCTCTCCGCCCTCGAATTCCCCCACACTGGGGCATCCAGCCTTCAAGGGACCAAGGACCTCTGATCCCACCTATGCCCGAAAGGCCATCCTCCCCTACATATACAGTGGAGCCATGGGTCCCTCCCTATGTGTGCCCAGGCTGCTGATTTAGACCTTGGCAGCTCTGGTTGGTTGGTATTGTCTCTCTCCCCATGGGGCCGCAAACCCCTTCAGCTCTTTCAGTCTTTAACTCCTTCATTGGGAACCCCATGATCAGTTCAATGGTTAGCTGTGAGCATCCACCTCTGTATAAGTCAGGCTCTAGCAGAGCTCTAAGGAGACAGTTATGTTAGGCTCCTGTCATTATGCACTTCCTGGCATCCATATCAGCGTCTGCCTTTGGTGACTGCACATGGTATGGATACCCAGGAGGAGCAGTTTCCGGAAGGCCCCTCCTTCAGTTTCTGTCCCACACTTTGTCTACATACTTGCTTCTGCGAGTATTTTGTTACTCCTTGTAAGAAGGACCGAAGCACCCACTCTTTGTTCTTCCTTGTTCATGTGGTCTGTGAGTTGTCTCTTGGGAATTGCGAGCTTTTGGGCTAATATCCAGTTATCAGTGAGTGCATACCATGTGTGTTCTTTTGTGATTGGGTTACCTCACTCAGAATGACATTTTCTAGTTCCATCCATTTGGCTAGGAATTTGATGAATTCATTTTTTAATTTGTATGTAATTCGTTCACAAGTTTTCAAAATTTATGTATCAGTGATGAACTTCAGTCTTCAAGAGCTTTAACTTGAATGTGTTTACCAACTTCTTATCTTTTCATTGCGGCTAATAGTTTCTCACATGAATTCACAAATATAAATTTTGACATGTGACTCAACATTTTAACATCGTTTAGTCTAAGAGATTATCTATTTTAATAATAAAATAACTCACAATAGCAAGAAAATGGCTATCGTGATGTACCATTGACATTTTTATCTAATTCACACTTGTTTAGCACCTAATGTTTATAGGCTTATATAGATACTCCGTTAAAATTGTAGGCTTTATGTAGTTCATTAAAAGAAAGAACAGGTTTAGGTTCTGTTAAGTAAGTAATACTCATAATTGAATTTAAAATATAACTAATTAGTAGATTTATTCCAGTTCAAAATCCTAATAGAACATCTACAGAACATCTACAGAAGATATAGTATATGTTATGATAAAATCTAAAATTTAAATATTAATGTCATCTTTATGCAACCTCTAAGTCATATGTGAACATTAGTATTTGCTGCTAGCTTCCAGGAACACAGTGAGAGGTTTTCTAGATTAAAACCAAACTCTTGGAATGTCTATAAAGAATTGTCATAATTATCTTAAGGAGTATTGGAGGACCCATTTTAACTGTTGATGGGGCCGTTCCCTCAGTGGGAGACCTTAAGCTGTATAAAATGAGATTGTAAGCTGAACATTCCAGTTATCATTTGCTTTTTCCTTCTTCACTGTGGCTAACTGCCTGACTGCTGCTGTGCCTTACCCTGCAATGATGAACTATAACATTGAGCAGAAATGAACCAATTCCTTCTTCAGTTGCCATTATCACAGCATCAGAAGAAGAAAATAAGTCTATCTCCATTATGATTTTATTATTGATACTATTTATTCTAAATGGAAAATTGGGAAATTGCCCTTAGTCATCTGTTCTCTACTTTTTGACTTACAGATTTCTGAAATAGTTTTCATCTAGTATAAAAAGAAGCTTGTTTATGACAAGTAAAAGAGACACTTGTTTATGAGTGTAATGATAATTATTTAGAATATATTATATTTATGTGATTAGAAATTATATCTGTTTAGGAAAATGGCAACAGTAGGCTCTCCTTTAGAGTACATGACTTCCCTAGCTGCAGGCATTTGGCTACTTTTAAAGTACTCAACATTGATTCTCTCACATAGAATGGCCTTTAAATCCAATTAGACAGATGTTACCTTGAAGATGTAACACTAAGATTAAACCATTGGAGATATCTTGTTGGACTAGTCACAGTTATGGTTCACGGGTTTTATATCAGGATATGTAGGACTATGAATTACTTTCCTCCCTTGGTAACTTACATAGCATCTTCAGGCATTGTGAGATCTTGTCTTGTGGGAGCAGGGTCCAGGTCAGTTACAGCTCAATTCGTCCATGCTTTATATCTTGTGAGTTATGTCAGTAACACTTTAACAATGTGCAGTCAATAATGGCTTAATATTCTGGGTGGTAGCCAAATAAAATGTGTGTGTATTTAACATTTACCTATTTTTTTAAAAAATACTATTAGTGTAGTTCCTACCATCTCCCAGTCTCTACATTTTAGTCTATCTCTTCCTTGTCACATTTCCCATGTGTGATCTGTGTGTCCTGAAATCCCTACACTCCAGATATCGTCACCATGGTACTTTTCCCTGTCTTGTATGTATTCTGCAGTTACTTTAGGTTATGTCCTCACATCTAAAGACTCGGAGAAGCCACAAATAAGAGCACAGTTTGTCTGCCTGGTTCTGCCTTATCTCAGTCAGTAAAATGCATTCTACTACACTTCTCCTGCAAATTTCATAAATCTATTTTTATTTATGGCTGAAGAGAAGTCTATTGTGTATACCTAATACATTTTTTATTATGCACATATCAGTTGAAGGTCATCTAGGTTGCTTCCACTCTCTAGGGGTTGTGAGGACAGCAGCAATGGACATGGCTGTGCCTGTGGAGTGGAATATTGAGTCCAGTATAGCTGACTAATATGGTAGATCTACTATTTTCTTTTTGAAACCTTACATGCGTATCTCCAGAATGACTGCAGAAGTCTATAATACGACCAACAATGAATGAGAGTACCTCTCTCCACACATGCTTGTCAGGTTGGTTGTCATTTGTTTCCTTGATCATGAACCGTTTTGACGGGGTGAAGATGCAGTCTCAACATAAATTTAGTTTACATTTCTCTGATTTCTACAGATTCTGGTAACTATTTAAGTGAGTTGTTTATCTGACAATTTTACCCCAGTGAATTATTATAATCCACTGAGCTGCTTATGTCTGACACATATGCTTTTAAATTATTATTTTTCCTCTTACTACTGAAATTTGGAAAAATAGCCAAATTCTTTTAAGTGAGTTTCTAAAAACATTTATTGAGTAACATTATATTTTATATATTATTTTGAGTTTATCCTTTCTCTATGCTTTATCACTACCCAGGTATGGTGTTTCTATTTGCTAAAATAAAAAAATAAAGATTGTATTCCATGAGAGCAAAATGCTCAGAAAATAAATATTAGAAAAATAGTAGTTCCTAATGTGTTTCTTGCTGATTCATCTCTCTTGGTTCCTCTGTCAGGTTGAAGGAGAAAAAAATGCTAGATAAGTTGTCAAAAACAAACAAACAAACAAAAAAACCAAAAATACAAAACCATAAAACAGCAACAACAAAAAAATTCCCACCAAAATATTCATATTCTCAATACTGTTTATCTTGTTTCTTTTTTTTTCCAAAATATTCTACTTTCAGACTGACTCATTGACAATGAAGGTACTGGTTGAGTTTGTGAGCAGAGGGACCCTCTAGCATGTGAGAACTGTTAGCTAGGAACATTCTCTGTGCAGTACATGAATCAAGGTCTGGATGAGGATACTACAGAGTGACTGTAACTAAGGATACTAGTGGGTGGTACAAGGGCTGTGTGCTCTTTCAAAGTGATTCCAGAATGTCTTAATAAGAAGTCCATGTGACGAAATGAGGACAGAAAGTTTATCTCAGTATCCAAACCATTTCTTAAGAGACACAAGCCACTTTAAGTACGGAGAGGAAACAGACAGTCTAAAATGGATTTCAAACTAATCCCAGAACTTCCAGATCCATGTACAGTTCCAGCAAGGTCATTCTGAGTTTTTTTCAAATGGCACTCCCAGCCACTTCTAAAGGGAAGCTTGTCAAATACCACCACAGTAAGATAATTGAATATATTCTGAGAGAGAATCACAGAGCTCTAAATGGGTCAGTTCTCATCTGAACATCCTACTAGAGAGATAAAGCATCAGTTTACTGTGAGGTGTGGATTTGAAAATTAGAAGTTTGAAAAAGAATAGAGTCTTATGACATGAGCTTCTGAGAAAACTTGGGTTGATGGGCTTATGAGTTATTTTTCTCGTTTTTTTACATACTGTTCACATGCATATAGATTTAAAGCAAGTAAGCTGTTTACAAATGATGCCCATAATACAGAAAATTCCATGTCCTTGATTTAGACAAGACTACCCTAAGAAGTTTTGAATGCAGTCAAGTAGATCATTTAGTAATAATTAACAAATTTAACTCTTTACCACCATATTCACTGATACAACCTTGCCCTCTTACTCTGCAGTTTCCCATGTTCCACTTTTTCCACCTTTCACGAGTTGGAATTACATATGGATGGTTTACTCATCACTTGAATGGGTGGTAAGGATCCAAATTAGATCCTAATGTTTGCAAAGAAAATTATTTTTCCACTGATATATATCCACAACCCTCTTTTCTTCTTTTAAGTAATATTAGTAGGAGATTTTGGAGATTATATTGCCAAAGAGAAGCCCAATTATTCTGTAAGTATAAGATGAGAACACTGAACTCAATAGTTAGAAAATCTTCCAGTATTGCCACATCAACCCAAGTTTACATTAATTGACATCTATAACTCAGTAGACTCCACTGGGTAATTGTTAGAAGTGTCTGAAATGGTGAAAGCCAAAAATTTTAGGTGACCATAAATATGAATCTGTGGGTTTTTTTAAATTCTAGTTTTTCGTGCTAGTTTCTAAAACACTTTTAGCAAAGAACATATCATATTTACAAAAATGTGTAGATGTATAGGGGTTAGGGAGTTGGAGACAAGAAGATGGCTGGGAAAGTATGCATTGGCACTTTCTCAGTGTGCATGCTGATCCAAGTTCATGTATCTGCCATTATCTGAGACATTCTTAGTGTCTTAGAAGGGCATATCTTTCATATTTTGCCATCCAATAAATCCCATGTTCTCTAGCTATCAGATATTCCATGACTTGAAGTCGCTTTATATTATAACATTTTGATTTCATTATTACTTTCCTATGGTTGACCTTATTATTATTTTCTATCTTTAAATGTCTTTTTCACCCTTTCCATGATGTTCTGGTCAAATTTGAATGGTGAACTTTTATTAAAGTGTACTTGGCCATATAAGACATAATCAATCTTTGCATCTTGTGCCTTCAAGACAATCTTCTTTAGTTCTTGGCACTCTGCCTTTCATAGTTTATGTCTCTTTATTCTATTTAACCTGGTGAGACATGCCTTGAGTTTTGCTTAGTCCAGTGTTTATGTTGTGAATGAGCAATGACTAGATGAATAAGATTCGTAATGTTGTGAGCTTCCTTTGAGAGGCACTATTAAATTGCAATGAAACTCCAGCTTTAGAATCACAGTATTTTCAGCTTCAATACTGTCTCATTAATTATAGGACACATGATTTTAAGTTACTTCACCACATTACATTGTAGTATAACAGAACAAAAGAAAAAACAATGCATTGCAATTCACAAAATTATCAGGACTATAAATTCATCCTTCATGTAGAGCGTGTACCATTATCCTGTCTAAGGTGGATTAAATATGGAGGTGATAAACACTTAAAAAATATAGGGATCTACTGTCATATTAGAGTATTTATGGAAGGCAATAATCCCAGTAATTCCATGTTCTCCTAAAGATCATTTAACATGTTATATAAGTTAATCAAGTGATATAAGGAATAGTTTATATAATACAGAAGATTATATTTAAAATTTGTATGATTGTTTCATATATTCCAACTGTAAGTTGTGTATTTGTGAGACTCTGATCAATCCTTGCCATTTGTATAGCCTGTGTCTATGAAATGAATAATCACTAAAGCACCGCAATTTTAATATTCATGATTCTTCTGTGGTCTTGGGCAGGACAGTGAAGATTTTGTTGGCCTTTATCCTGTCTTCTTCTTTCAAACCTCACATTGAAAATGAATGCATTTTTTAATTGGCCTTTTATTTTCATTATCTGTTTTTATTAGTAACTTTATAGGTCTTAGTGTCCCTTAAATGTGGTGCTGGCATCTGTTTGTTTGATGTTACACAATACAAGAAGACAGTGATGTGTCTTGTGGAGAATAGGCATTAAGTAAGCTAGGTTGGGTATTAAAGTTCAATTTTAGCCAGTAATATCAAATAAAGTATTTTAAAAGAAAACCACAAGAAGCCCATGTTATAAACAAATTGACATGCATTCTGTAATAAGAGCTGGAAGAAATCCAAATTACTAGTTTCTGTAGCAGTGAAGTTTCAGTATTGAGAATTGTGTTTTCATGAGGTTTTAGTAGAAAATAAATATGGTAAATATTGAAAATCTACTGTTTGCCACATTTTATTATGGTTAGGATACTTAGTGAAGAACCTTATCTTCCATAACTTTATCTGCTTCTATAAAGTATTCAATTATTTTAAAGCAGCAGCTATTTAGTAAGTAAGATAATAATCATTGATAACCCTTTCCTTAAAGAGCAAGATCCTGCATTAGCCATGCTGTCCCAAGACCAAAGGAGGTATAAAAGTATCTTGTGATCCAGACTCAGGAGTCTATTTCCTTATGTATGCTCTGGCTTCTTTCTCAAAGCTGAACATTTATTCTGCTACTTCCAAAGAACAATATTTAATGATTACTTTTATAAATAAATATACATTTTGTCAAAATACCCCATGTTTGTTATCTTTGAAAAGTTAAATAACACCAACAAGCATAGAACAAAACTCAATAAGCCATGAAGAGATGCTAGTTCTGCTTTCATTCATGTAACAAGCATGACATTGGAGTTGAGGAAATTTACATCAGCAGTGGAAGTTAGATTGTACTCCTGTGTAATCAAGCCCAAAGTGTCAGTGCTTCTGCAATTGTCCTGTATTTTATTTTTATAACCTAAGTTTTTCCTATACTTGGATTTAATCAAAAACCAATTATTCAGTATATGTTCTTTTTGAATGTGGTAACTTAGCATATCAAACTATATCAAATTAGTATTTTCCTTTTTGAAGACACACAAACTTATTAAAGTATAAGCAAATGGTATTTGTAAAAACAGTGATACTCAGAGTTGAGCCAGGCAGGTAGTTAAAGTTTACAGGCTTCCTTCACAAGGGATAATACAGTAGGGCCCTTAGGTGATTTCAGTAAATGGTCTCTTTGTGAACCCTGTAGGATGAAAGACCAGACATTGACTGGGCAGTCTGCCTGGACACTAATTCTAGTATCTAATTCCTATGGTCCATCTGCTATAGGATTTGTTCAGACTATTAGATATAGAACAAAACCAGAGAATGCTGCTTCCTATATTATTCATAAGGAAAAGAGAGAGGAGTAGAGGCAGAAAAATCACTCAGCAGGGTAAGCCATAAAGCATTGTTCCCTGAACCTCTTACACTGCTAACCCCTCCCATCTTATCTTGCTCAAAGATGACAACTTTACCATTTTGTGAGTTTTAACTGCCTGTTTACTTTTTGTTTTAATTCATGGTTAACTCAAAGCCACACACACTCATAATCTGTTCTCAAAACCATCAGAATTACTTACAACTTTTCATTTCCTGCCTTTCTTAATCCTTTGGGTCTTTAATTTCAGTGATCAGAATTTTAAGGAATATCCTTCTCTATTTGATTCTTTGTTTTCTATACTGTTGATTTTTAAAAATTTTGTACCCAGACACCTCTCACAAAGATACAGCTACTATATTAATGTGATTCTTTTGCATTTGATCTGTTAAATACTTTTTCATCTTCTTTAAGCTAGTCCCAAGTTCTTCCACCTCTTATAGGTTAGGCTTCTATTAGAAGGTTAAGTAACTTTTTACCATCTTTGTAAAAAGATGTACATATTCTTTTGCATTCTGTGTTTTTTCTCTAATTTTCTATCTCAAATTTGCTGCCTTCCCATTCTCTCATTTATCCCATTTGTACCTGACAGGTTATGAACTAGATTTTAGTGTTTTATCCTTTGTATACAATTTACTACAGTCTTTTTTTTCCTTCTTAATTTTTAAATATATATTTTCATTTATCCTCCAATGTTTCTATAGATTTTTTCATTTTTACTTACATATTTTTCAGGCTTATTTACTATCTAAATCTTCATGTGTTTTCATTATAACAAGGATCGAGCAAGTTATCCTAGATTTCTGGTGTACAATTGTTATAATTTTCAGGGCTCTTTTGTATGTGTTATTATTAATTCTCTCAGGACATTTTATTGTGCACTTATGCCTTCATTTTGTCTCAGTGTGTGTCACAGACTCTGATGGTATCTGATCATATGAAATTACCATTATATATATAAATGAAGTTTTAAAACTCAGACCTGCAAAGGGCAAACACTGGGTCCTGGTGGGACTTTGGTTAAGTTATGGATTCACTGTTGGGGACTCAGGCTGTGTTCTTTTTGTCTAGTTCAAAGTTCTTAATTTTCTGTCATGAAGGGTTATTTGATATTGCCCCTAGCTAACTTAAGTTCCCCTGTGTACTAGATGTGAGAAAAAAATATGGATGGCTCACAGATCTGACCTGATAACCCCTTCCTACATCCTTGCTCACTGGTGTGCCTCTTATCTGAATCTCTGGCCTTTGTGTTCAACAACTCTGAACATTGAGCTCCCTGCTACTCCAGGCAGTAAGGGTTAGTATACTAGCTTGCTGGATGTAAGTAGCTACAGTTTAAATCCTATTGAAGCTTTCCAAGTCATCTCTCTCCAGCAGCATGCCGCCGTACCATGATCAAGTTGTATAGGAAGCAAAAAAGTCCCAGAATTGGGTGATTTTTAAATCGAAATTGGCTTGGTTTTTCAGTAATGTATGTTTTATTTTTAAGTGATTTTAAAATGAAAATTAGCTTGGTTTTTCAGTAATGTATGTTTTATTTTTAAATTCTTAGGCTTAGCTTTCTCGTTTGCCTTAAGAATAAGATATTAACCTGTTGGTATCACACATCTGATATCTCCTGTTCCTGCCTTTCAGTGGATTTTACGATTTAGAATCCCTTATTGTCATTTTAATGATGGTTGCAACAGAGACATAATGTTGCACATAGTCAATCAAATAACATGTATGTATCTGTACTAAAATAAAACTGTTATGTTGCTGTCAGAATATAGGAAAGGATTTCACTTGGAGCCATGCCTGATAATTCTCACTTCTCTGTTTTACTTACACCTGTGCTTGGGTTACATCTCTGGCCCTGCTCAGTTGACTTTCTCTCTTCAATGTCTTAATTTACATTTATTTTATTTTTATTTTACAGAGTATCAAAGTAAGCTGGCTCCCTCCTCCATCGGGAACACAAAATGGATTTATTACTGGCTATAAAATTCGACACAGAAAGACTACTCGCAGGGGTGAGATGGAAACACTGGAACCGAATAACCTCTGGTACCTCTTCACAGGTCAGTGTTCACACAGCGCAGTCTAGCAAGCTTTTGATGAATTAAATGCTTTAGGAATAAAATATACTCTCACTTCAAAGGAACATAGACTTTTTTTTTCCTGGCAGCTGACATTTATTGGCCTGAACAAGAATAACCTTTATATTTTTAACTTTATATGCCCTGTAACGCTTTCACTACCCATTTCCCTCTGTATCATCATCTCAATAAGTGTATCATAGAACGTTTACCTATCTTACTTTTCAGAATCGCTGACTCCGAAACTCTTACTGCCTAATAACTTTTAACTTTATAGTTAACAACTGTTAAAAGGCTTCTAATGAAATGGCTGTATATGTTCCTCTTTGTGGTTCTCCTCCTCATCACAAATGTCAAGATAAAGTGGAAATTTACAAAAAGAGAGAGTGAAGAGGGAGAATGATGTGCTTTCTATAAGTGCGTAAATCTACTTTTGGAGAAATATTGGTGGAATTCATAGGAGGTTAACATTCACTAATTAATATTCATTAATAGTCACAAAACTGGATCCAATTTTCATAAAGACAATTCTCTAATTTGATGACATGAGAAAATAAGGTGTTTTCTTATAGTTTTGTAACTTGGGTGTATGATCACTAATTTTCTAGTGAACAGACTAATGGAAGTATTCTAAACTTATCTCAGTGAAGATTTATACTGAGGAGGACAAGAACAAGTGAACTTGGGAAGTGAGAAAGGGACAGGCAGATATTTTCCTTTAAAAAATAATGATGCAGGCCGGGCAGTGGTGGCGCATGCCTTTAATCCCAGCACTTGGGAGGCAGAGGCAGGCGGATTTCTGAGTTTGAGGCCAGCCTGGTCTACAGAGTGAGTTCCAGGACAGCCAGGGCTATACAGAGAAACCCTGTCTCGAAAAACCAAAAAAAAAAAAAAAAAAAAAAAAAAAAAAGATGCATTATTGAGTTGGGGGGTTGGACTGGCTCTAGGAGGTCATACAAAATGAATATGTAATGTACAAGCGGGTGCACAGCCTCCCTTGTCTGTCACTGGGCAAGTGGCTTACTATAGTGCATTGCTCAAGGCAAGTCCCTGCAAACAGAACTTTTAGTGTGTGCTAATAGGAGCTGTCTTCTTGTTCATCACCACTTTATATGATGGAGGTAGCAAGGCTCAGAGTTTTTATAGGTCTAGAACTAGTTTGAGGCAGGTCTATGGCCTTGAGAACAAAGCAAAGTGTAATGGTTCACCAGAGTGATTCACAGTAGATGCTGAGAAAATTAGAGATGGCACTTGTATTCATTACTTTTCTCAATGTTGTGACAAAGTGCTTGACCAAAATGGCTTAAGACTTTCTTTGGTTCATTTTTGAAGAGTGTAGTGCATCCTATCATGAAGGTATTGTACAGGAATATGAGACTTACATGTGCCTGTGATCAGAAAGACAGAGACAGAAAGAGCTCTATGATTTTCTTATCTGGGGATATAGAACTTACAAAAGAATCACTCACATTCATGACGGGACTGCTTTCCTACATAGCAATTCATTCAAAGTCATTTCCAGAGGTTCGTCTACTGAATGATTCCAATTACAGTCAAGTTAACACTCAAAGAAGATTAATTATCCAAAGTCACCCCTGGCTCAGTCAGTTAAGTGCTTGGTGTACAAGTACAATAATCCAAGACTGGACAGTCAGCCCTAATATAAAAAAAAAACATCAGGCCAGGTGTGAACGCATAATAACTGTAACCCCAGCACTAGGACATGGAAGGGGAAACAGAGCCAAGCAAACCTCTAGAGCTCAGTGGCTACCCAGCATAGTCAATTAATGAGTCTGAGTCTTTATGAAAGATTCTTTCTTTAAAAAAAAAGAAAAAGAAAAGTAAAGATCAATAGAGGAAGATAACTGATGTAAACCTCTGGTCTAAACATATAGAAACACACCATGCACACATGGATGAGCACAGCTGTACACACATAATGTCCATTCCTAGTCTCAATGCCATCTAAATGCATAATTTTAAAACTATAAATTTTTTTTCTACTGGATCTTTAGCAACTTATAAACTTCTTATAATAGAAAATAAATGTAGGGTTTTTTTTGTAAAATTCTCAAAATGTTCATAATACTAACATTGTTCAAAGTCCCTTTTAAGACACAAAGCAATCTTATCCATGAGCTTATCTGTGTAAATAATAATTAACAAATTATTATTATGGAGTTAAAACTTCACTACCCTATACCTTCTTTACTCATTTTTTTGTATATTGAGTATTTTATCCATTAGAATATGATGTCCAGTTAATAGTAAGTTAAGCAATATTTGACCTGTGTCCTATTTATTGTAAAAAATAAAACAGCTTACAATGTTACAGTGAGGTCTCCTATCTTTGTCTATGTCTCAGTCTCTCTGTTTCTCTCTGTAGAATTTATGCACTGTTCTTCCTCCAAACACAATGCTCTCAGAAACAAAACTCAGACTCAAAATACAATTATAAGTACTTCGGCTATATAGCTTTATTTTATTTTAGAACATAGCTTAAATCTATCTCATTTATTTTAATCTACATTCATCTATGTGACTGATTGCCTGTGCTCATGTACTATGTGTTTGTCTTTTCACGTTTTCCTAGGCAAATCTCTTACCTGCCTCGATCACAGAATTTAGTCTCCTCCTTGATGTTGAACTTTCTATTCTATTCTACCCTTTTCAATAGGCCATAGGTTTTTAAATTGACAGGTTATGCATCTATACAATACATAGGAATATCTCTCTCTCTCTCTCTCTCTCTCTCTCTCTCTCTCTCTCTCTCTCTTTCTCTCTCTCTCTCTCTCTCGTGTGTGTGTGTGTGTGTGTGTGTGTTTTAGTAGTAACATGTTTCTCTTTGGCCACTGAAATTTTTAAACACATAGTATGGAAAAATGAAATTATATATTGTGTTATAAGGAAACAAGAGTAAACAATAAATTGCATTCATGCTTTAATGAATAAAATTGTACTTCCACATAATTATAAAAGAGACAATGGGCAGGGAGGAGGTATGGGATGTGGAACAGTTGGAGGGTGGACCAGGAGGGGAATAAAATCTGTAATAAAAAAAAAAAAAGTAAGTGTTTCTATTATGAGAAGGAATTCAAAATATTATCAATACAAGTTCCATGCTAGCACTTTCATGAACTAACAGGTAATGTGGCCACACTGGGTTTATTTTAAGCTTTGTACTTATCCCCCTCCTGCCTTGCTCTTTCTTCACATGACATCTAGTGAGGAGCCCTGCTCTCAGAGTTGTAAATGTATGTGAGAGGCAGGAATAGAGCCACTATTTCCAGTGAACTAGAAATAGACCTGTAACTGTGGGAAATTATCAGTTCTCTTCTTATGTCCCTGCCATCCCTTGCTCTGTGTGTGTGTGTGTGTGTGTATGCATATGAATATGCATATATATGCATGTGAAGGACAAAGTAATATATATAATATATATTATATATCATAAAGTTATATATGCATATATATACATACACACACACACACATACACACACACACACACACACACACATATATATATATATCTTTTATATGCAAAAGATCCAGTGTTGGAATTCTTTGGTGCAAATAAATATTTGGTTCTATTTTTTTTGGTTCTATTATATTTTTTTGCGGCATATAATAATAAAGGATCAACTTCAAGCAAGATCAAGCAGAGAAAGGCAATCACCAAATTCTTAAGCTCCATGGCCAGCATCTAGAACGCCTACAGACATCCTTAGTCTCCATTATGCTTGGGGAGCCTCACACATCCAACTTTTCTACAAGCTGCAAACATAGCTGCTCCTTTCTTACCTGGTCTATTTCTTGCCTCAGCTTTCCACATCACTAATGTCTCTGGCATAAGCAACATTCCAGCTCTCTATTGCTTTAATTTTCCCCTCTACAGCTTAATGCAATAGAATTACACTCACAGCCCAAGATTTCCCCCACAAAATCTAACTCTTCCTGCCACAGGTTGTCTCAGTAATTTTCTAGGACCTTGGTTGTAACCTCCATGGTATTCTTACTCCCTCTTTCATTTTGCATGTTTAGAAAAACAACAGAACATAGAGAGCACTGCCTGCTATCAGCTACAGATCCATTCTGAATGCCATCTGCCACAGCTATAGTGGTAGCTGCGTACTTTGGCAACTGAGCCCCCTGCAGTGGGTGTTTTGCTCAAGGAAACCCTTTAGCACAATACCCAATTCATGCTCTCTTTTCTATTGAACTTGCAATTTTACAACTTGGAACCCCTGATGAATTGCCTTCAGGACACCTTTACTGTTTTCCAAGTGCATAATAGAAGGGATTTTTTTTTTAAGTGGCATCAGTCTCTTTAACAATTACAAGCTTCCATTTTCAACCTGGCTTGATGGCAAGTTTAAAAATTCAGAAAATTTTACTGATGAAAATACACATGTTAATATTCTTCCTGTCTCTGACTGTGTCTCAGTATCTCTGTGTATGTCTGCTTGTCTCTGTCCCTCTCTGTCTCTTTCTGTGTGTCTCTCTCTATCTCTGTGTCCCTCTGTCTCTGTTTCTGTTTCTCTCTGTTTCTCTCTCTCTCTCTCTCTCTCTCTCTCTCTCTCTCTCTCTCTCTCTGTGTGTGTGTGTGTGTCTCTGTCTCTCTGTCTCTCTCTCTCTCCAAGACACATCATAGATTCTGTACTCTCTGTGTTCTCTTGACATAATAAACCTATTTATTCCATTTACCTTTAAATTTGGCCTCACTATATTTTTCAGGAGATGGGCAGAAATTAGCCAGATTTGGGGCATAACATAACATGAAAGGCATCTAGCCCAGCTCCCAGTAGAGTCTTTGTTACCTCCAGAACCATCACAAGCACAGACTAGGTTTCTCTACTGGAAGAGCAATCCTATAGGAGAATATGATATTTGCACACTCTTTCCAGAATTGCTTGGCTTTTAATATCCAAACGCTCTCTATCCTTCATCTCTAAGTTTTTCTATGTCTGTTCAACAAACCAATTTCAGATGCAAAGAGATCAGTTTTATCACATTGTCTGCCAACAAACAGGGACAGTTGCTGTATCAGTTACTTTTCTCGATGCTGTGTCATACATAACACTTGACAAAATAATGTAAGGAAAGGAGGGCTTATTCCAGCTCGCATTTTCAAGGTAGAGCCCATCCTGAAAGGGAAATTATGGTAGCAGAAACATGAGGTAATGGTTGCAGTGTGTTCCCATCCAGAGAGCCGAGACAGGAGGATGCTTGTGCTCAGGTCCTTCAGTCTGAGACTGCAATCGATGGGATGGCACCACCTGTATGCAGGGTGGCTCTTTGCACCTCAGCTAATCTTTTCCGGATGTGCTGCCAAGATATTCTCAGAGGAAGAACTCCCGTGTGATTCTAAGTCAAATAGAGCTGAAAATGATAAGCCATTGCAACAGGAGAGCATGTGATTGTGTGATTAGGGGCGAACTAAACGTATTTTGTAGTAAGTGGAATTATTGATATTCTATTTGAATCTACCTATGTCTAGTGAATAAACTATCACTGCCAATGGAGAGATTAACCACTTAATTTTTCCTCTAGACAAGTTACATAGCAAATGTTATTTAGAATCATCACACACACACACACACACACACACACACAGAGACACACACGACATACCGCTTTGTCTTTTCCTTAGCCTATAATCTTTGATTTCAAAATAACATAGTTTGTTCCCATGGAAATATTGCCTGTATGATATCATTGTAATTGTGAGACTGTTTCCAAGGTAGACTATAGAATATAATACTGCCTATTTTAAAACTATACAGAAGCCTACGTGGGCATTGTTGAAGTTAAAAGCCAGATATAATATCCAATATACTATTTACAAAGATTTGAAAAAGTCAAGCCTATGATATAGTTTCCTTAGCCATGAAGAAGTAATATGAAGGATAAAAATAACTGATGTTAAAGTAAGACTTATATGCTTGATAGAGCTTGTGGATCACCATATGACATGTGGTCACTTTGAGAAAAATAAAACTTTTGAAAAATCTTACAGAAAATGTTTTAATATGTCTAAGATTTAATATTAGACATACAGAGGCATGAGGAAATTTCATTTCTCCTTTATATAAAATACAGAGGGTTGGTTCCTTGACACTTTTTTGTCAATGAATTTTTTTGGTCACATGAAACATTAAAAACATGAAATAAACTCTGTTTATAAAATAACCGATGGGCATAGAACAGAGACACTACTGGAAATTCAATTCAAAACACTCTAAATTGCCAATAAACATGATAAAATGTTCAATCTCATTTGCAAGTAGAGAAATAGACATTAAATTAGTGATTATTTTCTTTGAATGTAGTAACAATGATAAAAGTAAGTGGCAGTAGATTCAGGAAGCACACGAGTAACAGGAATTTCCATACTCTGAATAACATCCTAGAATGTCATAGAAAACACTGTGTATATGTATTATATGCACATGTACATAAGCATATATGCATTGTGAGTTAATTTTTTTTCCACAGAGATACAAAACAGACCCAGTTTTTCAAATTTTAGGATGTATTCCAAGGTATAATTCTATTTTTACAATACTTTTAAACAAAAGTAATGTAGCTTAGAGCATAACTATTATAGAAAATAGTCTTTAAAATTATAAACAACTTTAGCTAATAGACTTTTAAAAAATCAGTCATATCTTATTCATTGAAAGTTATGGGGAATAAAAAAAATAACAAGTCACACGTTAAAGATTTAAACATTATCATTTGTATTGTGCTCACTTAAATCCAGAATGATTTTGTTCTGTCCAAAGGATATGTCTGCAAGTGTGCTTGAATGCTGATATTCCTACAGTATACAAATTTGGGCAAGACGCTATTCAGACAATTACAAATCTGTGATTATTTTTCCCTCAAGCACAATCATTTTAAATTGCATCCTTTAATAAAATGTACTCAAAGATAAATAATTCATCTCTAAATCTTTATTTCTCTGAACTGGGTAGGATACTAAGTACATCTAATCAGCATGGAGTAACTCCTCACTACTCCAGCTTATTACCCTACTACCCAATGGAAAGACAAGATATGAATTAAATAGCTTATTACTAAGAATGGTTTATAACTATATGCCTATTTAAGGGTTTGAAAGAATCTGAATTCAAAAATGTAGCTTTTATTCCCACTGTTACATCTTTGTGGCAAAAATAAGTAAAATACATTTGGGAATTTAAACATAATACAATCAAAAAGATAAGTCACTGCATCTGCTATTAACCTCAAAAAATGTCATGCATACTTCTTTTTGTGGCTTGAACTGAAGCAATAAAAACAGTCAGTAAAGCATATTTGAAAGAGCTTTTGCCTTTTTCTTCCATTTCTCATGGCTCATACTCAGGAACAACTGTTATTTTTATAGACAATTTGACCATGTTTTCAAAAGCATTAATAAGCCAGCAAGTACTGCACACTTAAAGATTTAATGTGGTTTAGGTTATCCTGTATAACATATCTAGGAGCTGATATTCTTATAGTTAGTAAGTAGAGTCATTGATTTTCAATATAAATCCAGTGTTGTAAAATGTGCAGGAGTTGACCCCAAGTTTTCAATGCCTAGAACATACATAGATGTATTGATTTGGATGTGAAAAATTGGAAATGCTTTAATTCTTTCTTTTTGTATGATATAATTGAAGGGTAGAAATGGATTTTTTATTTACACAGCTGTATTTGTTAGACAGGTGTTTTTGTTGTGTTCTATTTTTTTTACTATGATAATGGGACATCTGCAATAACAAAGTAATTCATAGTTCTAACAAGGATGTCAAATTGCAGGCATCAGTCCTGTGGAAACCCATAGGAACTAAATTTGAAAGTGATGTTTTTAATTTGTGAGTGATTTTCTGGAAAGGTTATTTGACACTGAATTTAAGAGAGTTCTCATATTTCATGGCCTATATAGAATAACAGTAATGATAAACATGCATCGATATTTTATGGGCTGAAAAGTGGGAAGAGCATAGCAATTTTCTAACAAGGATAACATGAAAGCAATCATGCTGCTTGAATAAGATATACATCTCCATATGGTGTATAAAATTAGACATCAAAGAGAGAAATTATAGTGGTTAAAGACTCCAAGTTTGAAGAGTAACACTAGTCAAGGATCATCTGTTTTAGTGATAGAATTTTTAACGCAGGATAGATATACAATACTTTCTTCACAGTGACTTTATTCCCTAAAGTCTTTGCACTCAAACATAGACTCACAGACATACAGAAGACTGAGCTGAGCTTCACAGTGCTCCCACACATAGTAGAACTGATGTGATACATGATGGCCAAAACCTTCTTTTCTGTTTTTGTTTTTAACAGAGATACAGAGATACAGTTTACAAAGAATGGTCTGAGATGATTATAATACAACCTGTATCTCTGAAGCAGAACTTGGCATCCAAGTGTAGAAATTCTGTTTCAGAGAAATCCAAGGTCTGAACTTAAAACCTCTCCTGATGTGATTGCTTGAATAGTATTCATAACTTAAGACTACACATGTACTGGAATACAATCCACAAGATCTCTGTCTGGAAACATTTGATTAGTGCTCCAATCAGTGGAGATCATAGCCCACCCAGCTGGCACAGAATGCTAGTGATGACAGATGGCCTTTGAGAGCAGTTGTCGCACAAAAGATTGATACCATTGCTTGCTTGTTCATTGTGAGCAAGAGTGCAGCAAAATTTCTCCCTAACGTGGGAAAATATACTCTTGGGAATTTCAACTCAGTCTCAGAAAAGACCTCTATCAAAGCCATTACTTTCTGTGATTTGGGTTAACATGACTTCCTGGAGCTCTCCCCTTATTCATCCCAAAATTTCTTCGGGAACTTCGGCAACACCTCTTCTTAACAATCAACAGTGGTGTTTATGAACGGGTACCAAAGTGAAATGATTATAAGCTTCCTTGAGGGATGACAAAAATCCCATGTTCCCAAAAGTCTTATTGTAACCATGATTGTATTGAATATTGTATTTCAACCTGATATTTAATTTGCATTAATTATTGTTGTGCTCATTCAGTGTTATTGGATTTGTCAGGCTGTTTGTATGAAAATCTTCAAGGTGCCAAGCACTTTAGTATAGTTTTGGGTAGAGAGTTAAAACATTAATGTTAGCAATAGCGAATCACCAGTAGCAATTTCAGGTACAGTACTTCTCCATTTTATAAAACTAGAAGCTTCTCTATGAAACAAAAGATCTCTACCAAACTTTTGTGTAGATGAATTTAGCAAATGGATTTCTCCATATGTGAAACTTTCATGTAAGCCTTAAAGTATCTGTTCTTAAATATCATCTGATTGACACTACTCCCTATGAATAGGTATTTAGAAATGATCTTGCTACAAATTACTCATCTTTTGGTGAATTTATACAATCATCACATAATATAAACATCAACCCACAGTAATCTATTTTACTTAATGTTTCATATGAAATAGTAATACTGTTTCATGTTGTCAGAGAGAAAAATAGAAAACAAAATTAGACAGCATTCTAATTTCTATAAGAGATTTTCAACTATTTGAGATCTAAAACTAAACAATTTACGTTGAGTTTTTATTGTCTGATTAATGACCTATGTTTTCTTAAACAGTATTGACACATAGGAACTGGACAAAATACTCAGGTTCACGATGACATTTTCTTATGTGTGTAGAATGTATACATTTCTACTATTACAATTGGATTGCACTAACTAGGGGGTTCCTAAACAAGAGTAGGTAATTCTGAAGGCTATGACCATAACACCAGAGTATGAGAGTCATCTCATGAAGGACTATGAAAATGCAAACAATTTAAAAAAGAAAATTGGGCCAAATTCATCATTCATATCAGGAACTAATTTCTTCAGTAACTAATCCTCTTGCCACAGGAACATTCATTCATGGATGATGGCAAATGTTTCATTTAATTTCATCTTAATGTTCCGTCTAAATGTAAACAAAAATGACAATTAAAATTTAATGTGAGTTTTTGTGGATACAGTTAAAACAGGGCAACAAATATTATTTGTTTTTTAAATGCCTTTGAGACTTGGAGAAAAGAATGGGTTTTTACATCCAAATCTTAAACCCATTAAATGATAATTTGTGGGTCCACTCTAATTGTAATTTCTGTTATTTCTAAAATAATCTTCAATGCCAGTACTGTGGATAATATAATGCACCCAAATAGTTATTGAGATTGACAAAAATTCTCTCTAATATGGGAACTGTGGTAAGATATACTGGAAGGGTAGCTATAAAATCAGAGCCCACAGAATCAACTGACTGGGACACATTGGGACACATAAAGAAAAGAGATCCTGTAGGAGTCTGCCATAGGTCCCAGTCATACATGTTATGGCTGAGTAGCTTGGTGTTTGTGTGGGGATCATAACAGTGGGATTGGGTTCTTCACTGACTCTTCTGACCATCATTGAGAACCTTTTCCTTTTATTGGTTGGCCTTGTCCAGCCTTGATGTGATAGTATCTGCATGCTCTTACTGTAGCTTGTTATGTCCTGTTTGGTTGCTGTGTCTGGAAGTCCTGCTTTTTTTTTCCTGAGGGGAGGCATATGGTGGGAAGTGGATCTGGGAAGAAGTGAAGGTAGGGGGAGAAACCGGAGAGAGGGGAGGGAGGGAAAACTATAGTCAGGATGTAATATATGAGAAGAATTTTTAAAATGAAATTGTGTTTATTTTCTTCTAAAATTCACTTTCTCTGGTTTCTTCTTCCTTGGCCTCCTGTAGCCTAATCACTGACCTTGAGTGAATGATGGAGTGTAAATGGATAAGTGGACTGTTTTTGATTTATAGGCAGGGCTCCTCAGAACAGTGAGGAAAATGACTCTTGCTATTTTTGATTATTTCTTCATCATTCATATTTTATATTCTGCATTTACCCTGAGGCTGTTTTCAATGATACATTTTTATAAACTGGAAAAAAATGCACAAAAATTTAGAGTTTATTTATAATTTTAGTTCCTGCTATGCTATTTCTCTCCTTGTAATCAACATAACAATACTTATCAAAACAATCATAATAATTAAATCATGACAACTATTGTCATAATTTTTTCTAGAGCTTTGAAAACCCAGCTGGAATTTCTTACTGTTCAGTAATATATTTTTCTGGTGGAATTTTTTTCCATAGGATTGGAGAAAGGGAGTCAGTACAGTTTCCAAGTGTCAGCCATGACTGTCAATGGTACTGGACCACCTTCCAACTGGTACACAGCGGAGACCCCAGAGAATGATTTAGATGGTAAGACCCCAGTTTTCTAGTTCCTAGTAACCTCAGCTTTATTGATCTTATAAGAAATTTGATGAACTTGATTTCTAAAATATTTGTTTTGTGTCTATCTTCAGATATAAAATTATACAAAGTACCATTCCTGAACAACCCACAATAATACTTAAAGATAGTCTAGTGGCACTGACTATGCATTCATTAATGGTTCTCAGTTGCATTTTGTGCAACTTGAATATTTTACTTGCTTCTTTACTTGTGTGTGTGTGTTTGTGTGTATGTGTATGTGTGTGTAATTGTAAGTTAAGATATTGAAGTTTATATAAAATTTGTGTAACAATAAATTAAGCATAAGCAGGAATCATAAAATCACCAGGTGAGAAATTGTTCTTGATGTAAAAGTGTCATAGTTGAATAAAAAACTTAAGAAAACTGAGTAAAAGGAATGAAAACTGAAGTTCAAGTCATAAAACACATAGATGCCACATGTAACGTAGATTAAAATAAAATCTAATAAGTAATGAAAATAGGAGGGATAGAGAATAAAATATGTATACTTAATATTAGGCATTCAAAATTAGGACCAAGCAAAACTGGACTAAAATTAAACTCCAGCTATGTGTGGAAAATTTTATCATACAATAATGAGCCATGGAAAAGTTTTAGTTCTTAAGTTTGGACCTAGAATTATCTGAGGAAAATTAAAGGATAAAAAATATGTAGGTCTTTTCTTTCCTCCTCTTTTTCCATCCCTTAGAGAATAAGATAATCTTATTCTATTTTATTCCAATACACTCAAATATTTTCTCCTAGATCCTTAAACTCTTTTCTACTCTTTTACTTATCTTTTCCTTCTATAATAAGCCATTATTCTGCATATTTTACAGATTTGATATAATGAACTACTATAATGCCATATTAACAATGGGCAGATGTTTTTTCCACAATAGTGATAATCACAGCCATGGCCATGTGGTACTACACCTACTGTATCAGTTCCTTTTCTCATTACCTTGACCTTGGCAGGCTAACTCAGGATGAGAGTGAGTTTGAGGCTAGCATAGTCAACAGATAAAGACCAGCAAGACCCTACTTAAAGGAGAATGGACCTGTTCTCTCTTAAGTTCTAAGCTCTTATAGAAATGTTAGTATGAGAAAAGGTGCAGAAGAGCTGGTAAAATTGCAATAGCAGTCAGGCAGCAGAACACAAGCAGGATGAAGACTCAGGATCTACCCTTGTGAGTCAACTCCTCCTATAATGTTCTAAGAAATAAAACTTCTACAATCTCACCAAATAGCTGAGAATCAGACAAACATGCACATGCACACATACACAAAGGTTCAACACACACACATACACACACACACACACACACAGTGCTTCTATACACACACACACAGAAACAGCTTCTACACACACACACACACACACAAGAGCTTCTGGATGCCATTTCAACTACAAACCAAAATATCCATTGAAAAATAGTTTACAAAAACATGCTCCATAACAATCGTGGTGTGCTGTTCTAAGGATCAAATACTGTCTGTAGAAGAAAGACATAATATTTTCTTCATGTTCAAAGTTTAACAGACTTAAAGGCTACATTGTAGATAACCATTAGTAAAGAGTAAATCAGGTTGAATTTTCATAGAATCCCAAAAGCCAACATTTATAGATGTATAAATGAGGAAAGAGAGTTTTACATTAAAACCAAAACTTGAAGCATGTCATTTTGATGACTGAGTATAAATACATCCTTTAGGAGGCTAGCTCAGGAGGAGAGTGAGTTTGAGGCTAGCATAGCCGACAGGTGGAGACCATTTAACCAAAACAACACCACCAAAAATAAAACTAGTACTGAAAGACTAATGATAATTTTCTATAAAGTACATATCAGTAATTGAGCATAAGGGGCAGAGAGTGAACAAATGCAGGGTTTACTAGAGCACAGTCAGCATAATATTACAGTATTGAACTTAAACGAAAATGAAGACTGAGGCATATTAAGTTTGTACATAAGCTGGTTCTAACTGACAACACTAAAGTTTGACCGGATTTTGAATATTTTGAAAGTTTTATATATTAATATTTTTCTTTAACTGGATAACTTACTTATACCAAAAGCATCATTGAGTTTTAACGTATTATAATTATAATTGCATTTTGAAAAGATTGAAGTGAAGTACTAAAATGTACTTGCTGATCACTGACATAGATTAGGCCAACACTAGAAGTTTGCAATAAATAACTGTAATAAAATATTGACTACTGTTATGTAATTGTCACAAAGTCCAATTTCACAGGGTTCATATTTCATTAATAGATTTGGGAATAGTTTATATGTATGTTTGTGTTAAAAGTAGTTCTTTTTTTTTTTTTTCAGGCCAAACAATAAAATGCCCGCTCTCAAAGGAGAGCATTTTATTCAGTTAGACATGGTTAGCAACACATGTTTTTAAAAAACAAAGAAAAGAGCAGGGCTGAAGTGATGCTGAACCATTAGACTGTATGCAGCTCTTACAGAGAATCTGTCTGAGCACCGACATTGGGTCACACACAGTCACCTATATTTCCAGCTCCAGAGGCATTCAACACTTCTGACATTACTAGCACGTCCAATTCAGTAGCACATAGCCACTCACATACATAAAAGCAGACACATCATTTAAATTAATAAAATTATTTTTTAGAAAAGAAAGAATTATAGAAAAAAATAAAGGACAAGAGGATATCACTTTCTATAGGAAAAATGTCTCAGTAAAACATAGTCCAGACTATAAAAAAGTGAGGGGTAGTCATGTGGGTATATCAGACAGCAGTCTTCTGCCATAAAGAAAATCTGATGTCCAAAAACTGGAGCTCCATTTGCATAGAGATCAGAGAAATTGGACTTATAATTATGAATGCTACCTTCTGTTTTATTTCAAGAATTGTATGTAGGTCATGAGCAGAGTTAATTTTTCTATTATACATCAGGAATAATGTTCAAAGTTTTGTGCTATTCTTTCTGAATCCTCTAATCCACATTCATGAAGTAAATATTATTCATTTTAGTTCAAAGAAATATAACACCCTAAAATTAACTAAATTAATGAGGTCAGCTAGGAACCCACAGCTTGCACTCAAGGTCTAATTCTGTGAATCCATGCCCAGTGCTCAGTGTGAAGTCTCTACTGGCCCCACAACTGTGGATGTAGGTAGAAATTTATGAGCTACGGTGACTCAAGGCGAACGACTCTAAGAAGTGAGATCATATCATTTACCCCAACCCAGAGGCCATATCTCTTACTGGAAGGAGTTAAAATAAATGGAGCAGAGGTACAAGAGGTCCTATAAAATACCCAGAATGGAAAGGCCTCTGCACTTGACTTATACTCTCTTTCCCTGACTGCGAGTGAATCAAATTTCAAGTGGATCCAATGTAGAAAATCACAGCTTTTTGGGTGGAATACAGTGTTTCCTCAATTACATGCTTCCTTTCATACTGGTGGTTTCTCTGTTTAATCCACTTCATACCTCGTGTGTAGGCATTAATGGGAATATTGTTCTCATGAGCGGAGCCATATTAAAGGCTTATGCTTGTTGAGTTTTTCACATTCTACCTTCAAGTTGGTCTCTCTTCTCCATGCAGTGTTCCTCCTTACATTTGGCTTATTTCACTACTTTTGCAAGCATTAGGAAATGCAATTAAGAACCACTAGTGTGTTGAGTCATGGGGAGCACAAACAAGAAACTGGTAAGAAAGGCTCTACTGATGCATAGATAATTTTTGCACTGACTGGAAACTATTTCATTAAAATGAGTAGAACCGGAGACGGGTGTTTTGACTAGTATGATTAAACAGAAAAGCTCTCCAATATTAGTTTAAAGCATGTTTAGTATATTACTGCAACCATAAATGGTTTGAAAATTTTATGCTCATTTATGTGAATGTTGCTCTTTTGTAAGGTTTAATTATTTTTATTTTCTGTGCTTAAGAGTTTGCCGTCATGCATTGCATATATGTGTGTACCACATGCCTGGTACCTGTGGAACAATATAAGTATTGGGAATCAAAGCAAAGTCCTCTGCAAAATTACAAAGTTCTTTTAACCACTAAGCTGTTTTTCCATCTCTGTGAAAGAGTACTTTTGCAGTCCTTTACTGTAACACAGTTTAATATTTTTCTTTCTCTTCTACAAATTCATCTTGATTATTGGTGAAACAATTCTAGTTTTTTTTTTTTTTTTTTTTTTTTTTTTTTAAAAAAAAGGATGCTAGAGAAAATGGTACTTCTTGATCCAAGGATGCTACAAACATTGATATCAGATTGTTTGAGGCATAAAGGAAACTAATAGTGTTTAGAAAATTTAGCTATAAGAAAGTAAGACAAACTTTACTTTCTCTATGAAACAGTGTTTTATTCGCTGTAAGAAATTAGACATATTAGTCTTAAAGGCTTCTCATTATATTGATCCATGATGATACTTTTTAAATACCTAAAAACAACTTTGAGCTGAATTCGTTCTGATTATCATTTCATTGCATCATTCAAGTGTAAAAGTCTAACCCTTAATATAAATAATTGTATTAATAAATGGGCCAACTTGATAGTCACCACGACAGTACCCAGTATTCACTCAAACATGCCCATATGCAAATACACCCACTCATATTCACATATACATAATTTTATAAACATTTAAGTAAAACATATTTTATTTAAATATTTATCTCATTGTCATTAATTCATATAAATGCTTAAATTATAAAATCACATGAAAATGACTTTTACTCCAGTATTCAGAGCTGATGTTGGGAAGCTTTGAGTGAAAATTATTCGAAGGAGGAGGAGGAGGAGAAGGAAGAGGAGGAGGAGGAGGAGGAGAAGAAACTAGAATTTCTTTGATTTCCCTAAATTATGGATAAAGGAGAAACAGCCAGTTTGAAAAGCATGGAAAATGGAAAGTCTGGATTACATAGTGAAAGGAGTGGAAGAAACCTGGGCCATTAGCACTCTTAGCATATACCTGCTATTTAACCATCTCTATTCCCAATTCTCCTAGGGACTCCCAGAGTGATACATTCCTGACCATGGCTCTGAGCCTTGAGTCCCTAAGCAGAGGCAGTGGCAATTGCAGATGTTTTAGCCACGCCTCTTTCCTTTCTTGGACTCTGATGCTTTTCTTTCTTTCACTAGTTGACTTAATCTGTGAAAATGAGCAGTGACTTGGAGAGCTACGGTAATCCTCATGGATTGCCCTTTTAATTAGGATGTTTTGTTAAAGTAATTATAAATCCAAACTGCACTGATTGTTCAAGGTTCCCTGGAAATCACTTTGCTATTACTGGCAGCTGGGAAGTTCTGAAATATTTATTTTGAGCCTCAGATTTTCAGCTTAAGAAATCCAAGAACATTAGAATTCACCAAAGTTCTTTTGTGCATGCCTTATGTAAAGAAATGAGACAATTTGTTGATGAAATTCAGGGAGGTGACCTTCTGAAAATTGAGTCTGGAGAGTGCCATACACCATTAATGATAATGTGATTTATATTAATTCTTCACCACAAAGTGGAGTTGCCTGGTTAACAAAATCAGAACAATTCAGAGATTCCTACAAGTATGACAATGATACAGAAAATAAAAAACAACAACGGAGGGGTCTGGGACCTACTCTAACTTCCTGCCCCAAGGAAATAGATAATTTTCTCTATAGTTATGAAGATGGATCCACTAGTTGTTTGTTTCATTGCAGATAAGACAAACAAAGGCAACTCAGTACACTGGAACAAGCAGAATCCGTGACAATATCTGAGGGCATGGATAGAGAACAAGCATATATTCAAGCTTAGAAAGAAGAGACATTAGATATTAAAACTATGATATTTAGTTAAGAATAACATTATGGAGTGGAGTGATAGCTCAGTAGTTAAGAGCATTGTCTGCTTGCCTGGAGGTCCTGAGTTCAATTCCCAGCAACCACGCATTGGCACAAAACCATCTATCCTAGAGTCTGATACACTTCTGATATGAAGGTATCCATACATGAGAGCATCTACATATAAATAAAATAAATAAATATTTTTAAAATAATAATCTGATAAAAATATCCCTTAGAAGAATTACTAAATAGGAAAATGTGATTCTTAGTAAACTGAAAAATTTAGAGAAAACAAAGATCAGCAGAGAACATATGAGTTCTGATGTTCTGTAGAAAGCTCATTCCTCAAAATCTGAGCAGCAATCCCCTGGAACCCTGGACTTTTCATGTCAGAAGATACTTTGTAGGTATGAGTGATGCTGAATTCTGAAATGGGCAGTTTATCATTCATCATTGTGGACCCTGTTTAGTTATTAAAGTTCTTATATGAGAGAGACAGGAATTCACAAGTGAGAAGATATTCCAGAAAATGCAGATTGAAATAAAGCAATTCTACAAATTAAGGGAGGATAAGCTTTTAGATGTAGCCGCAGTTGACAGTGATGAATCTATAATGCAACTTATACTCCAAAGATTCAGGAACATTCTAGAAGAAGGAGCAGAAAGATTCTATATATAAAAGGAAAGCTGCACCCACGAACTTAACACTATAAGTATAGCAGTAATTTGGTTAATCTGCTCTCATCCCTGCTGGCTGGCTGCAGCTGCCCAAGTTCCTCAGTGCCCACCCAAATGCTCTGGATTCTGGAATGAAAGACACACACATCCAGCCTTCTATTTTAATATGCCTTCAACAGTGAAATGGCTAGGCTATTCCCAAACTTCCACATTGCTAAAGCCTACCCTCTGAATACTCCTGAATTATTACTTACTAAAATATATATTCTGTCTTTGCTCCCCTAAACCCAATTGGGTGGGGCAGTACTTGGGGCCACTCTTCCCTGGCTCTTACATGGTTGTATACCTCTCCAGCTCTCAAGCCTGATACTTCTACTTTCTTGCCTTGACAATTCTCCCCTTTCCTCTCTCAGATATTCCTTGCCCAGGAACCTCAAGTCCCGCCTCTGTCACCCTGCATAGCCATCTGCTATACAGTATGGGGACTTCTGAATTTTGATTAAATATTTTTTTTTGCATTATGCTACGGTTAGGTTTGGCTCCCATAGACTCAATGTGTTTGAACAAGCCTATGAGAAAGTTGTAGTTTGAATATACTTGGCCCAGGGAGTAGCACTATTAGAAGGTGTGGCATTGGTAGAATAGGTGTGGTCTTGGTGGATTAGGTGTGGCCTTGGTGGAGGAAGTGTCTCATTGTGGGTGTGGGCTTTAAGACCATCCTCTGAGCTGCCTAAAAGCCAATCTTCTCCTAGTGGCTTTCAAATGAAGATACAGAAATCTCACCTCCTCCTATATCAGACTTGTTGATAATTGACTGAACCTCTAAACCTGTAAACCAGCCCCAGTTAAATGTTGTCATTGAGTTATTTTGGTCATGGTGTCTATTCATAGCAACAGAAACCCTAACTAACAGATAGGGAACAGGAACTCAAAGTCATTCTTGTACTACATAATGATTTCAAGACAATCTTGAGCTAATGAGAGATGCTGTCTCAAAAATAGGTAAATAAATAAATAAATAAAATACATAAATAAATTTTAAAATTTAAAATAGAAATGTTTGACAAGCATCAGACATAAACAGTACCCTTAAGCAAATATTGAGTTAGTTGTGGACAAGCATCAAGATGCATCATGACCAATGAATATTCATGAGACTTCCTACAGGTACTATAGTTAGAGTTGACAATACAAAATATAGACAACAGATGAAATTCCTCATTTCACAAAATTTATCTCATTAAGCAACTTAAATTCATATCCCCTAAATTTTATTTATACATTATATAAATTTTTAAGCGCATATATATTTTTGTAGATTCATTATCAGGAATAATCATATATATGATTATATGTGCTATATTGTATCATTCAAACTTAACATTGTTTTCTTTTTTCAATAATTTAAAGACTATATATTTACTTTATATCCTCATCATATTATAAATTCCACCAACTACCACCAGTTACTTCATAAATAACATGAATCAGAGCACTGTGAAGAACCATATATGACATATGAGTTTATTACTCTTGTCATTGGCCATGATCCTTCTTGCCTGTTCTGACATACTGGTAAAATGGAATTTTTTGTTCTAAAGTTTGTTCTAGCATCTATCTTTATATTATAATGGCAGTGTGATTTAAATTATTAATATGTTCATTTCTCCTGTTTTCATAAACTAAAATCGTTTGTATAAATGGCAAAATAATATTCATAGAATTCAATACATCTTTCAGAACTAAAAAAAATTACAGAAAATTATACAGAGAGTTTAGCCAGCATAATTAAAATATGAACAAAATTAGAGAATTACAATTATCTTTTAAGTCATGGATAAATATTAGAGTGTTGCTATGAATAATTGGATTTAAGTTCTTAGGTCACATTAAACACATGTGTTTATGTTTTTCTAAACTAATAATCCATAATACTATGATACCCACATGTCTGTAAATAGATAAACATTCTTTCAAAGAATACATTGCTCCAAAAGAAAACGAAAAGTATGTTGAATCCTAAAAGAAATATTTAGGGGCTGATAAACAGGCAACTTGGCTTAATATTTTCTTTATAATACTAATACTTAATAATATTTTTAAAAACAAATTTTTATTTTTGACAAATACCAAAGTTGTACTTTCTTGGTGATATTATTTTAACTAAAGCTTGTATCATAAGAATGTAAGTGCATATAAGTAAACAAGTATAAGTTATTATAAGGAGTGGGCTTTACAACTGGAGGAAAAGCATATGTTCATCTGGGAAATTACCTTGGTTCATGTCGTATTTGATGGGTGAAGAAAAAATTCAAGTGCTGTGTCGGGAAATAAAATTTTTCTCATGGACTTTGGTAGAAGCCATTTATGACAGTGAGTTGATCCTTCAAAAGCAGGCTTAACAAAAACAGACCTCAGCTGTAGTTATAACACAATTTAAGACCAAGATTTTTACATTCTATAATTTAAATGGAGTTCATTTTTTACAAGGAATGGGGTAGCCAAAGCCAAAACTAAATTTTCTAACAAAATGAAAATCATCTTCAGTTCCTGGCCAAGTGGCGGTTCAAAATCTCAGACCAACAGTTTATAAATGAAAACAGAGCTTATTTAGATTTGGAAAAATATCTAAAATTCTGAGTACTTGAGACCTGTTTGTAGCCACCACAATCTTTTTCACTTGTTCATCAAATGTTTGATTCCTCGTGATATGATTTGGTGAAATGATTACTAATTCTGTAACAAAAACACAAACAAACACATAACACAAAACACAAATACATAAAAACACATACATACACTCCAAAACAAATAAACATAAATAAAGCAAAAAAAAAGCAAACAAAAAGACCATAATTGTCATTAAGTTTGAACTGTACTCAAATTATTGTGTAATCAGGGGAGACTAACTTAACTTCTCCAAGACTTAAGCCTAGTCAATTATAAAGAAGTTATAAGAATTGAATGTATCTCAATAGCCTTAATGAGAATTGACTGTAAAATTAATGAAGTATTTGCCATGTGCTGTTATTGTTTAACATTTTTGACCCCCAGCCTATGACTACAGTTCATTTTAAGGGAATAACAATATATTTCTACTGTTTCTTATGTTGCATTTTTGAAGCATTTGTTTGCCTCTGATATAAATGAGGGAATATATCCAAACTCACTGAGAGCCCATCATCCACTTATATAATAACACACAACATTGTCCTATGCCTGCACCAAAAAATGAAAAAAGAAAATTGTCAAATGTTCTTTTATGTTTTTAAAAAATTCATGTTAATAAGAATATAATTATCCTTTAAAACATTTATTGTTTCTATGAGAAACTAAGTATAAGAATTATGCAAAATTATAAAATAGTTAAAACATTTTCTTTAAATTCTCTTTAGGCTGACAAAGACTTCTACTATTTCAGGTACTAAAAATATAGAGATTTTATTAGGAAATACATAACAGCCTTTGAAAAAATAACTTTACATTTTTAAAAGTATTATTATTTTTAGAAGTAGTATGAATGCATATTTGGGAATTTTGAAAACAATACACTACCAACCACTGAAAATAATTGGAAATTTTGATAAGCTAGTAGGCATCTCTTATGTAAATACAAAAGCTTCTTTTCCAATAAATGCCAATAATAGCATTAACTAATTATATTAATCATTAAAAAGAAGAAAACAAAAATCTAAAATATGATATGCACAGTAAAAATTAACAAAATTTCATAAGATATAGGTGAATGTGAATATAAAAAACATTATATTTTAATAAAATGTAAACTGAGACATCAGAAAGTAGAATATATACATACATATATGTGTATACATATGAAAATATACATAGATAGATATATGATAGATATATAGATCAATGATGTATATATTAATTCCTAGATGAGTATGTGAGCACTATGTAAATTCTTCACAAGTCAATGATTAATTTAGTACAATTCCAGTCACAGTACACTTTAAACGAAAGAATAAATGTAAAAGAATTCCAAGAAAATTTCAAAAAGTATAATTAACATCTGTTATAAAATACGATGAAAAATCCATAAAGTACTCTGTGCCATAGAAATACATAATTAAATCAATGTAACTTAGCATAGACTGCAGAAACAATTTTCTCGATATTTGAAAAATAAAGATAAAATCCATCCAGTCCTCAGTCACAGGATGCTTCACAGAGTATGCCAGGGTCATTGCCAGCATTTCCCATTGGTCAGGCAATATTTCCTGCTCTATACACTTAGCTTATTGTAGCTGATCTGGTGCTAGAATATAAAGTCAAAAAAGGTGACAAGATCATCCGCTGCAGAGTTAAAAAATATAGAGGCAGTGGTAGTCAATGACACTTGTTGCACTTTCTTTCTTTTAACACTTTCAGGATAAAAGATTAAAGCCTAAATTAGCTGTGAGTTTACAGCTTAATGTTTCTGGTTTTTTTCAAAAACTAATTATGCAAATGAGTTTCCATTTCAAAAATAAACATAAGCCATATATAGTCATAATATATTCTCTGTTTAAGTCTAAAACTAGATACCCGTCTTAGGGTTTTATCGCTATGAATAGACACCATGACCAAGACAACTCATAAAGACAACATTTAATTGAGGCTGGTTTACAGATTCAGAGGTCCAGTCAGCTGTTATCAAGGTGGAAGCATGACATGATTCAGGCAGGCATGGTGCAGAAGCTGAGAGTTGTACATCTTCATCTGAAGGTCACTAGGAGAAAACTGGCTTCCAGGCATGCCACTTCTTGGGCCAAGCATATTCAAACTTTCACAATACCACTCCTCAAACAGAAAGTCCCAGCCTGCTGCAGTCATCGTCACAACCAGTTCACTTTTGTCAATGTTCTTTCTGTAGCCATGACCTATGTTCCTACTGTCTCCATCATGTCCGTTACATTCACACCAATACACTTCATGTTAGCCTGTCATCACCTGTCACCTGAACATCTTATTCATGTTTTTGTTTCTGTTGTTGTTTGTTTTGTTTATATCACTATAGTATTGAAAAATTGATTGTTTCTAAAAAGACATGATGGTAAGCTTTAGGACATCCATGTACTGTCTGGATAGAAAGACTTAGGGAGTATATTTTCTAGTGAACTTGTCCATCTGCTACACACTTCGGGTGCATTTTTTCTTAAAGGTTACACTCTTCTCTCAAGATAATACCAAAAACCATACTTTGGCGTGAATTCCTCAGTGGTTTGCCCATTGTATATAATACAATAATAGACAAGTGACTATATAAGTGTACCTTGTAATTCATGTGGGTTCTAAATAGCACACAGCTTGGTTCTTCACTCATAACTACTCTTATTAACAGAAAACATTACTTAGAGCTAAATACATACATTCTTCTATTTGTTACACTTTTCATGAACGTAGGACTGTGTCCCCCTTTGCTCATGTTATGATTTTGGAAAGGAATCATTAGAAATATATATATGTCCATTCACAGGTCACAGAGTGAATACAGCCAAAGATAGCTATGATCAGAACCAAATACCAAATCACAAACCTACTTGAAGCATGAGCTCTTTGTTTCTTCAAAACACATGGCAAAAGTTTGGACATAGCTGATTATTATCTGAAAGGTATCTAGACTTAGAATTTAAAGATGCAATGTTATATCTTCAAATCACAGTTTGAAATTACTTGAAGTAGAAGGACCCTGAAGAACTTATAATTTAGCATACTATTTGGTAAAGATTAGTAACTCCTCACATCTTCAGTTCATTAAATGGACTTTGTTTTTCAATTAGTCATTATTTATTTTTTAATGGCAATAAAAATTGTAGGTTTTTGTTTAATACCTTATTACAATAATAGCTAAACTTTTCTAATAACAATTATGTGTGTGCTACATTAAGAATTTCTATAAATGGCTTCTCATTGAATATTTTACACATTGTATGCAGTGATAGTTATTCAAGAAATTCCCAATACTTATACTTATAATATTTATAGTTATAAGTATAAATATCCCAATATTTATATTTTTCAACAATCATCATGAGTGAAGCAACACATTCCAGAGAAACAAATGCCTATTTTTCTATATTTGTGAGTGCGAAGTTTGCATCTTCAGATGTGTGTTTCTCATTTGGAATACCAGCAAACCTTAGGAAATCAGCCTGACTATGATGGATCAACATGAAGACATTGTGAAAACATTGATGATGGGAATGGTAGCTGAAGGAACTTAACGTTTCCTAAGTCTCACAAAACTGGGTAACATGAAGTGAATTTTGTGTCATATAACATTTAAAGGATATTAATGTATCAAAACTGAGAAAATGGTAGTCATTAAATATTTTTAAAATCTCTATGATAGAATTCAAAGGTGAAGATTAATTTAGTTTAGTTGTTTAGTTTAGTTTAGTTTGTAATCATATCTATTAATTTTCTGGGAAAAGTTTCCAATTTGTATCAGTACTGCTTTACATTCTCACTAGCTAACTCACTCTAATTTTCTATGCAGCCCTCCATTCTTAAGGCTTCTTTGGTTTCTTCAAATACTGCACACATTCCTTAACTGGTCTTTGTAGTGGGTGTTTTCATTACTTCAAATGTCACATATTTCTGAGATTATCTCTTCATGAACACTCACTTTAGACTCTAAAAGGAAAGGTCTTTGTGTATCACTCACTAAACTGTTAAAAATGTATTTATCAAGTGCTCCTGATTTCTTTTTAAACTGTTTATTTATTTTTGTACTTCTTTCGTTGACACAGAATCTATGTCTAGAATTGGCCTATTAAAGATGTTATGTATGATTGACATGTCACAATTGTTTAACCTAAACATTATTCATTATTGGAGACCTATAATCATTACTCAAAGACAACATATGTGTTATAGAAACAAACTAAGAGCCAGGCGGTGGTGGCGCACGCCTTTAATCTCAGCACTTGAGAGGCAGAGGCAGGCAGATTTCTGAGTTCGAGGCCAGCCTGGTCTACAGAGTGAGTTCCAGGACAGCCAGAGCTACACAGAGAAACCCTGTCTCAAAAAAAAAAAAAAAAAAGAAAGAAAGAAAGAAACAAACAAACAAACAAACAAACTAAGAGAGACTCTAGAATTGCATGACATCATTAGGTATGATTCTGGACTTCCTTGTCATAATCATGGTATAGGTAAAACACCTTGGCATCATTAACTTGAAATTCTCTGGTAACATGTGATCCCTTTAGTTTTAAATTATCTCAATAATTATTCTGATAACCTCCTTTCCTTTATATATGTACAGTCCCCATCCTAGGGTTAAATATAAAACATTTCAAGTACATATGAGCAGCAAATTTCAAAATTGGATCCCAAACAAGAGGTGCATTTATCACGTACTTTTTATTGAGAATTTTTGAATTGATTTTCTATAACTCGCTGTAGTAATAACTGCATTTGTAACCCATAAGGTAAAATGTATAAGTGAAAGTTCATTCAGATGAATAACTTGGAAATTATTATTCCTGTGTTATACTAAAAAAGAGAGTAGGTGGGGAGCTGGAGCGATTCCTCTGAGGATAAGAGCACTGGCTGCTCTTCCAGAGGTCCTGAGTTCAATTCCCAGCAACCACACCATGACTCATAAGCATCTATAATGAGACCTGGCATCCTCATCCAGACTGCGACATACAGAAAGAGAGAGAGACAGAGAGAGAGGAGGGAGGAAGGGAGGGAGGGAGAGAGAGGGAGAGATAAAGAGAGAAGGTATACATGAATTGGCCGTTATGAATTATGGACAATTTGTTTTCTAAGGTATTATGATTCAGAGGCCATATATAATGGATTATATTTCCTATTTCTAATTGTCCATTGATATATTTCTTTCTTCTATACTTATAATCTTAACTGACTTTTAAAATAAAAAAATCCATGAAATATATAGATGGAGAAATGGTGGGCATTCCCTTATAGCTTCAGTCTTGTTTTTCATAATGATGACATCATCTTGAGGAGTCCACACAGGACTAAAAGTATTTCAGTTCAAGGGAGGATAAGGAGGAGCCCCAACAGGTCCTGAAGGGCCAGTTGAATACTCATTGCCATGTGTTCCTATAACTCTGCTAATTATGCTCTCAGGAGTCTAACATAATGAATACAGGGAACTCATTCTATGATTTGCAGAAACCTGAAGTAATAGTTATAGTTAAAGAAATATTTTTAATATCTCTTTTATTCTAAAATATATTGAATATTGTTATGTAAATAATTTATTTTTTAAATGTAATGAATTCAGGGTCTGGAATAGATGATGCTGAAGTCATGACAGTGCTCAGTACAAATGGATATCATGTAGTCACATAAAAAGATGGGCATGGCAGCCTGAGTCCTTGATCCTGGTAGTGGGGAGGTAGGACATGAGGATCACTGGAGCACATTGGACAGCCTGTCTAGTGAGACAGTGACTCCAGGAATAGTTAGAGGCCCTTTCTCAAACAAAAATGAATCTGTATTTGAATACATTTTATGTAAGCATCTGGCTTATATATGTACACACACCCACACTCGATTATATACATGAATGTACACACACACACACACACAAACTTA